>NC_089819.1:39826579-40184079 GCF_029633855.1 Hoplias malabaricus | reverse complement strand
TGGATCTGTGGATCAGACTGATAAGAGAACCTGTGTGTGTGTGTTATACAGACAGTATAATGCGCGTTTTGCCCTGGTCACTGATTAGAGCCCCAGGCTACAACACACCAGCTGCTTGTGTCATAGATGATAGCTTCTGAGTCTCTTTCTCTTATTTTTTTTTTCTGTTAGTCTTTTTCTGCCTCTTATTTCCTGCCATATTTTTTTTCCTTTTTCTGTTCCTTTGGTCTCTTTCTCTCATTCTCTTTTAATCTTGTTTTGTATTTTTCTCTCATTCTTGGCCTCCCACTCTTGTCCCCATCGTGCTTTCCGTCATTTTTCTCTTCTTCTTCCCTTATTTTTTAACATTTTTTCCACATTCTGCTAAATCTCTCGCATATTCTCCATTTTCTGTCATATTGCATTTTCCCTCTCTTTTTCCTTTTTGGGTTTCTCTCTTTCTCGCTTTCATTCCTCCCATATGTTTCTTTTCTGTTTTTTGGGGTTTTTTGCTCTCTCTCTCTCTCTCTCTCTCTCTCTCTCTCTCTCTCTCTCTCTCTCTCTCTCTCAGCATGTGTGTGTGTCTCTTTCTCTGCCTGTTTCTCACAACTACTAATATTACATTTTTCATTCTTTCTCTCATCTCTCTCTTGCTCTGCCGTACTTTCCCATCTCTCTCTCTCTCTCTCTCTCTCTCTCTCTCTCTCTCTCTCTCTCTCTCTCTCTCTCTAATTGACTGTTCTGTACTGAACTCTGTTATTTATGTGCTGCTTGTGGATCGATCCGAGGGAAAGTCCGTTATAATCGTTCTGTTCTGTGTCTACGGTCATATCCATGATATTTAATAACAGGTTATGAAGATGTTAAATGGCATGTTGTAAAAGCTGTAGTTATAAATACAGTCGGGAAGCAGGCCGCAGGGTTTCAGGGGAAATCTGAGCTAATACAGAGGCTTCAGCTCAAGCGATGCTTCACTTTACGTGTGCAGTATTTGATGAGTGGAGACATATTTCGTGTCTGATGTCGTACACTGTAGCTATGAGGCTAATGAAGTCAATGGAAATCAACACCACACAAATTAGCATGGTGCTAACTATCATAGTGTTATATAAAACAGACACATGTATTGCTTCAAATTTATATTCACATAGAAAGTGGGGCAGAGGCACACAAATGTAACAGCTGCACCATTAAAGGAGGTCTGGGGGCACAAAAATGTACTTGGTGTGTTGGAATGAAAATTTGCAGGGGTATTATTATTTTGATCCAACTTCAGAGACATGGGATTGTATATTTGCGTGTGTGTGTGTGTGTGTGTGTGTTTGTTTTCAAGACATTTATATTTCGCAAAACATTGAATATTTTTCATGTCAATTGCGTAAATCATTGTGGGGAACTTTAACAGAGCACAAACAGATTGAAAATTGTGCATGTGTGTGTGTGTGTGTATTTGTGTGTATGTATGTGGGTGTTTGCCTGTGTGTGTTTTCCCTTAGTCACTCACATTTTTGGGATGAATTAAAATCCTTCAAATAAACAGGCGTCATATAATAAACAGCTGTGATTATAAGTGGGATACATGAGGCAACACTCTTCTTGCAACTATGAATGAGTCACTCTGTAGTATGAATCTGTAGTACACTGTTTATAACAATGCAATAGAGCAGTGGCTCTTAAATCTAATTTCATTTTTGACTCCGCCCCTGACTACATAATCTTTCGTATAGGAACAGTATAAGCAGACATGTCTAGCCTGTTGAATTCTTTAAAAAAAATGTTTTAATATTTCATAAAAATGTTTAATAGATTCAGAAAATCATTTCACAACCCCTCTCATTTTTTGGGTGACTCATCAAGGTGTTGCACCACTTGGTTTGGGAACCACTGCAGTACCCCTTTTCTACTTTCACCCATTGGCCATTTTATTAGAAACACATCTTTTGGCTTTTGTTATTGTAAAAAAATAGCATGCTTTCACTCACTGGCCACGTTTACAGTGACGTTACTTCAGAATTATTGCTAAATTGTTGCTTCTCTCCTGTTTAGCCACTATGAAGAAGAGTGTGGGCAGGGCTTGGCCAGTGGATCGGCCAGGGGGGACTTTCGGAGGTAATGGACAGAATGCAACCAGCTTGGATGGAGTCAGCTTCTCTGAGGGAGAGTTACTGCTGCAGGTAGAAACACATACACACTGTGTATAAACACACAGACACACACAACCTTATGCAAATCTTGTTTATTCTCTATAGAAAACAATGAAATTGGGTTCTTTCAGTTACCTAATGCCAAGAGTCTGCCAGAGGGGTGTAAATTGACTCTGGTTCTTGTTCAGAGGGTGGGGTTTAAAGTCTCTCTTGTTGACTATTGAACAGATTTTGTCCCTGCGTGATTTTCCTCATCTGAGCAGTGTTTAGATCCCCACAGTAAACAATATTACATTACAGCTTCACAACTACTAATATTACATACACTCTCTCCTATCTCTCTCTCTCTCTCTCTCTCTCTCTCTCTCTCTCTCTCTCTCTCTATTATCCCTTGTTGATGGTTTCTTTTCCTGACTGCTGTTTTTTTTACAACTGCTCTTTGTTGTCATGTTCAACACCTTAACAAAGGCCTGACTAATTACAGACACACACACACACTCACTCACTCATTCACTGACTCAAACACACACACACACACACACATCACATACACAAGCACACATCACGTAAACATATATATATTTCTGTAAACTGTGATTATATGCCATGTTAATGGAATCATAAAATAGAAGTGTTTATTTCCATGTGTGTATGTGTTTTTTTTTCTTTTCAGGCTCTGAATGGCTTTGTCATGGTTATAACAGCTGAAGGTTATGTGTTCTACTCTTCATCCTCTATTCAGGACTACCTGGGCTTTCATCAGGTAACCCACACACACATACACTATACACCCAAAAGTTTGCAGACACCCTCTAATATTAGTGAATTCAGCTACTTTGAGGTTCACTCATTGTGCACATGTAGTAAAGAAAAGCAGGAAACAAAATTGGAAAGTCTGGGGCATTTAAGGTCATCATGCTCCAAGCTTGTGGCTTAGAAGAGGCATATACAGCCCCTTGGATTTGGCTTGGGAGCGGCTGAACTGTGTTCACTGGAGTGAATGGACATTATCCAATCTTTTTGGGATGAGTCACAGTGGTGTTTGTGAGATAGAAGCAACCATTTAATATAACTGCCCTTTTTATCTGGCTAGGTGATATCACATCTTCACAAAATCCTTCTCACAAGAGTAGGAGGGAGAATTCATATCCCTTATTTCTGAAGTAATGTTGAACTAGCAGGTGTCTACATACTGGTCACATTGTGTATAATAATATAATAAGCCTGAGAAATCTTGTTAATCTAAGGATTGATTCAAACAGCACTATTTAAAAATAACGCTAACTGGTGTACATAGACTTCCATTGCCTGTTAGCCACATTAGCCTTTTACAGTTTGTTTGTTATTATATTATTTGTACTTCATAGAAACCTTTAAGACTATTTTAAGCTTCGGATGCTTCAGCGGTTGTTTACAAAAGCTCAAACATGCTCAGATTCAGACACGGAACTTGAACTTCCATGCTCCTCCAAGGATGATGTTTTCAAAGAGTGAACCTGAAAGACCTGTATTGAGGTGGGGGGGGGGAGAGAGAGAGAGAGAGAGAGAGAGAGAGAGAGAGAGAGAGAGAGAGAGAGAGAGAGAAAGTGAAGAGGGAAGTTTAATGAGACTTGTAAGACTTCTCTGTTGTTTATATAAAGTGTTTACTGTCAGGGAAAGGCATGAAGAGGGATTCACACACCTGGCTCAGGTGTGCTGGCAAATGGAACAAAAAATGTGGAGCTGGCAACCAGCATGCAATAAAAATGTGGCTCAGCGATGGGCACTTTAAAGGAGAAATAAAACCTTTGTACAATCAAAAATTAGCAAACATTTATAAAAAAGGATTATTTAGGTTTTTAAAAAATTTTCTATGAATGTGAGATGAGGAGTCAAACTGTTTTGTATACTCAGAATGAACAAATTTATACTCCATAGAACGGGTCCCCTAAAATAATTATTGATAACTAGAACATAGTCGGAATTACATTTTTTATACTGTAGTTTGACTGGAACCATTGAAAACTTGGTATTATATTCTGGATATGGTTCTATCATTTGTATAAGACTAAGCCATGATCGCTCAGTGCTAATTGTGTACATAAGCTTCATGTTGTCTACTCTACACTACTCTGGAGTGTAAAACTAGAGAAGCACAGCTCCAGACACATACTTTTGTATGGTTTCACTTTGTTGTGTGTGTGTGTGTTCATGCGTATTGCAACAATCCAGTCTGACTTGCTCTCTCTCCTGTCAATTATACAAGTTTACATAGCTGTGTGTGTGTGTGTGTGTGTGTGTGTGTGTTTGTGTGTGTATGTGTGTGTGTGTGTGTGTCTACGTGCGCACATATGTGTGTGCATGTGTAAAACAAAAGTCAAAAACACTTTTAAAAAATGTGTTACCTGTCAATGAAGAGGACAGTGAGCCATAGTCACCCTGGCCTGCCTCTAGGCGGCGACAATGTACTAGTTATAATTTAAAATCTAATAAATTGTTTTGCTGGGTGTATTATTTGTTATATTTCTGATGTGAGAACGTGTATGTGTCTGTGTCTGTGTATGCATGTGTCTGTATGTTCTTCACCTAGTCTGACGTGGTCCATCAGAGTGTGTTTGAGCTGATTCACACAGATGACCGAGATATGTTCCGGAGGCAGCTGCACTTTGCACTGAACCCGGCACAGTGTGAACGCTTGGAGGAAACAGAGGGTGAGTGCGCACACTGCTTTCACAAAGTCTGGCTCAAATAAGGACCAAAATGTCATTTCCCTATCAAGAAACTGCAAAGAATTCCATGAATTATTCATTGTTATTACTTTTTTTCCAAAGTGTATCTTACATGAGGCGAAGAATCTTAATTTATAAATAAATAAATCAATATAATGAATATTTAATACAGAAACTAGGATGATACATCCAGGACACTAGGTGGCAGTATAGCAGCTGTTTCATAACATGTAGAAAATGAGTGATTAGCTTATCCTAAAAGCAAGCTGGGCAAGTGAAAAACAACAAACCATATCAAAACATTGTCAATACAGCCAGCAAAGGTGTCTGTACAAGCACAATGCATTATTTTTGACAAACGCCTTATTTTACTTTTGCCTTTTGTAGTTATAGTGTAGTTTTGCTGTTATTTGATTCATGTTTTGGTGTAGGGTCAGAGACATTTTATACCTGTGTAATCCCAGTGTAAGCTCTTGATGTGATATAAGTGCAGTTTTAGAATTTTTAGGATCATATCTACTTTTACTCTTTTCCAATTGGGTTATTATTTTACTATATTTTCCAGTTTTATTACATTTTACTTAAGACACATTTGGCCCAAATTTGGTGTGGGTTTAGTCCAGTTTAGTGCAGTTTTAATCCAGTGTAAGGGCTAGTTCTGTGCTAATGCAGTTGTAGCATTTATTGAGGATCATAACTCAGAATTGTTTCAGACTTGTTGAATTTCTCTTTATTTGTTTTTAGCAGGTGTAATTTAGTTTTATAGCAACATTAGTGCTGACTTTGTTTCAGGATTTGTTTGGTTTTAACCCAGTTAGCCCTGTTTTAGTGCTGTTTTAAACCAGGTTTAATGTAGACCTAGCTCAGTTGTTGTAGTAGAGTTTTAAACAGTTTTAGTGCCGTTGTAGCTGTTTGAGTATGTTGCCTCTCTCGCCATGTTGGATAGTGTGCCAAGCGCCTGCCTGTCATTACGGAACCTGGCAGGAATGTTTGCGGAGGGCCGGGCGGCTGTATGTTGGCTTTGAGTCTGGATTTGGCGTCCCATTGAGGCAAATAAATCACAGCGTTGTGCAAATGGAGAGCAAGCTGATCCGGCGCTGAGTCACCAGCCATTACTTCATCATTATCATTGGCCTTGTTTTTCTTCTACTCTCAGTGCGTGTGTGTGTGTGTGTGTGTGCGCTCATGTGTATATTTCTAAATGTATTTATAAATGTAAATGTGTTTCTCCAGCCCTCCAGAACAGCAGCGAAATCACCACCAACATCGTCAACTACAACCCCAAGCAGCTGCCACCTGAAAACTCCTCTTTTCTTGAGCGGAGCTTCTGCTGCCGCTTCCGCTGCCTTCTCGACAACTCCTCTGGCTTTCTGGTGAATTTTTTGCAAATTATTCATATTTACTTTCAAATATATGAGATCATTGTTCACTGTGCAGAATGCTCATAACATACAAAACAATTATACAAAGATACACGGGCTCATGTAATGATAGGAGTCTTGCACATGGACTCCTACTAATAGAGCATGGTCCTAGTGTGCAGTGTGGAGAGCAGCAGTGTTATCCACAAAGTGTAAGTAGCTCGGTTTCCATTAAAACTGTTCACAAATATTATGCGCAATAAAGAAATATCGGCAGAAAAAAATACAAAATGAACCATGTTTCCATTCACTGCACTTTTGGGAATGAACTCTGAGTGGATTTTTGCTTTGATAACAATACTTTTTACACCCGATTATATCAAAAACTCACTTTATATTAAAAAATCTTTATTTGATATTTATTTGTTGGGACGTCTTTGTGGTTTCTGTTGTGTGGAACTTGTTCTTAATGTTTTTAGAGGGCAGTAAATAAATGTTGTGTGGTCTCTGGCTTTTGCTCAGTGCTGTATGTGTACAGTAATCTACACATGCTCTAATATAAGCATGGAGTGTGTACAGAGTCTGATCTATTTTGGATAAAAATAAGACCTTCACACCAGCAGTGGTGGAGCCAGACAATTTTCTAAGGGGTGACCAGACTGAGACTATTACTCACACAGGGATGGCACAGAAAATGATAATTTTTTTTTTTTCTATGTGCAGTTGCTGTGGCTCTAATAGTGTTTCTTTAACACTCACTCATTTACTGATCCGGGCATTGAGTACAGCGCCACCATCTGTTTCTTCTGGGAACTACCTGTTTGAGTTGTGCTGTTAAATAGCGTCCCTACAGAAATGGTCCCGCAAAACAGTGGCCGGGAAAGCGGTTTGTGGAGGGCTGTTGGCCGAAGATTAATTTATGGTGGCCCCTGGCTCTGCCCCTGCACAACAGGTCCGATGCATTTTTTTTTTAAACGCTCTATAATCAGAAAGAAGAAGAAATGGTTTCCTTTCCATCACCGCATTCTACAGAAAAGAAAACATGGGGAGTTCCAGCACCTCATTTAAGCTCTAAAGTAAAGTAAAGTAAAGTAAAAATAATTTTTATATTCAACGTGTTGCTTGTTCTAAAAGCTTTTGTGTTACGAAAGAAGCTGTCCTGCCGCCATCTTGATGCTCATTTGTTTGATCAGCAGTCTTGACAACAGAGCTGTAATTGGTCATTCATATTTTAACACATCTGAATATATTGTAGTTTTTGGTTTCAGACTCAGTGGCCTATGCCTTTTTTCTGGTCTGTAAAAGTCTGGCTTGGTTTCAATAAGCATTTAGCATGCTTTGGTTTAGTTTTAGTGTCATTTTAATACAGATTTACAGTACTTTTTGGACACTAAGTGCTGAGAATTGTGTAAGTAGTAGTGCTGGGCGATATGAGCGCATATCAAAATCACGATTGATTGTACATTTTAATAAGATTATGATTAATGAACAATTAATTTGTTTTTGTATTTTTGACCCTCATATTTTAGTGATGAGGCTTGTACTGTAAATATGCCCCAGTGTTAAAGCTGGGATATTTTTTCTAATGTTGCTGGGTGCTTGTTCCTCTTTTGTTTTTGAGCACCGTTTATATATATGGTGTCTGATTGTGCTCTGGTCACGGAAATGTTTATTTCTCAACGTTTACATTTGACTCCTTTTTGTTCAGTGTCGTCTTAATTGTAGTCAAAACAGAGCACGTCCAAACCACAGACGCAGTGTTTTTCTTTGGTTCGAACTGCTCGAGTCGCTTGTTCGTCCTCAGCATTTAGGTTGCTTCTATGGGGCAGAATCATGTGACTATAGCTTGGTAGCGTGGTTTTAAAGGGACAGTACATTAACACATAATGTGGACATAATAGAATAAAAATAATCGATATATTCGATATAGACAATATTATGTTTATTAGAAGTTCTGATAAGTCCCAGTTCTCTTGTGGTTTCACAGGCATTTGGCCCAGAGTTATTAGGGTTGTTCTGCAATTTAGCCAGATATAAAGCCGTTTCATAATTAGTGCAGTTTCAACTTATGTTCAGTATTATAATGTTCTCAGCATAATAGAGGCATCTCCCTGTCCCACCATATTAAAATATAATCACAAAACTTGAATTTTATATACATTTTGAGTCTGTTATCTAACAAATCATCAACACATGGAACTAAAATTTAAAAATAAATATACAAATAAATCCAGTTTGATTTTGCATCCATTCAAATTGCCACTGACAGTAAGTCAAAACTGGTTATGTGCAGTTCCACACGAAAGCTTTGGGTTTTGTCTTTGTTTTTCCACATTTCACAAATAATAGCAAAGATTTGAGAAATGCACTATATGTCCAAAACTTTGTCGATGGTCCAAGGGCAGCATGCACAATGTCAAGAGTATGCCAAACGGGTATTAACCCACCAGCACTGGGCTCTCAAGCAGTGGAACTCTGTTCTCTGGAGTCCAGACCTATACATAACTAATCATACACCATCAGTGCCCTTCATTTCGGAAGAAAAACTGGGAAACATTAGGTTTTCGCCTCATTAAACATGTTCCTCTGCTGTTTTTCATAGGCTCTGAACTTCCAGGGCCGTCTGAAATATCTTCATGGTCAGAATAAAGTGACTGAGGACGGGACAATGGCCCACCCCCAGCTGGCTTTGTTTGTGATAGCCACACCACTCCAGCCACCTTCTATCCTGGAGATCCGCAGCAAAACCCTCATCTTCCAGACAAAACACAAACTAGACTTCACCCCTTTGGGCATAGACACCAGGTTAAAACTCACACACGCACACATACATTTACCCTTAGTACTTCACAAACATACCCACAGTAACATACACACACGTTGACCCAGACTGATCACTACAGGTTTTCTGGAATTGTTACAGAATTTTGCCATACATAACAAGTATAAAAACAATAAGAAGTGCAGTTCTGCAGCACACAGAGTCATTAGTGTGTATGTCTGTGTACTCTTGAGTAATGTGTTTGTGTGTGTTACAGGGGTAAAGTCCTGTTGGGTTACACTGAGATAGAGCTGTGTATGAGAGGCTCTGGTTACCAGTTCATCCATGCTGCTGACATGATGTACTGTGCTGACAATCACCTGAGGAGTAAGTTACACCAAACACAGACACAAACACACACACACACCATTCTTCAAAATTTTATATATAAACTCCAGCCCACTCTGGAGATCCTAAATACAAACCCTCTACATTCACTATGTGGGTTTTTATATATTTATGATATTGTGTCCGACATTATCAGTATCAGAGTTGGGCAATTAATCGAAAACTAATCAAAGTCAATATTCAGAACTTCTAATCAACATAATCCTGTCTATATCAATTATTTTTATTCTGTTATGTCTCCATTATGTGTTCGTGTACTGTCCCTTTAAAACCATGCTACCAAGCTGTAGTCATGTGTTTCTGCCACATGGAAGCAACCTAAACTCGGAGGCCGAACGAGCTACTCAAGCAGTTCATACCAAAGAAAAACACAGCGTCAGAGATTTGGACGTGCTGTGTTTTCACCAGAGCACAATCGCACACCAAATATAAACGGCGCTCAAAAAGCAAGAGAGGAACAAGCTCCCAGCAACATTAGAAAAAATATTTACAGTACAAGCCTCGTCACTGAACTATGCAGGTCAAAAATACAAAAACAAAATAATTCTTCATTAATCGTAATCGTGGTAAAATGAATCATGATACTGATGTGTGCCCATCACTAATCAGTAGTTAATAAAACTACATGTTAATTTATATTTTAATTTTTCTGATTTTCTGATCTCTCTTTCTCTCTCGCAGTGATGAAGACGGGCGAAAGTGGATTCACAGTTTTTCGGCTCCTGTCCAAAGCTGGAATATGGATTTGGGTGCAGGCGAGCGCCAGACTGGTTTATAAAGGTGGACGTCCGGATTTTATTGTGGTGCGGCAGAGAGCCCTAAGGTGAGCATTTCAAATTAACATTCACTGAAAGATTTTTGGGGGCATATTGGTTTATGGAATGGCCTTCTGAGCAGTGCCGATTCTATAAAGTGTCCTTGGGTGCTTTAAATAAATAAATATTGTGGTATTGTTGTACTGGACCTATCCAAAATGTTCAGAATATCATTTTAGCTACCTAAACATCTAAAATTATAGATGTTTTATTCATAGATCTGCAATTAACATTTCTTCTGTCTGTGTCTCAGTAATGAGGAAGGTGAGGAGCATCTTAGTCAGAGGAAGCTGCAGTTGCCCTTCAGTTATGCCACCGGAGAAGCTGTTCTTTACGAAACCGGCCCTTCTCTGGATATGGCCGAAATGGCCAATCAGGGCAAAGGAGGCAAGCTCCAAAAACTCCCTGCGATGGCCCCCAGTTCCCTGCTGAGCTCTATGCTGAAGCAGGACCAGTCCATCTATCATCCCAGCAATGACCCCAACTCCCAGTTCTGCCTGGAGAAGGCCTTCAGTGACAGCCATGCCTTACTCAACGTCCCCGGGAATACCTGGCAACCTGTCAGCAGTGGGACTGAAGGGAACTCTTCTGCGGTGAAAGAAGAAGCCACAGTTCGGGAGATGATGGACAGTTTGCAGCAGATCATTGGGGACAGCAGATTGTGTGGCACTGTGGAAGAGCTGCCCATGGACCAGGAGGAGCTGAAAGAGTGGGAAAATGCCCTCCTGCAGATGAACAACATAACCAACGAGGCTGAGATGCCCGTCGAGCTTAACGACATCCTGGCCAATGATATCTTCTCTTACGTGGAGGATATGCTGTTCAAGGAGAACAGCGCTGGAATGTCTGAAAGTCTGCCCGAATGCTTGTCCGAGCTGCAACTGCAGGGAGATTTTGAGGTCCAAAATGATCAGGGACTCAATGCTCTATTAGGTGGTCAAGAGGCTCCGAAAACAGCAAGTCCAGGCAGGGGGATGATGAAGCTGACTCACATCAGCCCAAAGACCCATCTCCCGGTTGCAGATGCATTTGTGGACTCGCTGGGATTCTCAGACGTGAAGATGACCAGCTGCAGCAATCTAATGGGATTCGAGTCTTCACCTGCTGGACAACAGAACCCTGCGAGGCTTGCGCCGCAAAATGACCTAGTGCAGAGGTCTCAGGCACCAATCCAAGCAGGAAACCTGGTGTATCCCAACAGTGTGGCATTACCCAAACTTCAGAGCCATGGGCAGCCTATGGGCTTCCATAACCAGTTGAATCAGAGCACTCAGTGGGTGCCCAGTAATGAGAGTCTCCCACCAAATATTTCTCTACCCCAAGAAGCCCCGTTAAATCCTGCCCCAGGTGTGTGCCTGCAAGGACAGTTTTCCATCAGCACTCAGAACGTGGTGAATCAGATCAATCCGACACTCCCCACATGGCAGCCTCCGCTACCTTCTGTTCAGCAGGGGATCTCAAACATTCCCAACATGGTCAGCCTACACAATATTCTGAACGTTCCGAATGTAACAAATGTCCCGAACAGCCATCACCACATTCATTGTGGACAGCCGAACAATGTCCAGCAAGACCCGCTCGCCCAGTTGATGATGCAGTCCAACTTTGGCTCCCAGCCTTCTGCTGGTACAGGATACAGCCAGCAGGGGGCGCTCATACAGCCTTCTGCAAATGCACTGTATGGCCAACAGGAGGAGCTGATGCATCATGCTGCTAAAACCTACAACCAAACGGCTGCTAATACTGTCTACAACCAGCAGGGGAATCTAATGCAACCTTCTGCGAATGCAACATACAGCCAGCGGGTGACTTTAATGGACAGTTCCACTCCAGCACCAGCCAGCAGCTGCATGTTCGAGAGGGTTGCCCAGGCCACTGTTAACAACAGTGCAGAATGCTACAATGCAGAACCCATGATGTCCTCCTGCCAGAAAACAAAAGCCTTCCTAAACCAGACACCACAACAAAGTACATGTTTCTACCCAGGTGGACTGGGGGACAACAGCATGGTTGTACCAGCGGAGACAAACGGCATCAACACAAACACCATCCCATGCCTCCTGCTGGGGCAGGATGCCATGCTCCAGCAGCAGCAGCAGTTCCTCACATGTAACGGACAGAAACAGGTAATGCATTTGTACACAGCAGGCTGGGGTTTGCTTCCCTGCTTGGGTAGGATCACCACCCTATGCCAATACGTGTTCTTGGGCAAGACTCCTAAATGTTTGTTCATAGTTAACACAGACACAGATGCCCCAAGGGGGCCCGTAGTGACACACATGCATCTTGGCCAGAGAATATGTTGCAGGGAGTATGAAAAAGTGTTCCACTGTGGACATTTCAGATTGAGCAAAATGTTTGAACTGTTTTTATGGAGGTGGTGCAGCAGGTAGTGTCACTTTAACACAGCTCCAGGGATCTGGGGGTAGGGGTTTGAGTCCCGGTCCAGGTGACTGTCTGTGAGGAGTTTGGTGTGTTCTCCCCGTGTCCGCGTGGGTTTCCTCCCACAATCCAAAAACACACGTTGGTAGGTGGATTGGCGACTCTGAAGTGTCTGTGAGTGAATGTGTGAGTGTGTGTCGCCCTGCTAAGGACTGGTGCCCTCTGTAGGGTGTGTTTACCACCTTGCACCCAGTGATTCCGGGTAGGTTCTGGACCTACCCTGACCCTGAACTGGAAAAAGAGGTTACAGACAATGAATTAATGTTTTTATGGATATTTGTCAATAAAATATTGGTATATTACACTAATAAAAGCACGAATATATTAGGCATATTAAAACAGCTGCAAACGTTCTTTAGATATTTTCCTTGACAATCATTGACATCTTTATAATTTTATGAGGGCATATACCCAATTGTGCAACTCTTGGTGTATTAATAAATTAAATAGGTTTGTTTTTACTGTATTATTGACAGTGAAGCAGCTTTTTTCGGTCGCTACGTCATCGAAGGCTGTTTGCAATGTGAAAGACCCTTTGTGTACAGCCTAGAAATGCAGACTACATTTGGCACAATTTTGAGGATGCAACTGACGTATCCTTTGTGGCCTCAGTTACCCACAATTCTCTGGGCAAATACATCGCAAACTGACTGCAGATTTCGAATGTGTCCATTTAAAATACCATTTTAAAAACATGTTATCTTCCAGGAAAATGTTAATACGCAAATACTTTATTATGAAACTTTTTTTTTAACTTAATTTAAGTCGAGTTAGTGCTTTTGTATGTGCATTTGTGTGAGCTAATTTCCTAAGAAGGGATCTCCATAGGACGTCCTTACCGAGGACACATCCTACTGTTTCTACTGTGCTGACAAGAGCAGCTTCCAGCAGCACTACAGCGCCTCCCTCAGCTTCGGTGTAGAATTTTATGCAGTCACCAGGCAACAGTGACTTGAGAAGTATGAACATGAAGCAGTGCAGTCCGTGTGCGTCATGGCACACGCAGTGCCACGTCTGCATCCACGTTTACTATGAACCAGACTCAAATCTACATTTGCTCTCCACTGTACTTGGTTAAAACGGGTTAAACAAAGTCGTATGTAGTCTTCAGAAAATAGTAGTTAGTGGTGGTGAAAGGAATCCAACGTCTGAGTCAACGTCTGAATGCAATCATTTTTATTTATTTATTTATTTATTTATTTAAATGTTCTAATTGTGTTAACTGTGTTTCCCACAGATGACAAACCATCCCATAAAGGAGAACGGAACTTTTCATCTAGGAACCTCCTGCTATTCTGGCAACAACCAAAACAACAATTTTTAGGAGGAAAAAAGGAAAAAACAAAAAGCCGTCCAATGCCGCCACTGATGCCTACAGACTTTCAATCGCAGCACTTTTCCGAGAGTGGAGGAGAAGTGGACGCTGTGCTTTATCAAGTCCAGACTCTTTCTGTTATTATTTGTTTGTTTATTTGTTTGTTTTATTGCAGCTGAAAAACATACGAAAGACTGGAAACAGTAGTGTTCTGTCTGACAGACTACCGGCCAAGCCCCGCTTTACTGCTTCAACACACTCCCTTTCTCACCTCCTCCTTCACTCGGTCGGCCATTTGTTAACTCCCTGTTTGGCAGCAAAAAGAAACCCACCATGATTTTTTCATGCATTTCTTTCTGCTTATGGTTTTATTTTGTCATTTATTTTGTCATTCATTCCTATGGAAAAGCAAGTGAGGCATTGAATGGTGAAGAATGTCAGCAGTGTGTGTGTGTGTGTGTGTGTGTGTGTGTGTGTGTGTGTGTGTGTGTGTGTGTGTGTGTGAGAGAGAGAGAGAGAGAGAGAGTGTGTTTTGTGGCAGAGAGAGGCCCACCCAGACCTCAGTTATGAAGTATGCAGTTGAAAAGGTTTAGGACCTTTCATTGCAGGGATAAGATTCTGGGGAAAGCCATTTAAGACGCGCACTTTTTGTTTCTTATGTGCGTCATTAGTTTTGTTTTGTTTTTTTCTATTTATTTAGAAACCTTAAGTCTCCAAAAGGGAAAAGGCTATCACTGTAGTTGAGAGCCCTTGTGCGCTCCCTTTAATTCACTCCTTATGCACTTAAGGTGAAATATGCACCTGTTTAATAAAAAACAAAACAAAAAAAAAACAACGAAACATAACCAATCATTCAATGACATAGCAGTATAGCTCCAAATATGTAATATGCAGTTATGTTTAACATACTATGATTAATCTCAGTGTGTGTGTGTGTGTGTGTGTGTGTGTGTGTGTGTGTGTGTGTGTGTACCCAATGTTGCACAAAACACCACTCTACCAGATCCGGATGTTGAGGGGCAGCTGAACTATTACAGCTACTGCTGCTTGACCGAGCAGAATTCCTTTGAAGCTCTTCACCTTTTTCCGATTTTTGAGGCGAGTGGAGGAAAAGCCCCCTCATCCGAACCCAACAACCAATCACGGGGTACAATGGAGAGGAAAAACTCCAGCAGGCCATGTTGAAGAATTAGAAGACCATTCAAACCAAACAGCCAATCACATGAGCCCAGCTGGACCTTCAAAACCTAACCAATCATATAACCCCAGCCATAAATTAAAACAAAACTGCGGCCAATAGCATGATCCCATTTGGACATGTAAAGACCATCCCAACCTGACATGTGGAAATTCAACTATCAATTATATGAGCCCAAAAAGGAATGCAGAAACCCAATGGCCAATCGCAGGTGTTTAAACAAGCACTGATAAACCCAACGGCCAATCACACAGACCCAATCCACCACATAAAAACTCAACGGCCAGTTTTTGGCTTAATTGGAAACACAAGACACCAAAGGATGTACAAAAATCAACAGAAAATGATTTGGAGTCCAGGATTTTGACACTATGCACTGCCCTGAAAAGGTCATGTGTTTGAACCTGAGCTGGACTGTGATTTACCTTCTGTGGACAATCTTATTGCAGTAAATGAAAACTGCAGCTGAAACATAAACAAACCTGTGACCCAGGAGATTATTGTTTTGTTTTCTTCTGTGCCCCGTTGTCTGAAACAGTAATGTATTATCACGTTGTAATAGAATATTATGAAAAGAGATATCGTATATCTGTTCAGCTTCATTTTGTTAATGCTCCAACTACACGTTTTATATATATATATATATATTTCCTTTTTTTTTTTTTTTTTTTTTGTGTTAAACATTTACTCGAGATTGTTGAAATGTCATTGAGCCATTTTTGTGTTGTGTTTAACCGCTCTGCTGTTCGTGTTTTTGTCTTGCACTTCTGCATCTAACAAAACCTAGCCCTTTCTTTCCTCCATGGAGGACTATTGTATTGAGTTGAAAGCACTTAGATGAAGAGTGTGAACCCTAAAAGTGCTCAGACATCGGGCCGCTGACCTGCTGTCGCTTTGATGCTGTTTCTTTGTTTGTTCATTTGTTTTCTCTTTCTAGAGTATCCGAATTCCGCTGATCTTTCGGCTGACGTGTTTTATAAATCAGATTCCTGATTCTTGTACTTTAGCAAACTCTCATAGATTTGATCTATGAGCATGTTTCCAACGTGCCTTACCCTCGTGACACTTTAGCCTTTTAACACACCTTACTTTTGCTTCATGAACGCGTAAATGTACCAAATTTGAACATCTTTAAACATCCTCTTACCTCAACCTTAAGGACATATGACTGATTACAGGTTTGATGTCGAAGACAGAGCGCTCTCTTTGATTGAACCCCTTGGTTTTCCTTCTGCTGTGAGATCAATCTAAGACTAAGCCCGAATCTGAGCCTCACGCTTGAATCCTTTGCTTGTGTTTGATTTTATGTGGCATTTTCTGCCTGTTGTTGGAGCAGCTCTTTTAACACATTTTGCAACTAAATCTGTGATCTCACTGGTGATTTGTGTTTGGAGCTTTAGCGGCACAACACTGGTTTTGAGTTGAGATTTCCACATTTGTTCCGTGTAGTTACTGAAGCCAATTCCTGCCCAAAACAGAAGAGAAATCAGTCTCAAAATTGAAACTTAGTTTCTCAGTTCTCAAGAATTTAAGAGTTTCCTGTTTCAAAATAATGACTTCTAACTTAGACACGTAGAATTATTCGGACAGTTCATTATATATACATATTCTTGGAAATTAGTCTTTATTTTGATGTGGAAAGTCAAAAATTCACAATGTTATAATTTTGTTATTCATTACTTTATTTAATTATCTATTATTTTCCTCAACTTGGCAGGAATTGGTCTCTGTATTCTGGAGGATACAGCTGATGAGACAAGTTCACCCTCAGGAAAAGGGCTTGATTGATATATCTCCTTGATTCAATAGCAATAAATTTCTGATGTTTTACTTAAAAGTACTGCCAATGATTTAGCATAGAAATGTACCTCTGCAGGAGCGTTGTTGGAATATTAAACCCTTTAAATTGATATCATGAGAATCAGTATCGGTCAAGCCTTGGGGTTTTTGCTGCCAAGCAGGGGTTCCCAAACTTTTTACCAAGGACACAACACCATTTTTAAAGAATCTGGGGGAGAATATTAATAGGTCTCAGGTTTAGAAAGTATTATTTTGGCCAGTTTAATAGTTACTGCCGCTCTTCTGCTCATTGTCATAAGATGAGTAGAGCGTGCTGAACGCAACCACATCTCTGGCCTGATTCAGCTGCCTCAGGTTATGAGGGTTGGAAGCAGAGATGTATATTAACGGCACTAAATATATGGTTCGTGAGCACACAACACACACAACATGAGCCATGAACATAAAATTATTTTACGTGAGAAAAACAGAACTTTGGTAGTGGGCCATGAATGATACTCTTAAATTTCAAATTTAAATTCCTGTGTGATAAACCAAGGCTCACATAAATATGTGGACGGAAAAGGCAACATCAGTTTCAGCTGCCATTGTGGCGACTTTAGGGTTGTGCCGTCACTGTAGACATATTTATAATCATCAATAACGGATTTCGCTGTTCACAAAACTATAATACTAATATTTCTAAGAATGAATGGCTATCGTGTGTGGCACGGTCCAGTATCAGTCCTTGGCGCGGTGGTTGGGAACCTCTGCTGTAAAAGAACATGTGGGTCCAGATGAGATGAGATTCAGATGAGCTAAAGCTCTAAACTCAGATCTACACCTGAAATATTTCTCTCTCACACACAGGAGTATGAACTTTGAAGATTCTCTCTCTCTCTCTCTCTCTCTCTCTCTCTCTCTCTCTCTCTCTGGCAGTAAAGGTGGGATTGTAAACTTGGCAGCTATAGCGAGTGTGTATTTTTCTGGTGGCATGTGTGTTTATGTCGGAGAGTGTTGTTCAGAGCCTCATTGTTCAAGGGTTTCCAAGGAAAAGCATGTAGCAGTTTGTTTAAGTGCCTGAAAGAAAAAATATTATTTTTTTCCTAATAATTAATTTTTCCTTTCACTTCAACTTTTAAAGGGTGGCTTTAAGAGGGTTAAAATGGGCTGTGTGCAGTCCACTAGATTTTTATGAAAGATATGCCATTTTATATTCCAAAATCTATAGAGAATATATTGTAATATACAATAGAAAAACCTATTTAATCTTCATAGAAAAAAGGCATGCTCTGGAGCAGCTACACATCAGCCTTCAGTGCCTTTAGTCTGCGAGGAGCGCATAAAGCCTCCCAGCACTGGACTGTGCAAATGCGGAAGAGCATTTTCTGGAGAGATTAGTCTCCATCATCCAAATTTCACAAATGCGCTAATGTACTAAGCTTTTCCAGAAGAGCAGAGACTGTTACTGCTACAGGACGAGCAATATGTGTCCAAAAACCTTTGGTCATATAGTGTACTTTCCATGCATCATGTTTTGTTTTCTGTAAACATGACCATTTAATATCAATTATATATATAAAATGATTGACAGCTCAGAAAGGTGATTGACAGGTGGGAGTGGTTTAGGTGCGGCCACATTGGATGAGTGAGTGTTTTCTTTGTTCAGCTTTAAGAAAGTGTCTACAGTGTCCACAGCATTGGTTGATTGTTGTTGGAATCAGTAATAATCAATAATACAGCCGGCTTATTTTATGGGTCAGTAATATTCTCTGGAAGTTTATAAATGTAAAAACACACTTCGGTGGGTTATTTTGTTTGTCTGTTTGTTTTGTTTTGTTGCTTTTTGTTTGTTTTGATATTCTCTGTATATAGTCCGTCCCTCCTGCAACTTTTCAAAATAATAATAACAATAAGTGAATCCTACCAAAAGAATTTTATTGAATCATTTTTTTATTAATCTTTTGCTAGCCCCCAGACTGTCCCTCTCAGTGCCAAAGTCTGACTCTTCTCAGCTCTGTCCTTCAGAGACGTCCACATGTTTGATGTCCAATTTCGCGCAGAAGTGTTTTGATGATTTTCTTTAAGAAGAATTAGACAAAAATTGGAGTCCCAAACCCTTTGCACTTGATGCTACATCTCCGTTTGCTGTAGAAAGAGTGAAATAATAGAGATTTTTTTTTCACTTCACATTTCTGCTTTGATGTGCTTTTACTCTTTATTTTCAACCCACCTGCCTTCCTGTTCATTGCAGTATCATTGTGTAATTCAGTTTATTATTGTATGTATTTTTGTCGTCGTTTTTTCTCACAAATACAGTGTATACTTTTTTTGTAAATTTCCTGCACAGCTTGTTTTTTTGTTTGTTTGTTTTTTTTGCCTTTTGCTGATTGTAGTTTTGTTTTTCGTTTTGATTTCTTTTTATGTATTAGCAGACATCATATGTTTGCTGTGCCTATCAATATCCACCTGTTTATTGTTGTTATTATTATTGTTATTGTTATTATTATTATTAAATGAGTTATTGTGACTCCACTGTTGTGGGAGTGGTTATTGGAGGTTGTTTGTTTGGGGTTTTTTTTTTTCAGTAGAGGGCGCTAGAGCCTGGTAGGTGTAGTTGATATGTGTTTGGTTTTAGTGGGTTTTAGGTGAATTTTGTGGGACCTCGGTTTGAATTTCTGAGGTTTGGATGGGTTTTAGCTGGTTACGTGTCGGGTTTTATATGGGTTTTGTGGTATTGGGGTTTAAGGTGGACTACACTTGCTTACATGTTACATTGTGCAGGTGAGTGTTGAATTGTTTGTATAAATAACATTTCTTTGAAGAAAATTAACAACAGATTTCCTGGAGTCCTAATAAGTCTTAATGGAGTCTGTGGGATGTTTTGGTCAAAGTACCACAAGGATCAAAACAGCACTATTCTCCCCCTCTCTTCAGCACTCTTTCCTTTAAATGAAAATGAGCCACATCCCTGATCAGGCAGCGGGGAGATGCATAGCTCTTGTTTTCTCACCTCTGTTATTTCTCAGCTGTCACCGTTTCTGCTTGTTTTTTATTTCTCTGCTCTCTTTTCATACTTTTGTTTGGTTCCTTTGTTTCGCAGCTCTCATTTCCCTTACCGCTTTTGCTCTGTTCTCTTTGCCCTTATTTTTGCCGTTTGGATCACATTTTTCTCTACTCTCTCTCTTTTTATTTTTTTTTTTAATTCTCTTATTTATCTGCTATTTCTTCTACTCTTTGTAACTTTTGCAAGTTCTCTGCTGTCATGTTTGCATATTTTAATTATTGCAAAAATTTATATCTGAATTTATTAAACTGAATAATAACAGTGAAAATGTGTTTTTGAAAATTCACGAGTTGAATTCAAGAGCAATTATATTCAGATGCATAATTTCAATGCAAAAACTTAAGTGCTACAAATTCAAAGTTGGTAATATTTCAAAGTCTGATGAGACAGATTTGCTTTCATGTTTTCTCACTGTTTCTGCATGGGTTTCCTCCGAGTGTGTGCTATGTAAATTTGTCCACATGTGTGACTGAGTGCTTTGAGTGTCTGTTGAAGTGCCATGAAAGTTTATGTGCATTATTTATATTACAAAATATTTAGATTTTATTTTTATTCTTCAAATAATATTCATCAAAATATTACTGTCCTTTTGAGCACCAAAAGTTTATTTAAAATACAATAATAATAAATAAAAAATTCATGAAATGTATAAATAAATAAGTCATGGACCAAACTGTATTCAGTAGTTTGTATCGTCCTAGCTGGAACGTCACGGACTTATTCTGCTCTGTGATTGGTGGAGTCTGTATCTGGGCTTTCGCTTCTATTGTTTATTTATTTATTTTTGTTGTATTTATTTATTTATTTATTCCGTTATTTATAAACTTCTTTTTTGGAGCTCGTGACGCGTTGGGCGCGCTCTCGTCTAGGGAGCGCGCGCCTGTGTGTGTGCGTGCGTGTGTAATCGGGGGCGCGGGTGCTCGAGCGCAGAGCTCAGACCGAGTTCGGAGCAAAAGCGTAAAGACTTTCTCGCATTTTTCCTTGGACTATTCTGTGTTGTTTTGTTTGTTTTTCGCTGATTCAGATTCTCTCTCGCTATGTGCACCACTCTGAGAGACACGCGCGCAGACCTAAGAGCTTTTAACCCTTCTCAAGCGCCTGACTTTTAGGGAAGGCACGGGAGCGCGCCCCTCACGGCGTGACTCCTGTATACGTTGATGGTAGTTAATTATAAGTTATTATTGTTACTGTCTCTTAATGATGAGATTTAGTATTAGTGGTAGCGCGTGAGTGTGTGTGCGCTCTTTCGCGCGCACTGCAAACTTGCTGTTGTGTGTGTGTGTGTGTGTGTGTGTGTGTGTGTGTGTGTGGGTGGGTGAGAGCGAGGGAGAGAGAGAGAGAGAGAGAGAGAGAGCGCAGCACGGAGATGGACTAAGCACGCGGCCCCTGGAGATTACTAATAAATACTATTAATTAAAATATCAACAATAATAATAATGTACGCTGGAAGGAAGAGGAGGAAACCTGTGCAGAGAGCGTGAGTAATACGCCACTTATAAACCAACTATAATATGCCTGTAATATATAGCCAGTTTTATGTATTATAATATAATTTTTTGTTGGGCTTTATATTACAACTCTGTGTTAATTCATTGTGTCAGTCAGCATATGGGTGTATACGACCAACAACCCAACCATAATAATAATAATAATCATCATCATCGTCATCATTATTATTATTATTATAAATAATAGTGTAGTAGTAAACGATTGCAGTTAAATCAGTTACATCACAAAATATTTTATGCCCTGTGTATCTGTGTTAGTGTGTGTCTTAGGTAGTGTGGGTTTATTTGGTTTTTGTAATGTTTCTATTGATATATGTTTTTATTAATATTTGAAAATTACTGTGTGCTTTTGCTGCAGTGAGATTTTTATGCCGTCTCGCACTCATTCCGACACACACAAACAAAAAGAGCGTACTAGATACAAACATACAGTAAATACAAACACACACACACACACTAATAAAAGTGTCACAGCATGCGCACCTTGTTTAATGTGTTATAGGCGTGGATTAAGCGGGGTTTTGTGTTTGTTTGTTGTTATTTTGTTCAGCTTTATTTTCTGTTAATGTGTTATTCTCTTCTTACCGCGTTTGCTCAATAAAATGACCAGGATCGTAATAACAGTATTATTATATTATATTATATTATATTATATTATATTATATTATATTATATCATTATTAATAGCATATAATATGTAATAATAATAATAATTATAAGAACACATTTTAATTCTGAAAAAGTAGCATTTGAAATAACGTGAACCTTTAAGAGGAACTTATTGTTATTACTTTTTATGACACATTTATATACAGCCGAAATATAGACAAACACAAACATATTTTAATTGATGCACGTTATTTTAGTTTTAATAATTCATAAAATCAATCTTTTCCCATCAACCTAACCTTTAGAATGTATACACATCACACTTTTGTAAAGTATTTATTATAATTAAAATTAATAGTATTTCTTCGTTCTTTCTTTTTGTCTTTATTTGTAACCCTAAGCAAAAAAATCTTTCTCTCTCTGTAATAAAATCCACCGTGTGTGTGTGTGTGTGTGTGTGATTTAGGGAAGCGAGAGCTAAATAAACCGTTAAATTAATGTTCAGTCTCAGCTCTTATGAGGAAGTGCAATTAGACGTTTTACTGCCAATTAACATCCATCAATATTCATGGAAGGAATAGTTTATTTCTGAATAAGATGAAGGATCAGCCTGCTTTGTGGTCTGTGGATGAATCCGTTTCAGTTCCATAGAGCAGGTTCCAGCATTGGGGTGGCCATGTTTGAAACGGCTTCAGAATCTCTTCGTCAGGATAATGGCTAGGGTGAGGGTTATAAAACGTGAAGCCCAATCACAGGGGGAAATGACTGATTGTTCCTTTTAAGACGCATTTCGACTGGCTCTGAAATAAAATCTAGATATAATCTTTTATCTCAATGTCCACCTTAATGATGTGTTTAAACATTTGCAGGGTGAAGCCTCCAGTCTCCGAGGGTGGAGTGAAGTCGAACCCCTCTAAGAGACACAGAGACAGGCTGAACTCAGAGCTGGAGCGGCTCTCGCGACTCCTGCCCTTCCCTGAGGAGGTGACCTCCAGTCTGGACAAGCTCTCCATTCTCCGCCTCAGCGTCAGCTTCCTCCGTGCCAAGAGCTTCTTCAACGGTCAGTCCTGCAACTGGAGCTAAGCTAAGGCGCTGAAACGGAAAACAGAAGTCAATCTGGGGTGATAGACGTGGGCGTGGCCTAGAGCCGAAATGAATATTATGTGCTGAAAATGACCGTTGTTTGTATTAGATATTAATATTAGGGCGTGAAAGTGGTGTGACTTTAAGCAGGGCAATGTGTCGAACATGACCGTAGCTACAACCGGAATGAACGCGAGGTGCTGAAATTGGCCGTTGCTTAAAGCAACAATGTAAGCAGTGTGCTGAAAGTGAGCATGACTTAAAGCAGGCCTTAATGTGAGTGTCTGAAACTGGGCGTGGCTTAAAATAAAAATTAATCTAAGGTGTGTAAAATAGACATTGGTTTAAAACAGAAGTTAATGAAATGTGCTCAAAGTGGGCGTTAATTTCTTAAAGTAGAAATTAACGTGATTGGCGGAAAGTGGGCATGGATGAATGAATGGGCGAATGAATGAATGAATTACGCTGAAAATGGGTGTGGCTCAAAGCGGAAAACGTTAAATGCCTAAATTTATGGAAGGAAATTAGTATCAAAGTTCAAATGAAAATATAACACTCAAATGGGACTGTAATTCTAAGTTGAAATTTAAATGCAAATTGGAGCTCAAAATTAAAATTCAAATATAATAATCCCATTTACATTTGCAATTTTGAAGACTTCTATTGATATTTAATTTACAAATATTTGAATACTTTATGGGTATGTTAATTTAAATGAAAATGTATTTCCTAATTTGAATTTGCAGTTAAATGGTTATTGCAAGGTGGAGAATTCTTTCTAGCTGGGTGTTTTGTTTGAAACATTACATGGAATTGCATTAAAGGGACATATTGCGCCCTCCATAATAATTTTTTTTAATATATAGGACAACAATGCAAAAAAAAAAAAAAAATCTAAGCTTCAATTCAAGTGCCTTTATTTTGTGGGAAAAAATAACACATTAAATCTTTTGAATGAAATCATGTGTGCCATAATTATTGGCACACCTGGTGTTAGAACTTTGTACAACCTCCTTTTGCCAAAAAGACAGCACTTAATCTTCTCCTATAACTTTTCACAAGATGGGAGAATACAGAAAGAGGGATCTTCGACCATTCCTCTTTGCACAACCTCTCTAAATCGTCCAGAGTCCTGGGTCTTCTCCTATGCACTCTCTTCTTCAGCTCACCCCACAGGTTTTCTATTAGCGACTGAGATGGCCATGAGAGGAGCTTGATTTTGTGCCTTGTGAACAACTTTTGAGTAGATTTGGCCACATATTTAGGGTCATTATCTTGCTGAAAGACCCAGTGACGTCCCATCTTCAGATTTCGGGCAGAGGCCACCAGATTCTGATTCAACATGTCCTGATATTTCAAAGAGTTCATGATCCCATGTCCTTACAAGGTTTCCAGGTCATTTGGAGGAGAAACAGGCCCACAGCATCACCGATCCTCCCCCAAACTTAACAGTGGGCATGAGGTGTTTTTCTGCATACTCATCCTTGGTGTTACACCAGACCCACTTAGAGTGTTTGTTGCCAAAAAGCTCTATCTTGGTCTCATCTGACCAAAGCCCTCGGTCCCAGTTAAAATCCCAGTACCGCTCGGCAAACTCCACCCGTTTACGCTTATGAGTATAACTCAGAAAAGGCCTTCTCCGTGCATGCCTCCCAAACAGCTTATTGGCATGTAGATAGTGCCTGATGGTTGTTTGGGAGACCTTGTAACCCCAAGATGCTACAATTTGATTTCACTGTCTTACATTGGACTCTGGAGAACATTTACTTCTCTTATCATCCTTCTCATTGTGTGTGGTGGCAAGATACACTTGCTGAAATGGGGTGTGTCTTAATGTAAAAAATGTAAGTTACTGAAAGTAGGTAAGAAGCTTAAAGCAGAATTAAATTTGAGGTGAAATATTCTTCATGCCTACAGCAGAAATTTTGTGGGCTGTACTGGAAACTATTATATTTCCTGGGAGAGTGGGGGTGGCTTTAAGTAAAAACATGCTGGGTGAATGGACATAGAATATCGCAGGAATGAATGTGAGGTGCTGAGGCTTAAAGCAGAAATCATAGCATACAAATAGGGTTGACAAAAGTGAGTGCTGTATTGTAGAAAAAAAATACATTTATTTTGTTTTGTTTAATAGTTCTTCGTTTATGGAGAAAATGTATGGGAAGAGATTAGTCTCAAAATACTTTACAAATGCATAAATGTTAATCAACAAACTAAAAACAAATCACAAAGGCTACCAGTAGGGTGTCCCATGGCGAACAGGTCTGGAGTGAAGATCCAAGAAGCATCCTTATGAATATCACAGTTAGAACTAAGTGTACCCAGGTGATGGTTACCGGAACCTACCCCTGGAGCCAGGCCTGGGGGTAGTGTCTGACGGCGACTGCCTGGAGGCCAGGCAGTCCACTTAGCCAGGCTGGGCTCAGCCCGAAAAGGCAGCCTGAGAGGATCATGTGGGCTCACCACTCACAAGATCCAGAGTAGAGGTGCAGTGCAATGCCCATCAGGGACAGAGCTGAGGCAAAGGGGCCCCTGACGTCATGGAACTTGGCAGCGGAAACCGGTTCTTGACACATGGAACGTAAACTCAATGGGGGGAAGAGCCAGAGCTGGTACATGAGGTTGAGAAATACCAGCTAGATATAGTTGGACTCACCTCTACACACTGTGTGGGCTCTGGAACCAAACTTCTCAACAGGGGTTGGTCTCTCTCCTACTCAGAAGTTGCACAGGGTGAGAGGCGCCGGGCGGGTGTGGGGATACTCACAAGTTCCTGGCTGGTGGCTGTACAGTCGGAGTTTGTCCCAGTAAATGAGTCAGAGTATTCTGCTTTCTTGGAGGTAGTGAGTGAAGTTCTAGAGAGGATTCTCAGAGCACCCTGGGCCAAAGGTCAATAATCGATTTGTGGTTGTGTTTTCTGATCTGAGGCCATATGTTTTGGACACTCGGATAAAGACAGGGGCTGAGCTGTTAACCGATCTCCATCTGGTGGTGAATTGGATCCAATGGCAGGGGAAGCTAACGGACAGACCTGGTAGGCCCAAACGTATAGAAAGGGAGTGCTGGGAAAAGCTGGCAGAGGACTCTGTCTGGATGGATTTCAACTCTCACATCCGAGAGAACTTCTCACATCTTCCGGAGGAGCTAGAGGAATGGAGTCTGAATGGACCCTGTTCCAGACCTCCATTGTGGAAGCATCTGCATGTAGCTGTGGTCAAAAGCTTGTCGGTTATGGCGGCAACCCAAGAACCCGTGGACACTGGGGCTTGGGGAACTTCAGATTCTGTGGATGGGTACCGGCAGGCAAAAAAGGCTGCAGCTGTGGCAGTTGCTAAAGCAAAATCCAGAGCATGGGAGGACTTTGGAGAGGCCATGGAGAATGACCTCCGACAACTCAGGAGGTGCAGGGGGACACTGTCAAAGCTGTGCTCAGTGAGGATGGTAAAACTCTAAATTTGACTGAACATATTGTTAGGCGTTGGAAGGAGCACTTTGAGGAACTCCTTAACCCGGGAGAGATGCCTCCTGTGCAGGAGGTAGGGCCAGAAGTGTCTGGGGAGTCAGATTCCATTTCCTTGGCTGAAGTCACTGAGGTGGTGAAAAAGCTTTGCAGTGGCAAAGCCCCAGGAGTGGATAAAAATTGCCCAAAGTTACTGAAGGCCCTCGATACTGTGGGGCTATTTTGGATGACATGCCTCTAAAATATTGCATGGACCTCGGGAAAGGTGCCTTTGGATTGGCAAACAGGAGTGGTGGTTCCTATTTTTAAAAAAGGGGACGGGAGAAAGTGTGCCAATTATCAGCCTCACTGGGAAAGTGTATGCCAAGGTGCTGGAAAAGAGAATCCGTGTGATAGTCGAACCTAGGATTTTGAAGGAACAATGCAGATTTGGTCCTGGCTGTGGAACTATGGACCAACTCTTTCCTTTTTACAGATGATGGAGGGGTTGTGAGTATGGGGTGCCAGGGTCGCTCTGGCGAACCGTATGGTCCTTGTACTCCCAGAGTTGGAGTTGAGTTCACATCCTCAGCAGTAAGTCAAGCTTGTTCAGTGTGGCCATTGGACTCCATCAGGGCTGTGCCTTGTCTCCACTCCTGTTCATGGACAGGGTGGCGAGGTGTAGCCTGGGATACACTGCTGAGAAGTGTGTGCTAGGAAATCTTAAAACCCCTGGAAACCTAAGTCCATGTTTTCTTTCTAAACATGTTAATCTTGTCCTGTAGGGTTCACAGTATACATTGTTCATCGAAAAGTTTCCAAACCATTTAATAAGCGAATTCAGCAAACAAGCACTGGCCAATAGAAAAAGCCCATGGTCATCATCTGCCAGAGGGGCATTAATCTCACAGCATTGGACTGTGGAACCGAATGCTTTTGTATGATGGCTCTTCATCCCGTACCTTTATAAAGGCCTAATTCATCTCCTGAAGCCCTAATGAATGTTGCTTATAATTATTATTATTATTATTATTATTATTATTATTATTATTATTATTGTTATTTTTATTATGAATTCCTGTTTACAGTGTCATTTTTCTTATAAATAAATTATGAATGGGGTAATGGTAGTACATTAATGGATTAATAGTAGTTAGTAATTAGGTCATAAACCCTTCATAACCCATTAATTAGTTATTACACCATTAATATTATAAGTGAATTTGCTTTCTACATCTGTCATCAGTTACAACAATCACTTCCATATTATATTCATACTTCTATGTTTATAATATGTTGTTAGCTTTGTTCTTTACGTGTTAAGATTATTAAAGCTTATAAAGTTTTTATGCCCTAATTAATAACTATTAGCAAGCTCATTTTAAATTAATCTGAATTGCAAAGGTTATCTAAAGAAGCAGTTATGTAAAGAAGCAGCCTTTTACTATTATCATTATTGTTTGTTATTGTTGTAATTCTGAGACAGTGAATAAAAAACACAAAGATTGAAGTTCCAACATTTTTCTTTCATATTCTATTACTCCTTCAAATTCCTTCCATTATCCATTGCAGCCACAAGCCCCACCCCCAATGCTCCTAGCAGCCAATAGTATGGCTTTGTGCTGAATAATTAGTAATGCGTAAACTGATTTTCTGAAAGCTCTGCTTCAGAGACTGGATAGTTAATGTTTAATGAGAGAGAGAGAGAGAGAGAGAGAGAGAGAGAGAGAGAGAGAGAGAGAGAGAGAGAGAGAATGAGGGTGGAGAAAGAAAGAAAGAAAGAAAGAAAGAAAGAAAAAGAAAGAAAGAGGGACTGAGGTAAGAAGGGAGAAGGAAAGACAGAGAGAGGAAAGAGGGAACACAGAGGCATCAAAACAACATGGCAGGAATAAAAACATGCATGTGTGTGTGTATGAGTGCACACTCAGTCATTTATAATGGAGAAAAAATCTGTTATAAAGTATTTATAACAGAGTAATGTTTGTTTAACACACAGCACAGTTTAAACAATGTCTCCATCGTGTTCTCGGTGTCACAACAAGAACTCACTGGAACAGCTATAAACCATGATTCATGAAGATTGTTTTTCAGAGGATACAATTATGAAATACTTATTATAAAGTATTTGTGGTTACATGTATTAATTATTTTAGGCCTTTTTATTTAAATCATCGATAATTCTTGTGCGGTAGTAAAAAATTCTAAATAACAATTTGTCTTATCTCACTCACTTTATTCTCTCACTCTATACTTCTTTATTTCTTTTTTCTTTTCCTCTTTCTCTGTGACTTAGCCACACTCTATTTTTGTCTTCCTCTAAATGGATGGATTTCATCTAAATGGATGGATATTTAGGCTGCTACTCCTCATGAGATTTAGTGAGAAAGTAAGTGCTTAAAAAGAGAGACAGCAAGAGGAGAGGTACAGACGAGAGAGAGAGAGAGAGAGAGAGAGAGAGAGAGGGAGAGATAGATAGAGAGAGAGAGAGAGAGAGAGAGAGAGAGAGATTAGTCTGTAGTTTTACTCTGTTGCATGTTTTAAAAGCTGGATGAAACATTTCCACTGAGTGTGTGTGTGGTTTTGGTTTTGCTCAAGCTGTAGACATCTGTAACACACACACACATACACACGTCAAATCTCTTCTCAGAATCCCACTACACAGCAAACAAATCATTCATGGTTTACTGATGACATCACAGACAAAAACTACCCAGGGCTGACCAATGAGAGAAGAGAGTGAGTGACAGTGAGGCGGGGTAGGAGACAGAGAGTGAGAAGAGAATGTGACGGAATGGAGTGAGACAGAGAGACAGAAAGAGAAAGGGAGCTATTAAACTCAGTCATTGGCACAGACAATGTAATCTATACGTCAAACAGTATTTCCAGTGTTTACTGACACACTAACACTGATGATGTCTCGCTGCTCCAGAGAGAGAGAGAGAGAGAATGAGAAAGAGAAATATCGATAGTGATCAAAATTACTGCTGTTTACTGCTCATATTCTCATTAGTGTCAGAGGCCATCAGTAATGTTGCAAATAGAATGGGAGAGATAGAAAGATTGAGAGTGGGGCATTAGAAAAAGGGAGAGTAAAACAATTATTTGGCAAGTGTGCAAGGATGCATTTAATAATTGGTGGATTAATGAATGAACAAATAGATAGAATGATGGATGGAAGGGTGAATACCTAATAAATTTGGGTATAGACCTAGTGTAACCATGGATATGGATGTAGACCAAGTGTAACCACAAAAATAGGTGTAGACCTTGTGTAACCATAGAAATGGACGTAGGCCAAGTGTAAAAATAGAAAAGGATGAAAGCTTGGTCTAGGCATGTAAATGGGTGTAGGTGTAGTGTAACCATAGAAATGGATATAGGCCTAGTGTAACCATGGAAATGGTTCAGATCTAGTGTTCCCATGGAAATGAGTGTGGCCTAATATAACCATAGAACAAGCATAGATTTGTATATTCATAAATATGGATGTAGAGTAGGAGAAATCAAGGAAATGGGTGTAGACCTAGTGTAACTATGGAAATGGTTGTAGGGCAAGTGTTTCTTTTTAAATGGATGTAGGCCACGTGTAACCATAGAAATGAATATAGGTTTAGTGTAACTATTTAAATGGGTTCAGACCAGAGGCGATTGCTCTAAGACTGCAAGGGAAGCTCAGCTTTCCCTAAAATGTCAAAAAAAAAAAAGTGATCAAATATATACTGTTGGGTGTACATTCACATTGAATAAATATGAATAAATATGCACTACATTGCGCTCAACTTTTGTTCAGAATCAGCTTCTTATGACTGGTAAATTTGCGCCTTTCCTCTCAATCATTCCCGCAGGTTCACAGTGCTTTAAACAGCGTCCACAGAGTTCAGTAGTGAAGCAGCAAAGTGCAGCGAAACGAGACGAGTCATTGGATAAATGCTGGGCTTTGTCCCGCCCATCGGACGCTCAGCGTCTCTGGGGGTCTAGGGGCAGTGGGCTGGCCTCGGCTGGCCCAGATGCTCAGCTTCTGCATGATGATTGGATGATCTGTCTGAGGCTGAAGCCCTTTTTGATTGACAGCAAAATGAGCGAATCAGTGATCCTTTGGTGTAAAGGTCCGTGGGAGCATTACATTTTCATTCTGTTCTGAGTTGAACTGGAGATCTAGCGGCATTTTCTTTGTTAAAAACGACTAACGACAAATCAAGCTTCTATTTCTGGTGGGTTTTCTGTAGCTGCTTGTGTTTGGAGACTGACTTCTATCACTCTTTCTGACTTCTATCACAGTTTCTGACCAGCGGGTGCTGCTGAGCCCCTCCACCATCACAAAGCACTCACAGGCGGACACACTTCACATGGGCCAAGGCCGTTTAAGCAGCCTAGCTCTGCTGGCCATTGAGAGGACACTAGTCAAGTCCCTGGAAAAGACGCCTTGTTGGTACGACAGGGTCACAGATCATTTTCTTGAAAAGGAACGGAGGGTAGAATTTACGTATAAATAAACCGACACATTTTATGATGTAGGCCGAAATTGAGCTTCCCCTCCTTTTAAAAGACCAGTATCCGCCACTGGAAATGATTGTAGACATAGTATAAACAAAGGAATGGATAAAAGCCTAGTGTAGCCATAGAAATGAAAATAGGCCTATAGTGTAACCGTAGAAACTGATATAGGCCTAGTGTAATCATGAAAATGAGTGCAGGACATGTGTTTTCCTTGGAAATGGATGTAGGCCTGGTGTAACCATGGAAATGGATGTAGGCGTAGTGTAACCATGGAAATGCGTGCAGACCTAGTGTAACCATAGAAGTGGATGTAGGCCTAATGTAACCATGGGAATGGGTTCAGACCTAGTGTAACCATGGAAATGGGTGTGGCCTAATGTAACCATGGAGACAAGGATAGATATGTCATCATCATCATCTTCTTCTTTTCCTCTTTTCCATTTCAGGGTCGCGGTAGGATAGATATGTATATCCATAAAAATAGATATAGAGTAGGAGCAATCAAGGACAGGTATGTGAGGCATAGTGTAACCATGGAAATGGATGTAGAGCAGCTGTAACCATGGAAATTTTGTATAGGATTAGTAACTATACATAGTGACTATGGGAATCACTGGAACCTTAGATCAACTGACCATTGCAGTCTTTCAGTGGAGTGTGGACAGGGTTTCAGTTAAAAAAAAAAGACCATCGAAACAAATAGTACACAACCACAAGACAATCTGTTTTTGCTCTACCTGGAGTGCTTCAGCCTGCTGACAACCGTGCAGATTGTAACCAGATAGCAGACACATTTGTGCCATTATCTACTCTTACAGTTTAGTTACGGCACTGGCATGTGTTTTGTAGGCTGCACCTGGGCCAAATATCATGAGCCAGTCTTGACTTGTGTAACGGCACCTGTGGTGAGGGCTGGACATGAACCAAATGTTTATTTGACCCAGATTTGGTCTACATCACCCCTGACATCTGGCCCATTTAAGGCAGCCAGATTCACCCTGATGTCTCATCCACACGGATTCTGATCTTTTTAAAAACAAATGTTTTTGTCTATATTTTGGCATTCCATCCATGCAAAAATCTTTCAGTCATTTCATGACTTGCATAATGCACTACATAGGGAGTATGGGGAGATTTGGGACTAAACCTTTGTGTTAGTCATATGCTCCTAGTTAGCATTTGGTTTTCTATAAAAAAGACAGCTCTGATTTCTTGCTAAATCTATTTGTAAAGTCAATAACAAACAGCTCCGTTTTAGACATTTTTGTGTTTTCACAGCAGCTGCAATGTCACTCACATACCCTCTATAGGTTATGAAAACAAGGAAGTTGTAACATTTTTAGAGCAGGGGGACACGGGGGTCAATTTTAATCTTTAAAACAGGGGGGTGGCAACTTCAGTCTTTATATGTGATATGGTGGCGCAGCAGGTAGTGTCGCAGTCACACAGCTCCAAGAACCTGGAGGTTGTGGGTTTAAGTCCCGCTCCAGGTGACTGTCTGTGAGGAGTTTACTGTGTTCTCCCTGTGTCCGCATGGGTTTCCTCCGGGTGCTCCGGTTTCCTCCCACGGTCCAAAAAACACACGTTGGTAGGTGGATTGGTGACTCAAAAGTGTCCATAGGTGTGAGTGAATGTATATAGCATTTGTATAGCCTATACCAAATCATTGTCCTCACTGAAGAAGCCTTAAAGAACTTTCTTTTTAAGGGTATAGTAAACACAGCTGATTGTTTTGCCACCGAGGGGCTGTGTCCGAGCTGGAATCAGTAACAATTTTATTCTTGCCCATCCAATTAATCCATATTGGCCAACAGAAAATTTCATCCTACAAACACCTCTATTTGCTCTTCTCAGTGTGGGCATCTTGAATTCTCCACAACTTTTCTAACTCGGTCTCCAATTGTTTTTCTCACAGTGGAAGGATTGACAAGAACAGATGTGAGTTTGTTCAGATCTGAAGGGAGAGGACAGCTTGATTTTCTCCTCTCTCTCAAAGATGAAATCTGATGGGGACATTTTTAGTGCGAGACCTGTTCTTACCTGGGTATTACAGGTTCCATTTGGTGTATAGTTTATTTCAATTCTTTTCCTTGGCCTCAGTTCAAATTTTATGAAAGTGGATTGTCTTATATTAGCTCAATAATTTTCTTGTGCTGTGCATCTGTTGTACAGTAGATTTAACAGCACATGACTATGATTTTCTCTCTCTCTCTCTCTCACTCTCTCTCTCAGCCAGCCATAATGGAGCAGTGCAAGATGAAAGTATATTGGTAGAAAAACACCAGTGTTAATCCACTTACGAATAGGCTGGAGAGAGAGAGAGAGAGAGAGAGAGAGAGAGAGAGAGAGAGAGAGAGAGAGAGATGAAATGAAAGAACTATAGACTGCAGATCAGCAGTACTGAACTTTTGAACTTGAGAGCAGCTGAGGCCTGGGAATTCAAAAGGCTTTTAAAGTGATATTTCAGCCAAAAACAATATTTGATCTAAAGTACACTTTGTATCCAAACATTTCTGGACATCTCTTCTAGGGGCATTAATTAAATTACTTAAGATGCACATGCTGCTAATACATTTGTTTTGTCTGTAAAGTAAAGCTTTGAACTCAGCACATGTGATCACCGTAAAACCAATGTAAAGAGTCCACAATATGAGTATAATGCCTTCCCAGCACTGGGCTGTGGAGCAGTGGCGCTGGGCTCTGTAGAGAGATGGAGTTCCAATTCTTCTGCAAGAGTTGGAATTCCAGTACCTGACCTCACTGATGCTCACATGACTCTGTGCCAGCAAATGCTCACAGCAATGTCTGTAAACAGCTGTTAAAGCTGTGAAACAAAATGGTAAATTCCATATTAATAATATAATTTATTTTCTATTACAGTTATGTTTTTTACAAGCATTGACACTGTGGTTTGTTGTTGTACTTTTCTATTTAATATGCTTAGGCTATGAAAACAGGCAATGTATGCACTGGAAAAAGCTCATAGAAAGTAAATAGACCCTAAAACCTTTGTTTACACTGTTTAAACCTTTGGTAAGCACAAATGTAACTGTACAGTAACAATATTTTTGGGGCAGTCTAGCTTCTGACAAGCATCTGTAGTTGTATTTGTCCTACTTTAGCAAAAGGAGCAGGGAGAATTTGAAAGCCACTTTTTCAGGTCAATTTAGATTTAGTTAATGACCAGGAAAAACAACTGACCCTCTTAAGAAAAGCTGCACTGGCACATATCCAGAGAAAGGCTTTTCTGCACACACACAGAGAGAGAGAGAGAGAGAGAGAGAGAGAGAGAGAGAGAGAGAGAGAGAGAGAGAGAGAGAGAGAGAGAGAATTTAGGGAGAAAAAGCATTTTTTCTTGGCAGGTTCTTGGTGCTGCTTTACAAGTTATGATAATAATGTTAATCAGTGGTGGAAATGGGCCAGAACACACCAGAATCCCATTCTGGACCTGGAAGGCTGGAATGGAACAGGGATCTGATTTAACATCTAAAGTAGCTATTTTTGTTCCAAAATCACATATGGTTGTTTTTAAAGTGTGTTCATGAAACAAAGTCCACCTCAAGTTAAAGCCATCAGCAAATAGAAAGCTGCTTTTCAGCGGTTTTCACCCACTCAGTCTCCATGGTAACAACTGTTAGCAGGCTCCACCTATTTAGTCCCTATGCAGACCTGTCTACTCACCCTGTCCACTGCATCCGAAATGGCTTCCTATTCAGTTTTCTCTATACAGTGCACTATTATACAGTGAACTGAAATCAGTTTACTGATTTTTGTGGTGCATTATGGAATTGTTTGAGTGCACTAAAAACTGTCCATTATGATTTTGGCCCCTACTACAAAATGGCAGAACCCCAAAATAGTGCACTATTCAGTGAATGGGGCACAGACACATGTTTCAAACACATCTTCATAATACAAATGTCAGCAGGCTCCACACCGCAGTCTCCATGGTAATGACTATCAGCTATTTACCAGCTTCTTATTTTAATTTTCCATCCCCCTTAGAAGGGCAGTCTGGAATTTGGGGTTTCAGAGACATCTCTGATAGGATTTGTAATTGCACCAAGCCTGAGAAAATTAATTTTTAATTTCTGAGGTGTGCTACAGTCCCCTTTTAAAGCGGATGAATCTGGCGATGAAAGGGCTCTTTAAGATTTTTTTTTGTCTCAGAAAATAGCTATAATAAAATAAACAATAGCAAAATGGCATATTTGTGTTTATTGAAATTTTTGCTATAATTTAGCAATAGCAAAACAAGCTAACAAAATTTGTATTAGCAGACTTGTCCAGTAAGTACAATCAAACATTGTGTACAACCAGCAAACACTACTGGTAAAAGCTTTAAGGATTGTAAACCTTAAGCAGGAAAGTCCTTCAACACCACCAAACTAAAACTATATTTAACAGTTACTAACAGTTAACAAATTCCACAGCAACGATAGCCTGGCTAGCTGTTAGCCTGATGATATATTATCTAATTGGTTGCTAACATGTTGCTAGGTGATGTTTTTATTTTAAACCAGGTAATTGCTAAGGTGTTGCTACGTGATACTAAATTATCTCAAGAGTCCTACGAGTTCTATTTTTGGACAGCTGACTGTGAGGATGTGGCGGATACACAACAGTAAGCTAATTTTCAGCTCAGTATTTACAGAAACTTCTTGGAAGAGTGGCTCTCGCTCTCTCTCTCTCTCCCTCTCTCTCTCTCTCTCTCTCTCTCTCTCTCTATATATATATATATATATATATATATATATATATATATATATATATATATATATATATATATATATATATATATATATAAAGATAGGTTGGTAACACTTCAAATTACAACCCGATAATTACAGCGTAAGTACGGAGTAAGTAAGCCGTAAGATAAAATAAGCACTGAGTAAGTAAGGAATATGATAGTAGAAATATATGGTTATTACTGGGTAACTTACAAATACTTTACAAATAAGGCACATAACTATTCATTGTACTTCTAATCATAATTATAGATTGCAAAATAGAATTAAAAATATGACAGTTTATTCAAGTTACTGTTACTGTAATTGTTTGCTACTGTTGCAGCCAGCAGAGTTTCAGCTATAGCCCCAATACATATAGGCAAAACAGTGTAAAATATCTCAGAAGTATGTGATGATGATTATTGTGGTAAATCACTTGCCCTGAACCTAATGAGTATAAAGCACCATGAACCTCTGCTAGTGCCTGTAATGAAAGTAGCTGACCATGTCCTTCTCTGTAGGTGCACTGTAAGCTGCTTTCCTTATTTATAAAAATGTCAGTAATAGTACCTTGCATAAACTGTTATACTTTTAATTCAATTTTGTAATCTATAATTTTGCTGAGAAGTACAATGGATAGTTACGTGCCTTATTTGTAAAATGTTTGTAAGATACCCAGTAATAACCACATATTTCTAGTATCAAACCCTTTACTTACTCAGTACTTATTTTACGGCTTACGTAACAGGTACTTACTCTGTACTTACCCAGTAATTAGCAGGCTGTAATTTAAAGTAACTGATAAGTAATTTAAGGAGATTGTATGATCTTTTCAAGGTTTGTTACACATTTAAAACCATCCCTAGGTTCCAGCTTGTGTGGAAAGTGTTCTGGAGTTAGCATAAATTACTGTGCATAAGTGTCACGCCTTCGTCCTGTCAGTCTGTTGTCCCCGCCATGTGCTTTATTCGCACATGGCTATGTTTTGTTTATGTCCTTGTCTCCGCCCTCGTCCCGCCTCCTCGTCCGTGTCATCTGTTAACCCGTCCTTCTCGTTATCTGTCTCAGGTGCGTCTCGTTTGTGTGAGTATTTAAGCCCTCTTGTCTCTCATCCGTTTGTCGTACATTTCCCCTTTATCCTGTGTTTTGTTGGTCACGGTATTTAGTCTGTCCGTCTGTCTCTAGAGTTTCCCCGTTTCTTCTCCTTTTTCGTCGTGTCGTTTTTCGTCCGTCTGTCCTGTTTTCCCTGTCCAGTTTCCTTTGTTTTATTTAGCTTGTTTGGCTCCTTGTTTGTTTATTTCCTGTTTTAGTATCGTTGTTTTGTTTATATTAAATTCCCGTGTTTTAGCGAATGCGTCCGCCTCCCTCAATCCGCCCCTCACTCCTGACAGAATGTACGACCACAAGGACGCAGCTAGCGCGGATTACTACCTCAAGGGGTGTGCCGTTCGCCGGACTCCATTCCGCACAGGCCCCAAAGATCCTGTGGGGGAGGCTTTGAAAGCGGCCTCGGAATGGAGTCGCCGGCTCCAGCTCCTGCCTGGCGCTGTTCCGGATCCTATAGCGGAGGAGTCGACTCGGGAATCGAGTAGTTGCGCCAGCGGGAGTCGTAAGAGTCGGCGGAAGAACCGTGCTGGAGTTCCCCCCTCGCTGGAGGATTACCCCCTCAGGTCCGGGGAAATTTTTGGGGGGGCGTTAAGGGTAGGGGCTGTTAGCCTCACCTCCGTACCTCTGAGGCCTGAGGCTAACAGGGGCGCACCTCGAGGTGATCTAATGGGTGCGCCTGTGAAACCCCCTAAACCCTTTACAGCTCCAGCGCGAGCCCGGCGAGCAGCACAAACCCCTGTCCTCGAGAGCGCGGCGCGCGGCTCTCCTGTCTTCGTGAGCGCGACGCGCGCCTCTCCTGCCTCCTTGGACGTCGTCGCAGGTCCCCCTGCCTCCTTGGACGTCGTCGCAGGTCCCCCTGCCTCCTTGGACGTCGTCGCAGGTTCCCCTGCCTCCGTGGACGACGTCGCAGGTTCCCCTGCCTCCGTGGACGACGTCGCAGGTTCCCCTGCCTCCGTGGACGACGTCGCAGGTTCCCCTGCCTCCGTGGACGACGTCGCAGGTTCCCCTGCCTCCGTGGACGACGTCGCAGGTTCCCCTGCCTCCGTGGACGACGTCGCAGGTTCCCCTGCCTCCGTGGACGACGTCGCAGGTTCCCCTGCCTCCGTGGACGACGTCGCAGGTTCCCCTGCCTCCGTGGACGACGTCGCAGGTTCCCCTGCCTCCGTGGACGACGTCGCAGGTTCCCCTGCCTCCGTGGACGACGTCGCAGGTTCCCCTGCCTCCGTGGACGACGTCGCAGGTTCCCCTGCCTCCGTGGACGACGTCGCAGGGCTTCCTGTCCCGGTGATGGCGGCACCCGCCGCTCCTGTCCCGTTGATGGCGGCACCCGCCGCTCCTGTCCCGTTGATGGCGGCACCCGCCGCTCCTGTCCCGTTGATGGCGGCACCCGCCGCTCCTGTCCCGTTGATGGCGGCACCCGCCGCTCCTGTCCCGTTGATGGCGGCACCCGCCGCTCCTGTCCCGTTGATGGCGGCACCCGCCGCTCCAGTGTCCGTGATGGCGGCACCCGCCGCTCCAGTGTCCGTGATGGCGGCACCCGCCGCTCCAGTGTCCGTGATGGCGGCACCCGCCGCTCCAGTGTCCGTGATGGCGGCACCCGCCGCTCCTGTCCCGGTGATGGCGGCACCCGCCGCTCCTGTCCCGTTGATGGCGGCACCCGCCGCTCCAGTGTCCGTGACGGCGGCATCGGCCGCTCCAGTGTCCGTGACGGCGGCTACGGCCTCTCCTGTCCCCGTGACGGCGGCTACGGCCTCTCCTGTCCCCGTGACGGCGGCTACGGCCTCTCCTGTCCCCGTGACGGCGGCTACGGCCTCTCCTGTCCCCGTGACGGTGGCTACGGCCTCCCCTGCCCATGTCCGTAGGTCGGCCCGAAGGACTTCAGGGCCGATCCCCAGAACTGTGCCTAGGCTGGTTCCTCAGACTGCCACACAGACATTAGCCAGTCCTGGGCACCCCCCTGTTATTTTGGTCCCCTTGTCAGTCCCTGTCCTGGTTCCCGTCTCTGTCCTTGTCCCTGTACCCGTGTCTGCCTTTGTCTCTGTCCCTGTCCCGGTCACTGTGTTTGTGTCAGTCCCTGTAAATGTCCTTGTACCTGTTCCCCTACCAAGTCCAGTCCAGTCTCCTGTCAGCCCTGTCCAGTCTCTGTTTCAGACCCCCGTCCAGTCTCAAGTCCCGTCTCCTGTCCAGTCCCCGTTCCAACCCTTGGTCCTGTCTCAAGTCCCGTCTCCTGTCCAGTCCCCTGTCAGTCCTGTCCAGTCCCTGTTTCAACCCTCTGTCTTGTCTCACGTCCAGTTCCCGTATCAGTCCAATGTCCAGTCACCTGTCTTGTCTCCGGTCCAGTTTCCCTTTCAATCCCCTGTCCAGTCTCCAGTCCCGTCTCCGTTTCAGTCTAGTGTCATGTCACCTGTCCTGTCTTCTGTCCAGTCACGTACCCCTGTCCAGTCCAGTGTCTTGTCACCAGTCTCTGCTCCCGTCCAGTCCCAGCACCGAGTCCTGTCACCTGTCCCGTCTTCCGTCCAGTCCCTGTTTCCATCCAGTGTCATGTCCAATGTCAAAAATCTCGTCAATTCCCATGTGTCCACTCCTGTCCTGTCCAGTCCGTTCTCGTCTCTTGTTGCCCCCCTTTGTCAGTCTCCTGTCATGTCCCGTGTCCCGTCTAGTATATTCGGTCCTGTCGTGTCCCCAGCTACTGTGTCTGTTCCCGTCCTGTCCTGAGTCCTGTCACCTGTTGGTTTGTTGTCCTGTCTTGTTTTTCGTGCCCTCTCCTGCGCCAGCTCCTGGGGGGGTTTAGGAGTACGCGCCCGGGAGTTGCGCGTTCTTGGGGGGGGCATCTGTCACGCCTTCGTCCTGTCAGTCTGTTGTCCCCGCCATGTGCTTTATTCGCACATGGCTATGTTTTGTTTATGTCCTTGTCTCCGCCCTCGTCCCGCCTCCTCGTCCGTGTCATCTGTTAACCCGTCCTTCTCGTTATCTGTCTCAGGTGCGTCTCGTTTGTGTGAGTATTTAAGCCCTCTTGTCTCTCATCCGTTTGTCGTACATTTCCCCTTTATCCTGTGTTTTGTTGGTCACGGTATTTAGTCTGTCCGTCTGTCTCTAGAGTTTCCCCGTTTCTTCTCCTTTTTCGTCGTGTCGTTTTTCGTCCGTCTGTCCTGTTTTCCCTGTCCAGTTTCCTTTGTTTTATTTAGCTTGTTTGGCTCCTTGTTTGTTTATTTCCTGTTTTAGTATCGTTGTTTTGTTTATATTAAATTCCCGTGTTTTAGCGAATGCGTCCGCCTCCCTCAATCCGCCCCTCACTCCTGACAATAAGTTACAATAAATACAAAAACATAAATATAGTAAAATTAAAAGGATTTTTTGTCAGCAGTAAAAGTGTTGTGTGAATGTAAAGAATTAAGTTTTTTTCCAGAGATTCTCCTTGACCTCACAGATTTATTAAATCAACAGTAATTTATTATAAGGAAATAAACCAACACAATAGTAATAATTTATTATAATTATTTAGTATTATTTAAAATTATTAAAATAATTTTTAATGAAGATAATTCTAATTTCTGTTTTTATATGCATGTCATGTTCTGTCTGAATTTTCTGGAGCTAAGATTTGTCTGTGATGTGCACATCCTCACTGAAATGCAATGAAAGGGAGAGCCAGGTCAGTGACTCATGAAATTCAGAGGTCGTGTGAACAGAAACAAAGACCTCTCTCTCTATCTCACTCTCTCTCTCTCTCTCTCTCTCTCTCTCTCTCTCTCTCTCTCTCTCTCTCTCTGTGTGTGTGTGTGTGTGTGTGTGTGTGTGTGTGTGTGTAAGAAATCATTTCTATCAAAGAGCACGCAAAAACACATACCCACACACACAGGCTGCAGTTGGCATAATTAACCACGCCCCCAATGACCCGGAAAGCTTTACATTAAGCGTCTAAATATAGCTGCAGATGGTACACTACATATTACAGTGTGGCCACAACCTAACAGAAACTGCACACAAAGAGAAGGAAGATTTAACCCATAATGTGCATGCTTTGAATCATCAGGTTTTGAACCACTATGAACCATTCTGTAAAGAATGGACTTTTTTACATAAGTGGTCTTTTATATGTGCTGAAACAAATTGAAAATTACTGTTTCTGTGGTGATAGAACATGTGCACCTGCTCACTCAAAATCAATCACTGTGGTTCCAAAAAGGCAGCATGGAGTGTCTTTTACACAATTATAAGAAACACAGAAGAGCGCATAAATCTCTGATGTTACTGGTCCATTTAACTATAACTAACATGAACTTGCTACATGTGAACAACCCTGGAAGACGATTTGAACAAGACGACACAAACAAATAGATCACCAACTGAGGCTCAATAAAAAAGAGTAAATATTAGTAATATTTCAGCAACCATATTGCCCTTTACATTTTCTAAACCTCCCCCTTCTGTCCCATAGTTCCATGGTGATGGCCAGCTCACTCCAACTCTCATTAACAATTAATTAATAATAAATTAAATATGTATTAATTCAGTCTGGCATGTTTAATATCTCTGTGTGTGGAAACATTATAGATTAATTATAGCGATATTACAGATATTCAAAGCAGATTTCTGGAAAAGCTTGGATTTGTACAAAATGCCATAAAATTATGAATGAAAAGACTAGGAAATTCAGAGATTTCTCAGTCCATGTATGGCATGGATGAACACAAGTGTTGAACATGCATGACCTTCATGCCCTCAGATGTCACTGCAATAGGAACAGTCGTGCTACTGTTATTACTGATAAATACAGCCATATGGGCTTAGGAAAACTTTGAAAAACCATTGTCACTTTACACGGTCTGCTGCACATCATTAGGAGGAGAATCAGAAAAACGTTTTGTATCCAGCAAGTTTGGGCCACTTGCATTCCACTTGCTCAGCTCCCTAATGATAACAAAGTGCAATACAATGTGTTTGTGGCATCAAATTCTAAACATGTTTATATTTATCAACTATAATGTGATTTTGTTGAATTTTACCAACAATTCCAATTTTTTCTGATCTGCTGCACATGGGCATGAGTTATTATAAATATATGATATTATTTTATAATACATATAATATATTATTATAAATATACATTATTAGAGTAAAAATACACTTTAGAGTACAAAAATAGCAGGGGGACAACAGGGTAAAACAATAATAAACAAAGCAGTAAGGAGTAAATGAAAAAAAAATGTAAGACTTATTAAGATATGATAAGAGTACAGTAAGAAAAAAGACGACAAAGAGGACATCTAGTAGAATGCCTTCCTAGAAGATTAGAAGATGTTCCAAAACAGGAAAAAACCTTCATTTATACCTTTCATTTCAGAAGATATAATTGGTGAGCATGTATGTACCAACATTTGTGGGATATGCCCTTCATCATATTCATCATACCTCTATATACATTATAAAATTTAAAGCAGTGGAATGAGATGTTTTAAGGACTAAAAGGAATATTATCCTCAAATATTTAAAGCCTAGCTCTCTTCTGCCTGCCAACACTGAGTGTGAGAATTCGAGTGTGTGTGTGTGAATGTGTAGCATGTGCAGTGGAGTGTGCAGTGTGACTTAAGTCTGTTTTGATGTTTTGATCGTTTGTTGGCTGCTTCTCTTCTCCCTCAGTTACACCGCTTGCCCACAGCAGCCATCAGCCAATCAGAATCTGCCTCCTCTCTAAGCCCCACCCCTTATTCTTGTGACATCACTGCTGTGTGACACTACAGAGAGGGCTGTGTTAATATTTGATGCTGAACATGGCTTCTCTCTCTCTCTCTCTCTCTCTCTCTCTCTCTCTCACATACTCTCTCCTCTTGCATCTTCCTCTGTCCTTCTCTCTCTCCTTCACACATTGCTCCTGTCTTCCCCTCTGAACTCACTGATTCTAACAGTGATGATGAAGAGATAGACAGCAAGAGAGAGAGAGAGAGAGAGAGAGAGAGAGAGAGTGAAGAGAGATCAAGAGAGGGAGGGGAGGAATATGAAGAAACAGAAAATGGAATATGGGAGAGAAAGGAGTTGAAAGAGAAACCGAATGGGCAAATGAAAAGAGTGATGGCGAGGCAGAACTTGGGGAGGGGCATAAATAGAGCAAAGAGGTAGAAAGTCCAAGAAAGAGGAGTAGAAAGAAACAGTAGGGAGAAATAAAGAACAGGAGAGAGAGAGAGAGAGAGAGAGAGAGGAGAGGAATTTGACAAATGATAGGGCAAAAGTGGTTTGGATTGGTTTGGTGTGAAATGCTCTGTTCTAGAGAAACTCTAGAGAAAATCGTGGTTGTGAATACTATCCCGACATCCTTCTCTAAAACCTTCTAAGAGAACTTTATTTAATTAAATAACAGACCACTGATAGGCCTAAAAAATATATTTTTACTCTACGATCAAATGTCCATAGATACCTGCTTATCTACAATTTGAGAAATGAAGACTATTATTCAGGAATATGTCCCTTTTTAATTTAACAGCTTCTGCACAAGGTGCTTTATCCTAGATGTGGGAACACTGCTGTGAGGATCTTACTGCATTTTTTTCACCATTTGCTGAGCCCCCTCCATTAGACGAGTAATAACATAAGACAGCTAAGCATTCTAGCACGGCAAAGCATTGAGTTTCGTAGGCATGACTAATCAATGGTGGAGTCTCTGCTGACTGTATACACCCAGGGGCTCGATGTGCATTGACCTACTACAGAACAGTCCAAAAACTGAGTGTGTTTAGAGTCCACAGACAGGTTGTACCAGCTTATAATCCATTAGCTTTTCATACAATGTTTGTAGTTGTGCAATAAAAACATGCTCTGTCTAAACCTACATAAATTTACAACTGAGATCAACACACTTAAAATCCCACCTAAAAATATAGTTTCAGTAAATATACAATATATCTGACTGACTGTGTGTCACATGTCCTTCTAAAGTCCAAGCATAGATCTACACAAGGGCGTAGAATTAGCATGGACGGACATGTCGTGTCCCCACCAATATCTAGCGATTACTGAATTGCCCCCACCAATAATATGATCCCCTCCTAATAAAAACCCCAATCTGTTAACGTCTCATTAAACATTAACATAGAGGTGCAGCAAGGGTTAAATCACATTCTTTACTCGAGGCCTACATCCCTGTAAAACATATGGCCTGTGTGATTGGCTGTCATATGAGACTCTGTAGCTATGTTTGGTTGTTAGCAGCGCCAAAAATGGAAGGACATTTTCCCAGTCATATGAGAGACTTACTGTGCAAAAGTCAGGTGCAAAAGAGAGTGAGGATGGCAGCAAAAAAGAAGGTGGACATAAGCAGCTATTTTTAAAAAAACTTGTAAGTCAAGTTCACTAATGAAATGAGTTGTAGCGCACAGCACACAGCAGACTAAAATCGTCTGTAGCTATGAATAAAATGGTTTGGAAATTAACTAACTACACAACAAACTGCAAATTTCTTTGTCAGTCATTAGTTTAACATTAAATTAACATTATTCATTCATTCATTATCTGTAACCACTTATCCAATTCATGGTCGCGGTGGGTCCAGAGCCTACCTGGAATCATTGGGCGCAAGGCGGGAATACACCCTGGAGGGGGCGCCAGTCCTTCACAGGGCAACACAGACACACACACATACACCTACGGACACTTTCGAGTCGCCAATCCACCTGCATCGTGTGTTTTTGGACTGTGGGAGGAAACCGGAGCACCCGGAGAAAACCCACCCGGACACGGGGAGAACACACACTGTCCTCACAGACAGTCACGAAGCGGGAATCGAATCCACAACCTCCAGGCCCCTGGAGCTGTGTGACTGCGACACTACCTGCTGCACCACCGTGCCGCCCAATTTAACATTATATAATTCATTAATTAATTTATACTACCATACTACCAAATTGGGGATAATTTAGGGTGACCAAACGTCCTCTTTTACCCGACATTTCCTCTTTTTTAGACTTAAAAAAATGTCCGGGCGGAATTTCACAAATGTCCGGGATGTTGTTTTTCTAGAGCTTACATAGAATTTCGAGAAGTTTCGTTCACAAACTGGTCCCGCCCTCCCCTACTCCGATTGGTTCGCTTGAGTGAGAAGGGGAAGTGGTGAAGTAGCCTAAAATCTTCTGATTGGATGGTCTGACTGTAGAGCTACATGTTCTCTGTAAACATAATTGGTCAGTCTGCACGTCAGTAGTCCTTGTTTTTTACGTCAGGCAAAGCTCATGTACCTACCCTCATCTCGAGCAGCTATGCCGAAACGTAAATGTAAGTTCTCGGATGAAGTAAAAAAGAAATTCCCATGTTTTGTGTAGCAAATAAAGGTGTAAAGGACCTAAAAGCACACATGGGTTCAGCTAAGCACACAACGGCAGCGACGGGTGAGAGCTTATCACCCCAGATCTCATCATCTCAGATCTGGTCACCCTAGGCTAATTTCTTATTTGCCAACTGTCCATTTCACTTAAAACTCAGCAGCAGTTCCGTTCTGGTGCATCATTTAATGTGGTACAGCAAATTCAAAAGAGAAACTTGTGAATATGGAGCCAACTTTAACTTTCCTTAAATGCTGCTCTGACCTGACGTTATCTGGTTCTGTGAGTGTGTTGGCGTAGTTTGGAGGACTTTGCCCGAGGCCGCTAATCTCAGCTGGGATAATATTAACTGATAACTGAGCAGGTAGCGCCCCCAAAGTAGGCTTTATTTATTCACAAAAAGAGACATTTTATCTTTTGTCAGAAATTCATTTTATAATTTTAAAAAATCCTGAAATTATAAACCTACAATGTGTTTATTTTGTTTATGTAACAATAACTGAACATTATTTTTGATGTCAACTCTAATTTGGGCATAATTATTTATCAAAAAATATAGCTCTACTTAAACATTCAAAGCAAATATTATTTACAATTTCAATTGTAATAAATAACTAAACATACTGTATACTTTAAAAAGTAAAAACTTTACAAGCTCGGACGCAGTGAGGTTTCTCCTTTGTTTTGAGAAATGAACAAAACAGTAGGACCCAAAATGAGTAGAACGGTTCCGAGGAAAGCAAAAACCTGCTTTCTGATTGGTAGTCGCCGCCGCACGTCACTGCTCATTTGCATTAAGTTGATCTTCATCGCTTCACTGAATCCACCCATTTCGCGTCGCTCATGGTCACATTATACTCGAGCTTTGTGGCCTTTCGAATATTGAGTCAAATCTGTATACATCTAGACAAATATTGTATGTACTATGTTATAAAGCCTGTAAAGAAATGCTTGCTGTGATCCAAACCTGAATATTAGATTAACATAAAATGTAAATGATCTATAGACTTATGTGTAGGGTTTCAAGGACTTATGGTTCAAGTCCCACTCCGGGTGGCCGTTTGCGAGTAGTTTGGTGTGTTGTCCATGTGGGTTTCCTCTGGGTGCTCCGGTTTCCTCCCAAGATCGTAAAACACACATTGGTAAGTGGATTGGTGACTCAAAAATGTCCATAGGTGTGAGTGTGTGAGTGAATGTTGCTCCTCCAAGGTGCCCCCTCCAATGATTAGGCTCCGGACCCACCGTGATTTTGAACTGGACAAGTGGTTAAAGACAATGAATGAATGAATAATAAATAAATAAACTTATATTAGGACAAAACCAAATAACATTATGACAGTAAGTTGTGATGTTCTGTGTGTGGTGTGTGAAGGTGTTGATTCCAAACCTCTCCTCGTGGCAGACCAGTATTTACAGATGTTATCACCCACCACCAATTTTTCTGGTTAATAAATACTTCATTATGTCAAATCAAGTGTGCTGTTGATTTAATAAATACATACAATCGCATACAATATACAAGCACCATGTTTACTGAGAATATCTTAGGAGCCTAAAACTTTGGGACAGTACTGTATTTTGGAAACTTCTCACATCCTCCATGTTATATATATTAATCATCTGTTGGTTTGTGCTCAGAGTTTCTGACTGGGAATTGTAGTCAAATAGAGGTGTCAAAAACAGGCTATTATTCTATTGTTTAAAGAATTGCTTGAAGGATTTCACCTTGTTTAATCAGATAGAAATTTGATTCTTGTTGTCTGTTCCAGTTGAGCCATTAGGCTGATTATTAACAGATAATCAACCTGCATTTAAAGTTGGCATTGTCTCATTCAAACATCCAAACAGCATGGTATACATCTAGACGCTGGCTTCTTTATATTCCACCAAACAAAAACATCTTTCTTCTGTTCATTACATTATGTCACAACTCAGCAAAGGGTCAGAGATCACACTGGGCAATAGACAGAAGCTGGAGGACAGGTCAAAGGTCACTGGAGAGGTTAAATAAGAGACAATTAGGGCAATCTCTTCTAATTGTGAGTGTGTCACGCAGCACTACGTGGTTAAAAGTTTGCACACACCTAGTGCTACACAGATTCTTCTGAAAATGAAGGGCATTGGTCAGGAGTTTGTTCCTCATTTGTTATGAGGATTTGATGTCAGGAATAATAGTGATATATTTGTGATGTTAAGTACTGATGTTTGATGATGCTGGACCACATTTTTCCTCCAAGTTACTCGAGATACATCACACTTTTACATAACCCAACAGTGGAGTGACTTTATATGTACCCTGCCTTGTATTGGACATGATGAGCTTAGGTTCATGCAGATCTGTGCCATCATATTGGTCAATGATTTTCTATGGAGTTATACAAACTGACCATCTGTTTTCACATTGTGTATAAATTAAAGCCCATTACACAGGATGTCTACTTTTTTTTGGACATATAGTGAATCTTAAACAACCTATCTAGAGCAGTGGTTCTCAACGAGTTCTTAAACCAATCACAGTTCATGTCCATCCTCTGACCATATAACTAGACCGAGAGAGAGAGAGAGGGGTGCTCCTTTCACTTGTGAAAACAGAAGTGGAATATGCATATGTGGGTTACAGAAAGGTCACAAGTTTTTTCTTTTTCTGCCCCTTCTCTCTCTCATTTTTATCTATACTGTTTGGATTATTATTTATTATAATATATAGACAGACAGACTCACCAGCTGTGCGCCATAGAGTGAGTTGTGAAAGAAGCAGTCAATGAAGTGAAAAGAATTATTCCACATGACAACTAACCCCGTCAGTGCAGCCTGACTACGATGCATACGGCTTTAGTTTACTGTACCAGTCCATAAGACATAACGCCATGGAGCTTCATGGACACACCGGAGTTCCACTCGCTCTGGATCAATCATTTTTATGATCATTAATTGTGTCCTGTGAAACTACATGCCCTCTTCTGAATAAACGGGGTCTTGCACAACGTTGCATAGCATTTAAATACAAACCACAATCTGGTCCTAATGTGCCAGAGGACTGAGTATTTATTCTTGAAGTCTATAGCTACCATAGTAAGCTTTCAGCAATGCAATGCATTCCTCAGTTGCAATATGGTTGTGTCTACCTCATTATTGGTGCTGCGAATTACTTCGACTTTATTCTCAGAATTTTTCCAACATTATTCTCAGAATTATTCCGACTTTATTCTCAGAATTCTGACTTTATTTTCTGATGCTATTTAAAAAATAAAAAATAAAAATAAAATACTCAAGTCATACATGATGCTGGATACATTTTTCTGATTTGGGCCTGAAACTGACCCATTGTGTTTTTAGAACTCTGCTGTAATGAGGTTTATGTGTATACACACACATGATTTGTTAACTATTCATTGCATATCTTTAAAAATATAGAGAGTGGTTGTACAGAACTGCTGCACAAGTGTAAAAATACTGTGGGGTGTGGGTATGGTAAAATACAAAATGTGCTTTATTTCCTCATACATGTGCAGTTCCCAAGGGTGAAAACAAAAAAATGCTATTTTACTGGTCGTACATGTGATACATATTCTGCTCAACTGACTAAAGTTTAAACCGTATGAATATAGACACATTGTCTCTGCTGAATAACACACTTCTATTGCAATAAATAGCACCCCTTGTGGTGCAGTTTCAAAATATGTGTATTTGAGAGTGTGTATGTGTGTGTGTGAGTGACTGGGTGGGTGTGTGAGAGAATGAGTGAGTGTGTGAGTGAGTGAGTTAATTAAAAGGTAGTTCCCGAAGCTCTAAATACATATTCGGGTGTTTTTTGGAGCAGTTATCTACGTAAAACCTATCATACTTTGTGAAATAACATAAGCCCCTCAACATATGTGTAATGTGTATGTGCTTGCTTAAAATTAATGTATATTCCTTATTATCAGATTATTTGAGGTCTAAATGTTAATAACAACATTGTAAAGGCCTTTTAAAAACATCTCTCTCTCTCCCTCTCTCTCTCTCTCTAGTTGCCCTCAAGAACCACACCAACAGCAACAACCATGACAACAATAAAGCGTCAGGATTGGTAGATGGATGGATTCCAGAGGGGGAACTCCTCCTGCAGGTGTGTATGTGTGTGTCTGTGTGTGTGTGTGGTTAGATGATGTGAAATATTACCAAACAAAAAAACAGCCTGTTACCACATCAACACACATTCTTCTCAATGTTCATTTTTACATCTTTGTTCAGCTCTGTTTCCGATTCCTTTGAGTGTTCCTTTGAGTGGTACTTTGAGTGTGGGCTCCCATTAAAGCTTCCTTTGAGCCTCGATTCTTCCCTGTATTTCTTTGGAGTGTTGGTTCTTCCTCTTGCACTGAGGGCGGTTCCCAATATGAGTCATTCTGAGAGGGATATACAGCAAGAAAGAAAGATTCAATTAAATTCAAACAAGGAATGAGAGCGAGCCAGAGAGAGAAAGAGCGAAAGCTATTTGCAGGTTGGCTTGTGTTCCAGTTTCAGACGCAGATTCATGAATAATGCAGATATAGAAAGATCATGTATTATTCAGAGGAGATCAAATGAGTGAAAGTATTCAGAGATTCTCCACATACCTGACTTTCCACTGAAAATATATATATGGATGACTTACTTTAGCTGCCACGTCTCTCACAATTTTTTTTTAGGGTATGTATGTAGCATATACTGTGTAGTGAATAGGGCAAAAGTATAGTGCCTAGTTTAGGGATGTAGTGTTTAATGAATTTTAAAATTTGTGTATAGTGTACAGTATGTAGTCTTTCCTTGTGAGTGCTCTCTCTCTCTCTGTCTCTCTCTCTCTCTCTCTCTTTCTCTCTCTGTCTCTCTCTCTCTCTCTCTCTCTCTCTCTCATGCTGATGCTGATATGTGGTGACTGGCACTCGACCCTGCAGGGGGTTATGTGACCCTCACTGTAGACACATGAACCTAAATATTTATATTGAGCGTCAGTGCACTCATTATATTTTGTGTGTGTTTGGTGAGTTTTGTGTGTGTGTGTGTGTGTGTTTGTTGCTATCTCTACAACTATACATAATGTCATTTTTCAGTGTTTACTATTCATGCCAGCTTCCATTTCCTAAAGAACCCTACAGCCCCATCCTGAATGTCTCAAAAGTCGGTTTTACATTCTCTGCAAGCAAATAATCCCACCCCCATTCAGTGATGATGAGGTCAGGGCTCTGGAATGGTCAGTCCAACCAAATTTTCAAACATTATTTCTTTTTTTGTGTCTGATTTCTTTTCTCATTGTGGGCTTTTTAAGAGCGCCACATCTTTTCAGACTTAAAGTATTAATTTTTTCATGTTATTATGGAAGGATGGAAAAAAACGTGTGGGGTTTGTTTTTCTGATCTGTCTTAAAGATAAGTGCAAATTTAAGGGTGAGGTTCAAAATTATAATACAAAAACGCTATTGATAAAGTACTGAGGATGTTTCCTTGCCATTTGCAAGCTCTCCAGTCTGTCTGTGTGCTGGAAACAAGTCTTATTGGTTTATGAATCCCCAGTGTCAGTAAATGGGCAATAAACCCAAAGGTATAGGTCCAGTATGCTAGGCATTTTCTCTCTCTCAATGCTCACAGGTTTAGACACCAAAGAGATCTCCAAATATTAAAAATCATTAACCAATATGAGGATATTGGCCTATTCCTGCTTTGTATGTGGGTAATATTGGCTTATCTTTGCTGTTATGGATTACTTAAGGTAGAACTCTCTATAAATTTGGGAGACCACTAAAAGCATGAAAGTAGACATAGACCAAACATTCTACAAAACTTAACAACCCAAGTAACAAATAAGTTTCTGTGGTAATTCAAAGAGTGAATAAAAACTTACAAACAAGTTCATCTTCAGTTGTTGTATTTTTATTTTTACACAGTTCACCATTAAAAAAGATGCAGAGCTTCTGAATATAAACAAACCAGTAAAACAGTAAAAGAAATCAATTAAATCAAAAAACAATATCTCAAATCAATATCTCATACTGAATTGCTGTTTTGAAGCCTGTTATCTGTATATGAAACTGTGTGTATCTGTGTGTTTTTGCGGATATAAAAAGTTTGGACATTTTACTGTAGTGACACCTCCATGCTGTAAAGCACTCCAGATGGTGATGAATAGTAAAATAGTGAGAACCTGGAGGCAACTCACATTCACACCTATACAAACACACACACACACACACTCTGTAATGCTGAGGGAAGTTAGTGCTGATGTGTGATTTCTCACTGAACACACACTCGCAGTGGCATGTTTCGTGACTCTGTTCTCTCTGTATTATTATCTCAATGTCGTCATGTATACTGCAGCTGGAGGGGTGTGTGTGTGTAGAGAGAGAGAGAGACAGAGAGAAACAGAAGAGGCTAAATATTTTTCATGTTTATTACACCGACTTAATAAAGGCTGGGAGCACTGAGATCACTTGAAAGTATATTTTTTACACTGTTCTCTATGTACTATACTAATACATTCATTCATTGCTTCATTGGCTGTAACCACTTATCAACTTCAGAGTCGCAGTGGGTCCGGAGCCTACCCAATCTCTGGGTAAAAGGCAGAAACATACCCTGGAGGGTGCGCCAGTACTTCACATGGCAACACACACTCACACATTCACTTACACCAATGGACACTTTTAAATAGAAAATCCACCTACCAAAGTGAGTTTTTGGACCATGGGAGGAAACCGGAGCACCCAGAGGAAACCCACACGGACACTGGGAGAACACACCACAGCTCCTCACAGTCACCTGGAGCGTGGCTCAAACCCACAAACCCAGAATCCTGGATCCCCGTGACAGCAACACTGCTGCACTCTTGTACCACCCTATACTAATACACTAATATATTTTTACACTACAGTGTGTCCTATACTCCTACATCATTTACTACTTTGCCACATTGTGTACTATACTTCAGCTTTGTTTACTATATATTTTGCTATATAACATGGGTTATTGTAACTATATAACATTGATCACAATAATCCAACCCTGGACTCTTACACTGTGCACTTTAAAAAGTATAAAATGCAGGTTAAAATGTTATTTAACTGACAAATATACAAAGACAAGGTTTCAATATTTTCTCGGACCAATGTGATTTAATTTTTAAATATAAATAAATTTAGAAATTGATGCTTGCAACACACCCCAAAATATTGGGACAGAGGCGCAAAGTGGTGAGCCATGAACCTCTTTGCTGCAAAGACTTTGGTGGATGCTACTTTTACACCTTTCATATTTAACTGTGTATAATGGAATGTTAAAAAAATAATAATATTCTATACATTTTTCACAGCCTTTTTTGTCCTGTTTTCAGTGTGTGTTACAGGCTTCAAATTGTAAGTTTGTTCATACACATCAGTACAATCAAATTGGTCACTGGAGCCTATTCTTTGTTCTATTGTGAAATAAATAGTTTCAAAATAATTTACAAATCACAGATTATTGTTTTCATGGCACTGTTCGGTTTTTGAAATGGAGTTTTATTCTTAATCACTTTATCTCACATATTCCCATACCCTGAGTATAGAGAACGTATGATACTCAAATAGTTTTTTTTTACATCATATACTAAGGTCTTTCACTATACATTAGTTGTACAATACATACCTTATTTAAAGTACATGATTCAAGACACAGTTAGTTGATCCGGGATTTGTGTGTGTGTGTGTGTGTTTACAGGCTCTCAGTGGATTTGTGTTGGTGGTCACTTCAGAAGGAATCATATTCTATGCTTCTCATACAATTCAGGATTACCTTGGATTCCATCAGGTAATATATAGCAAATACACACACACACACACTCGAATTGTATGATTTAATGTACTATTGAAAGCTGTTATATTAATGTCTCATTCTCATACACTGTGAAATGAATGGAGGAATGGATAAGACCAAAGTCCATCAGGATCTATCAGCAGGTTAATTCATTTATAATGATACATCATCCTGCTGATGTTAATGCACACACACACACAAACACACACACAGAGCAGGTTGCTTCTCTCTCCATGCAGATAAAAAGAGATTAGTCCAGCTAATAGTATTTACTGGAAGTATTATGCACAAGTTTTCATACACAGATTATAGCTGATCACTTCACTCGTTCACATACACACACACACACACAAACCCATCCATTTTAATACAGAGATCACATGGGGCCCATCGGAAATACACCAAGGGACCAAAAGGCGTCTGATACAATAACAGTGTGTATCATACACAAAAATGCATGTCATTTATTTTCATCAGTGTACTGTGTCTAGAGGTATAGGAATACTAACAATTTTATTGAGCTACTGTGTGAAATACTACTATAGTGATGTTGTACTAGTATGTGATACTACTAAATTATGCTGTATATCATACACCTTTCTCATTTTATTATCCTCTCTCTCAGACAGATGTAATGCACCAGTCAGTGTTTGAGTTGATACATACAGAAGACCAGCAGGCATTCAGACGAAACCTTCACTGGGCCCTAAACCCCCCTCCCACTGTAGCCCAGAGCCATGAGTCCCCGCAAGGTAACACAATAATAAACCTCTCTCTCACACTCTGTCTCACACACACACACACACAAAACAGGCACTAACATTATAAATCCATAAAGCTCCTGCCAACTGCAGCCCAGAACCACAGGTACCTGCAGGCACTCACGCTAATATACAGAGGAGAATATGGGGGTGGAGAGCAAGAAGCATGTGAGAAAGTTCATAGTTAATGTTAGTGAAGAGCACATTAGTGATAACGCAATGGCAGCTTTTGTTTTCCTGCGCTCATTGTAGAGTCCCATCCCAGTTATTAGTAATCCACTAAACTATTTTAAATTCAGTATGTATTCATTATATTATCTACAAATAATTTTAAAAATAAAAAAAATGATCAGTGAACGTGTGAGTATATGTTGCCCTGTGAAGGACTTGCGCCCCCTCCAGGGTGTGTCTCCGCCTTGTGCCCAATGATTCAGGGTAGGCTCTGGACCCACCGTGACCCTGAACTGGATAAGCGCTTACAGAAATCAATGAACGAATTATCTACAACATTTTTAAAGAGAATATATAATACTCCTACATTTTAATGGATATTAATTTTACAAGGCTATATTTACAGTCCTACTTAGACATTCCTATTTGTGTTGCGCATGCAGTCTAGGGCGAGAGAGGGGAATCTGACCTTTATCAGAACTACTGCTGAGCTGGAAATGTTACAACAATACACAACAAACTCTCTACACCTGTGACTGAAAAGAATTATACAGGGTGAGCCATTTAAATATGCCACAAACAGGAAGTTAATATCACCATCCATTCCAATTTTATTAAGGTGTATCCATATAAATGGCCCACCCTGTATTTTCCTCATTCCTCCAGATTTCTTCAAAAATATTTTACCTTTGTATAAATCTAATTATAAAAAAAGCAGATGAGATCCATGCAATGCACAACAGATTCCACTCTTAAAACAAATTCCAATTAGGTCATGGCCCGATTCTCCAGAGGCTGGATAGAGGGAGTTCACTGAAGCCTCACCAAATTAAATAAAATAAAATAAAATAGGTCTACAACACAAATATTGCCATGTTATTTATTACCCAAACCACCACTGTGGCTACATGTGTCTTCTGATTTATTACCCATGTTTTTCACAAAGAAGGAATCAGAAATAAAGTCCTGCATCAGAGTCACTGTTAGATTAAGAGTGGTTTACAAGCTAAAAATATCCAGACAAAAGTAGCCTTTGTGATCAGAAACTGAGGGACAACACAAATTATGCATCTGCGGGTGAGGTTACATCTCTAAGCAAAGTGTAAGTGTTAAAGTGGACTATGAGAGTAGGCTTTAATAATCAACTAAAACTCATTTGAAATTTCACATATGTGAAATGTTTGACCACCAAAAGGCTACATAAATGTAATGCGCGTATGTTTCAGATGGAGAGAATGTATCCAGTTCCGCACTGGTGACCTATGAGCCCGAGCAGCTCCCACCTGAAAACTCTTCCTTTCTGGAAAGAAGCTTTGTCTGTCGTTTCCGTTGCCTCCTTGACAACTCCTCAGGTTTTCTGGTCAGTACCTACACCACCATCGCTGGACACAAGCCAGTAAAAGCTCATCATTAACTGTACCCTATTCACTCTATAGTACCCTATTTTGTGGTTCCATCATTTTGTAGTAAAAAAAATATAGTGGACAATATTCAGTGCACTTAAACAATCCTACAGTGCACCGCAAAAATTAATGTACAACCCATGTATTCTACTGAATAGGGGATACCCATAATACACTGTGTTGTTTGGAAAAAACTCATAAGTCTTTCACTATCCTCCTGAATTCAGTTCCCTATTATAGGGCACTTTAATAAAATGAATAGTGGATAGGGTCCAGTTTCACACACAATGATTTTATGCTTCATTTTGCCCACACTACAGTAACAAAACATAAAAAGTATTACGATAATAAAAGTAAACCAGGGGTGGGAATAGTTTGACATTTGGAAATGTAATTTTACAACTGACATCTGTAATATTTATGATCCAAAATCTCAGGGTATAAACTATATATATATAATATATATAATGAATAATTATATAAGGGGTATTATATACAGTATTATTATTTCTAATGATAGTTCACTATTGTAGCGTATGTTGGGTTTTTAATCATACGCCGAGAAATATAAATATATTTCTATATCTATATTTATAGTTTGTGTTTATAGCGTTGACCTTATTCAAACTCCTATAATCTCTGATATTTGACTTAATGATATTAATTAAAGTTTATAATTGGCTTAAGCAATTAAAACGTTAATAATTAGTTTGAGAATGAATAATAATCAAGCTAAGTGAGTTCTTCAGGATTTTCAGAAATTCTAATGAACAAACTGCGTACACTGTAATTTCAAATAATGAAAGTTTTATTAACAAAGAGAAGGATATTTACTTAACATAGCGTGATCTTGAAATCTCACGGCATCAAAGCAGGGGAAGCCAATTCGACTGTAGCGATACGCTAGGCACTTCTGACTTGTAACTAAAGTGTTGCTAACTAAGGTTTAATTAATGGCAAATTATAAAGGGATTTAATTAGGCATCAGCTCCTGGAAAAGTGTGAGATCTGCTAGCTTACTCGTTTGCCGTTTCACCGAGCCGTCGCGTCCTGCTGTTTAACTTCCGTGTTCTGGGTTGTTTCTCGTCGTTTCCACGTAGTGAGAGACAGGCCCGCTTGTGAAGGAGGTTCCCTTCCGGTTGAGTTAGAAGCTCTCGGCTTCAGGCGGAGCGGCGTCGATCGAGATTTCCCCTCTTTGGAGAGTCGCAGACGTGGCTGGTTTCTCACCGAAGTGGAGTGGCTTTTTTTAGAGTGTTAGCTCGTCTCGTTGTTCGGTTTTCCAGGAGTAATGCCTTCAGAAGTCAGCTTTATAACATTAATATATCTGCTATCAACTAATCAAAAAGGTTGATATCTTATTCTGGCCACGAATAAGTTTCGCCTACTTTGATGACTCGCGAGATCACACTTCGATGGGCAATAAAACAAAACATCAAAACAAAACAAATCATTCGACATATTAGTAAGACTTCATACTCTAGCTAATTCAATACATCTCTTGTAAGCTTTGATGAAGTCCCTTTAAGGTTCTTCTTTGTTTCTTTCGTCGGCGTGAAGGAGAAAGCGTCTCGCTTTGGAGAGGTTTTGGAGCTTGGAGCGATGTTTTCTGCTGATCTCTTTGTTGTTTCGAAGTCCCTCGGATTTCCTTGAACTGTTGTTGTTCTTTCTTCTCCGTTTTCTGTTTGATTTGAACTGAACTGAGCTGAACTGGTTTTCAAAGCCAGCGCGGTCACACCCTCATGGGAGGCGTCCTTTTCCGATTGGATGCGAGTTCAGGCTCACGTGACTCTCACGAGGGGGAGAGAGTAGGGGGAATTTGAATCAGCGATTCACAGAGACTGAAAATAACTTTCGCATATTGAAATTCCTTATACATTTTAGTAACATATAACAATGAGTATACTGGATTATTAATATCAAACATTTACATAAGATTTCATCTTGGGTACGTTGTGTTTATGTCCCAGTTACAATAATACGTTAGAAGTATTGATCCTGGTTTTTAATTCACTTTTCTAATCAGAAACAGAACTTCTTTTCATGGTTGACAACAGCAATATACATCATTTCATTAGAAGGTGGGCATTCATCTGAGGGCACAGAAAGTGACATTAATACATTTGTTTATACACATTTAATCAGAATTTGATTTCATTTCCGTCATTTGTTTAGGCGACCCCGAGCGAGGCGTAGTTTCGCCAGTGTCCATTTGGGGTCGCTGTTGGTCCATGCCGTGTTGGTTGTCGAATAGGTGAGTCACGGGGGTTCAACCGAGGTCCCTTTCGTTAACCATTTGCTGATTCTGTAAGCGATAATGAGCGGACACTTAGGCGCCCTTGTCGTAAAAGAGGGCCGTAAAAACTCTCTTCTTTGTTCTGTGTTCCTGTTTCTCACAGGCATCATAAACGGGTTATCTCTCTAGTTCCTGAAGAGAGAAGGGGGTGTTGGGGGCCATGTGTCACTTGAAAGTGTCCTTGATGTTAGATTAGGTGCGTGCGTAAGGTTCTGTGAGTGTGTGGGGGCTGCGGGGTCTTTGTCCACTGCGGTTCGTGGAATGCTGACTTCGGGACCAGATGAAAGTCCTGGTCAGAGTGAGAAAGATTTAATTCAAAACTTTTCATTTCTTTATTTCTTCATTTTGATTTTTCATTGTTTATCTATATTCGGTCCATACTCCACTACATTCCCCCCTTTCTTTTCAGTTTTATGGTTCGGCAGGGAGCATGGAGCTGAAAAGAACTTTTGCTGTGGAGGAAGGTGAGATCAGCAAGCATATTCAAACACATTTCCAGAGCTGATGTATTCCTATTAGTGTATGGGTGCATATGGAATGTGTATGTTTGCATGCTTTTTGTCTAACGAATTTGACCATTTTATTAGACCAAGTTTCTAACCTGCTCTGGAGGGCTCAAGTGCGTTTGAAATAGAACCAAGCTATACCAAAGGTAAGAAGATATCCTAGTCCTACCAGGGTAACTAGTAAGGTGTCCGGAGTGGACCATGCATAGGTGACAGGCTGAACTGGCCATAGGGGTTGAGACGACAGCTCTCTAAGAGTGTTATCTACGGGGGTTAGATCAATGACTTGGGTTCCCTCATATTCTAGGCGAGTTAGTGTTTTAGTATCTAGCTCGATGGTGTGTTTGGAGAAGAACTCTGAGATTTCTATGTCGCTCTCAGGGTTTTGGTCAGGGTTTAGGTGATACAGGGCCAGGTCTCCTACATGTAAGATTGTGTTTATGGGGACGTCTACCCAGAAGGTTTGGCTAGGAAGGAGTACCCTTTCTGAAGTGTCATGTTGATCATAGGTTAGTAGGGCCTCTCTAAAGGGGGTGTTAACCAACCAACGATTTCCAACAATTTCAGCTTGAGTACTGGTTACCAAACGTCGGGGTGTGACGACTACCGGGCATTGAGTGTTACTCATCATAGGCTTGAGGCCACAGATCCCATTTGCGCTGTCACGAATGAAAGGTTTGCTAGGGCACAAGTAGTGAATGTCTTTAGTGAGTGTGCACATAAGCAAATTGGGTACCAGATATAGGTCAGGGTTATCATCTTGGTATGCTACAAGAGATGTTGTTTTTACACGAACGTAGGCAGAATCTTGCCATAAGCCAACGTTGACAACATCTTTCAAGCGGTAGATGTTTTCAGGCGCCATTATGGGAAGGTTAATGATGAAAGCTAATTCTCGGTCTTGAGGATTAACATAAATTGGGATGATGCTACCTAAGGTATAGGCTAGGTGGGCCTGGAGATCAGTAACTACTTCTCGAGTTGCTGTAGATAAAATCTCCTGTACTAAGGATAGAGGCACCAGGTAGGGAGGAATTCTCCCCATGGCTAGGCTATCTACAGAGGAGCTGATTTTTTGTAGCATATCAGACAATAACATATTCACAAGCTGGATGTGGGCAAGGTCAAGTTGTACCACTGAAAGCATAGAGTTAACCGTCTGGAGCGTTTTGTTCAAAGCGACACTGTGAGCGTTGAGCACTACGACGGTGCCACGTAGGGTTTGCCCAATTGTTTGCAGGTGCTGCTGCTGTTTGTCTAATTGGGTTTTAATGTTCGGAATTTCAGCTTGCAGTTCCCCTACTTGACGTTTAACAGTGGCTACATTGACGGCGGACGTTCCGAGACTCAGTAGTGATCCCACAATTGCAGCTGCAATTAGCAATCCGGCTATGAAGCGTTTAGGTCGTTTGTTAAAACCATTTAGTTCTGATTGTGTTACGGTGAACTTTCGTAGCTGGCGGAGCATGTGAGTTACGTCGGCTTCAGCATGGCTGATAGCTTCCTCGGTCCATCTAACTCCATTCCGGCCAGTCTGCAGCGTGGTTATCGGTAGGTTTTTGCTACACGCTTCGGCGGGATTCAACCGTACAAATACTCTCTGGGTATGGAGGCGGCAATTAGTGATCAGCAGTCCCGGCTGGTCTTTCAGTATTATTCCTGAGTCAGGACCCGGTTCGATCACTTGAGGGAGCACGGCGGTTCCTAGGGAGCCGACGATCAGGAGAATGAGCAGTGGGGCCATCCTACCGGAAGAGATGCTCATGGTTAGATTTAGGGTATTTACGGCGAGTCGTTTAGACAAATTATAAAAATTTTCACGATACCCCCCTTTTGATAAAAGTTTCCTAGGGTAAACACTTGCACCCTGAGTGTCCTCAGTCTGGTTAGAAGCTCGTTGCCTGCTAAAGAGTGAGAGAAAAAGGGAAAAGGGATAGGAGAACAAAGGTGTGAGTAGAAGGTTGTAGTTGTTTGTTAATCAACACCCTTCCTGCCTTTGGTTCTGTCGTTTATGATCTAACACAAGCGTTAGTATCCCCTACAAGTCCCATGGGGGTTGTGTGCGGTCGGATTTGGTTGCGGTGGACCCATTTGAGTTCAGTACAGCCCCGAGCTTTGTTTATTTTGATCCTGTAAACAACGGGGGACAGTTTGTCTGTTATCTTATAGGGACCGGACCATCGGGGTAGGAATTTGCGGGCCAAATCCCCCCCTGTTTTTCGCGACCTTCCAACAGGTTGGACAAAGATGTAGTACCATACCTTGTCCCCTATTTGGAGTTCGTCGTGGGATGCTTTGTGATCATAGTACGCTTTGCGACCTTCTGCACTTTTTTCCAGTTTCTGCTGGGCAAAGGCGAAAGTGGCTTTGAGGTGTTTCTGCAGATCCTCCATATACTGATGAGTGGTGTAGGCTACGGCTATGCTTGCTTCACCTGGCTGATATAACAGATGTAGAGGCAGAGTCATTTGTCTCCCTGTTATCAACTCAAAGGGTGAGACCCCGACTGCATCGTGTGGGGTCGCCCGTATGGCCATCAGTACAAGGGGTAGTTGGTTTGCTGCTACGTACTTTTTTAGTATGCTAACAACAGTTCGATTGGCTCGCTCTACCTGACCTGAGCTTTGAGGATGGTAGCTAATGTGAAGGCTGGCTTTTACTCCTAAGAGTTGCCAGAGCTGCTGCATGACCTCAGCTGTGAAATGTGTCCCTCTGTCAGAGTCGACACGGCTGGGTAGGCCAAACCGTGAGAAGACATGGTTCATCAGTAAGTATGCAGTGGTTAGCGCTGTGTCATTCGGTGCGGGGAGGCATTCTACCCATTTAGTGAATGCACACGTGACTGTGAGGAAGTACTTGTTACCTCTTACTGTTCGAGTGAGTGGTCCGACCCAGTCTATCTGGAGGTTTGACCAAGGGAAGGATAATCCTTTCTTTTGCAAGGGGGATCTATGAAGAGGATTCGAGGGTTGAAATTGGCAACATACCAGACAGCCTTTAATGTAGTCAGCCACATCTTTTACCATATGGGGCCAATATGCCACCTGCTGGAGCGCATGGTGTGTTGCTTTGACCCCTTTGTGTCCCGCAGATGGGGAGTCATGGGCGTGCATCAGCATCACCCCCCTGTGGCACTGAGGAACCACGAACATAGGTGAAGTGTGCGAGTCAGTGGCATGAACTAGCAAGCCTTTGACGACTTGGAGGGACGCTCTGGCGCCGTATAGGTTTTTAAGGCCTGGTATGGTGTCAAGATCTTGGGCTGTGATGGGATAAGTAGATGGGTCAGAGACATGGCTATGCATTTTAGAAATGGATGAGTCTCGAGCTTGGAGAGTAATTAAGTCAGCGTCCGCAAAAGCAGGGTTAATAGAGACAATGGTAGGTTTAGCATTGTCAAGCGACGCCTTCGTTACAGTTCGAGACCGTGTGACAGCTAGGACTTCGATGTCGGGTGGGTTTGGATAAAGGGAGGGATCGAATGTCCACGATGTGCCTTCGCGGGCCCCTTGTTTGGCTAAGCTTAGGCGCGCGTAGTTGGAATCTGTGCAGATCACCAATGTTTTTACGCTTTTCTGGACCGCAGACTGGATTGTGATGAGAATTCCTGCTATTTCAGCATATTGGGAGGACTGGGCACCCAATTTGAAACTTAGGGGTTCGTGAGGCCATCCGTTTATTCCGATAATACCCACCCCTGCCATCAGGGTGTGTTCTCGGCGGAACGAACAACCATCTACATACGCAGTGACAAGGTCTTTGCATGTGTTAGGATCGAAATAGTGGTGGTTAGCCACGGTAGGTAAGAGGGTTTCTGGAGCTTGTGGCACTTGGGAAGGAATGTTTCCTTCGCATCGCCTGCAGGAAGCAAGGCCTGTGCCTAGGGGGCTCTTGTAGTTTTGCGTGTAACGTACCTCTAAGTCAAAGCTTTGGAGAGCCATTAGCCAGGCTGCTACTCGAGCGTTAGTTACTACACCCTCTCGAATTCGTTGGCTGTTTAGGAAAGTGACTGGCTGATGATGAGTTTCAACAATCACCTTCTGACTACCTAGATAGTTGGAGAAATGTTTGACTGCCCACACTGTTGCTAGTAGTGCTTTTTCGCAGTCACTGTATTTGTTTTCGGCAGCCAGCATAGTTTTACTAGCATAGGCTATGACATGTTTGTCTCTGTCGTGTAATTGATACAGACCGGAGCTGAGACAGTGGTCCGAGAACCCTACTTCTAGGTAGAATTCTTTGTTACTGTCAGGATAGGCAAGGCATGGAGCCGTGCACAGTTTCGATTTCAGTGCCTGCATGGCGTGTTCCTGGGCTTCGCCCCAGGTGAATGGAGTATCCTTTTTCAGGAGGTCATAAAGTGGACGAGCTAGGTCCGCATAGTTTTCTATGAATTGTCTTGAGTAGTTGCATATTCCTAAGAAACTGCGGAGTTCCTTAAGATTGGTGGGTGCTGCGAGGTTTGTTACCCCTTGCACTCGACTCACTTGTGGTTCAACACCATCAGTGCTTATGAGCAGACCGACGTAATTCACTTTTGTTCTGCACCACTGACATTTGGAGAGTGATATTTTCGCACCTGCTGTTGTGAGCTGGTCAAGAACATGATCAATCTCGTCAATGTGTGCCTGTAGGGAGTGGTTACGCATGAGTATGTCATCCACATATATGAGCGTGCCTCGCTCGCGGGCATCAGGGCATGCTTTGTTTAAGAAAATATTAAACTCCACGGGTGAGTTGGCATATCCAAAAGGGCACCGAGTGAATGTGTACTGTCGGTTTGCGAAAGTGAAAGCGAGCTTGTGTTGGTCTTCTGCTTGCACCGGGATGGTCCAGAAGTCAGAGGCTACATCGATGGTGGAAAAGTATTTAGCGTTTCGGACCGAGGGAAGTTCTTGCTCCAATTGTGTCATCGGCCACCGAGACAAGGGAACCTGTTGATTTAGTTTCCGATAGTCGATGGTTAAGCGCCATTTACCATTTGGTTTAATGACGGGCCATAATGGTGCCGAATATGTGCTGTTGCAGGGTCGAATTATGCCCTTTTCCAGCAAGTCATCAATGATTTCTTGTACCGGTTCATAGGATGCCAACGGAATTTTGTATTGGCGGACAAGCGTGGGTGGTGCTCCTGGACGAGCGGGAATGCGCACTGAATGAATATCAGTGAGACCACAGTCCGTTGAATCTTTGGCAAAAGATTTCTGATATTTAAGGAGCACTTCACAGAGTTTCTCACGTTCTTCTTTGCTTTGGAGGGCGTCGACCTCCTTTAGAACTTGCTCGACTTGGATACGGAATTCGGAGTCAGATAGTTCTTTTGAAGTACGTGAATTTGAAGTGTTTGCTCCCGCTTCGGGAGGAGGAGGTGGTTCCTGGGAGGATTCCGGGGATGAATCTAAGGAAAGAACCATGACCGTCATTTGATTGTCATCAGCGAGAGCTATCCTGCAAATGGCGTCTTTACTCATGTCCAGAGCTGAGAAGAGAGCAACAGCTCGTGTCGGATGAGTGTAGAACACCTTTGATTCTGGATGATCAAGAAGCAGGGATTCAGGCATTGGTCCTATGATCGGGATTCGCAACTCGAAGTCATGGAATTTCGTACTGACTAACCAACCCAGAGGAGATGAGTGAGGGATTGTCAAGGGTTGAGTGGTTTCGTTTCGTACGAATAGATAGGTGGATCTTGCTCGTGTTTCCACCAAAGGTGTGGCTTCGAGGGTGAGGCCTAGTTCGAAGAACTGAGGTGACGGTTGGAAAAGTGCATGCGCGTGGCTTAAGTGTTGGCCAGGTCGCATGATTAAGCGGATGGGTACATTTGCGGTGTTCGCAGGTACCACAAGTGAACCTTGGTTAGTGACCTGACATACCTCGGGAATAGTTTGTCCTGAGCCTAGGTTGCTGAGATCCGAGGACCAAGTTTTCGTTGAAACATCAGTCAAAGACCACAGCACACTATTGAGGGTGTCTACGTGGACATCGAGGCGAACCAAGAAGTCACTTCCAATGTAAGCATCGTGCGGCAAGTTAGGGACGACCAAGAAATAGTGGGTGAGTACCCTTTTGTTCCACTGGATGGTTAAAGCGCAAATTCCATCAATGGGTGACATTAATTTTGATGTCGGGTTAAGAGGAAAGTGACAAGGACTGCTCACCAAAGGAATATTTGGTTGAGTGAGGCGCAGAGTGTTAAAGAGGGTTTGGCTTATGGCGGACTTGTCAGTCCACAGAGCCAGAACTGCATTGTCCACATGATAGTCCTGCATTGTGAGACCATTCACGATGGGAAGGCCGGGAGCGTCTGTTGTGGACGGTTTAGTGAAAGTGCATAGGAATGTGTTCCGTTGTTCTAACATGGCACTAGGGGGCCAGGGAGAGACTGCTGTCTCTGGTGTGGCCGCCATGGGCTCAGTTTCCTCTTCCTCAAAGTGAGAGATCTGATTTGGTGGATCTCCTATTGATTCAGGCCGGATTTCGAGACGGCAGCACTGAGCTTCCCGGTGGTGTGGGGTGCAGATGGGTAAAGGCTCACGCACTTGTGCCCAGATCTTTGACCTTTTGAAGTCAATCAGTGGTTCGAAGCGATTAAGGAGATCTTTGCCGATGAGGAAGGGAATTGTTTCGAGAGGAGACACATGAACTGGGTGCACTAAAGTCATTGGTCCGATGGCTAAGTGTATTAGTGCCATAGATTGGATAGTGAGGCCTGCATGTGAATACGGCTGAATTTTAAGAGAACAGTTTTGGAGCTGTATCTCGCGATTTTCACGCCGCGCAATGGCTCGAACCTGGTGGAACAAGGCGGAAGACATGAGCGTGACATCTGATGCAGTGTCCAACAGGGCCTCATGTACTAGCCTTCTCTCCACAATGGTGGACAAATAGAATTTGCGTGCAACCCCTTTCTCAGTTAAGTGTCCCATGAATTGTCGGACGGGTGTGTCACCTTCGATGACTGAAGGGTTATTAAAACCTTCTTTACCGTCTAACTGAACAACTAAAACAGCACTGGAGGGTGTTTGCAAGTCACCCCCCTGTATCACTGGGTCTTTAGTGTTTGTTTGGGTCACGAGGAGATTGCACGGTGCGCTCGAAGACGGAGCTTCACTTGTCACTTCTCCTACATAACTCTCTAACATTTCTGGGGTGTTAGAGGATGGCTTTGGGCTAGACCGCACAGAGGTGATAGAAAGAACGTCAGGTTTTTTCTTTTTCTCTTTGCAAATCATTGCAAGCATTCGGCGGATGTCCTCTAACTCCTTAGAGCTGAATTCCTTGCCTTTAAGCTGGTCTTTAGCGTGATTTTCTTTATTTTGATACCAGTATTTCCCTTTCTTTTCTCTATTAGAATCAGAAAGCTGGTTCTGAGCTGTTCGCTCATATCCCTTATGGGGATGTGATGGTTTTCCACGGTCCGCACCGCGGTTTTCTGCAGGGTAATAGTCACGACCATACCCAGCCCTGTCCCGAGGGTTCCAGAAATCTTTGTCGTGATTTCTGTCTGGCCTGCGAGGAGGGTAGCGCTTGTATTGGTGTGAGGGCGGATGAGGTTTCGGGCCCTCACTAGTCCACGGAGTGGAGGAAGGTTCCAGGGCGGATCTTGGTGGATCGGCCTGGGTGGCACCTTCCAACTCTAAATGTGGGGAGCTGGAGTCGACATTAAAGACTTGGGGTGTTTCGGACCGTCTTTTGGGAATTTGTTGGGATTTTAGGAAACCTCTGAGTGCTAAATCACGCAGCTGCCTGCTAGACAGGGTGCGAGGGCAAGCTGAGACTCCCAACTGATGACTGGTGTGGGGATGGAGGTTTTGGATAAATAGTGATTTGAAATTTAACTCTTCCTCCATTCCGGAGTCATTTCTAGGTCTGAAGTACGCCTGTCTGAGTCGGTTATAATATTGCTGAGGGGATTCCTGGCGTTGCTGTTTTATGTTCAAAGCAGCAGCCAGTCCGGTCTGTGACAGGTGATTGGAGAATTCTTCCTCCAATGCTTGGCACAGCACATCATATCACGCTTTTACATAGTCTGGCTGACGTTAAATGAAGTTACTGACGTCTCGGTTGGAGGTCAGTTTGATCACATATAGTCTGTCATCTATGGTGATCCCGGGGAACCTTTGGAGGTAGAAGTCAATATCTTTTAGGTAGGAAAAGATATCATTAGAACCGTCGGGTTTGGGATCAAAGCGAGTTATATTACGCGCGATTTTATCTAGGTCCTTGTATGAGGGACCGTGAGAGGGTAAAGGTTGAGGGGACCAGTCACTGGGTTGCAGTGCTCTGGGTCTAGCAGGGCGTTGTAAGGGACGGCTGACAGGAGACACAGGGGAAGGTGAAATACCTGTTGATACCAGAGGAGGTGCTGCAGCAGCTCTAAAGCTTACGGTCCCTGAGTCTGGTTCCAGATCCTCACTATCTTCCTGCTGGTCCTGTTTTACTATAGCGGCACTAGGTGGCACATCAGGAGTGACCTGGGGCAGTGTGTTCCCTTCAGCTATTTCGCTTTGAAGTTGACTTAACTCTGCCTCTACCTTTGCTCGCTGTCGCCGTGATACGTTGAGCTCACGTTCACTGGCCCTGAGCTGTACTACAGCGAGGAGGGCTATTTGACCTAATGCCTCCGTTAGGGATTTGCCCTTGACCATGTGGGTTAAGTGGTTCTCTATCCACTTAGCCACCATGTGGTCACGACCGACCAGGGAGGTCTTCTGCACAGTCTCTGCGAATCCAGGCATCACATCACTGGTGATGCTGGTCAGAACAGAGAATGCCTCATCCCACAAACCTTCTACATATACTTCCGAGGAAAAAGTTCCTTCTGCCATGTTAGCTGTGTTTTAACTGTGAGGTGTAACTTACTTCTATTTAGTTCGGATTAATTCTGTTAATCCCTTTCCTAACTAAATTGAACTAACTTCACCTGTGCCGCGTGCTCTAAGAGTAACTGCTAGTCGGAGTGGCGTTGGAGTTCACTTGTGAATCTCTAAGGGAGGTCTGTTAGTAGTAGAGGGTGGAGTGAAAGTTGCTATACGCAAGTAAGCAAAAGAGGAGACAGAAATATAAAAAAAAAAATTTCAATAATTAAATTATTAAAAATTTTGAATTGAAGAATTGTCGAAAAATTTGGATTAAAGAATTTTAAAATTAAGTAAGATTTATTACTAGATATAATTTCCAATTAAGGAGTTATGAAAGTAAAAGATTTTCTGAATTAAAGAATTATTAAGAACAGCTAAATTAAAAGACTCTCTCTTTTAACTGCATTTGTGATCTGGTATCAAGTTAAAGTGTCAATCTCTAATTACTGCACACTGTCTGCTATAGTTGTATCAGCTTATTATGCTTCCAAGCCTTTACTTGTAATTATTCTGATGTGCAGAGTTTAGAGACAGCCACTAGAGCTGTAATACCAGGTCTTATCAGTGTGAACTGGTCGACAATTTCAATTGCGATAGCAAGTTTCTCCACTAGAGGGTACTGAAGGTAAGTCTGAATGGCAACAGCAAGCTTCAGTATTTAAGTTGAACTTAAATTGTAATACCAGACTGGGACACCAGAGGGCGACAAGCAAGTTATAATGCAATAGCAGCAATGGACACCAGTCGGCGCTGGTGGAAATCCTAATAAACATGGCACGAGCAGCCACAATATAACACAAATGGGAATTTCCACTGTAGCAGGAAGTTTCAACACTAGAGGGCGTTATCAGACTAAAATCTAAAATGGGATAAAGATTTTAAACGCTCAGATACTTTATCAAAAATAAAAATTAAGATTTAAAAGGGGAACAGAGATTTTACACTAAGGTACTTTAAAAGAATTTCATCTGTAATGACAACTTTTAAACACCAGAGGGCTGCTAAACACTTATGTTGTCTCGGCGGACAACCTCCCAACCACTAGAGGGTGTACGGGGATCAAACATCAAGGGTAGCACCACACTTGACCACAAGGAGGAGCACGGGAGGACACGCTTCAATAGACGCTAGTTATGAAGTATTTTTCCCTGCAATTACGCACTTATACCACAAGAGGGAATTAGTCTTCCTCTGTTTTGGGGGCGTTTTGAATTTCCCTCCTTAGTTTCAGCTCCGCCCCTTCAAAGGGGTCGTTCCTTTCATGAAACTGCGTTCAGTTTAACAGGAAGAGCTGATGAGAGCAGACCTCTCATAACACAAGCCGTATCTTCGGCTGATTCTTTTGATAACCTCCCAATCGCCTAGCGCGCAATCTCGTTATTAACGCTGGTAGCGACCCAGTTTAAAACGAACGGAGGTGTTCGGTTCGGTGGTCTCAATTCGCCGGAATTTCGCGGCGGGAGGTCGAATCCGACGGCAAAGTCTTAAAGCGGAGTTTCGCGCAGTTAGACGTGCCCAGGCCTCAATTTAATACATGCAAAATGGCGCAGAGCCGCGCACTTTAAAAGCAACCAAGCTTATTTTCTCAACGGTATATACCACAGAACAGTTTTTCAAAAGTAACAAACACAACACAAAATTGCCCACATCAAGCTTTGAATCTCAATCGTTATTCAGCAACACAAACAGCGGAAAGTATTTCATAAACCCAAGCTGAGATTGTTTCAGTGTTTTAGTTTGTACATTAAAAAGCATTTTTCCTGGCCCCACGTTGGGCACCAAAAATAATAAAAGGATATGTAGCGTATGTTGGGTTTTTAATCATACGCTGAGAAATATAAATATATTTCTATATCTATATTTATAGTTTGTGTTTATAGCGTTGACCTTATTCAAACTCCTATAATCTCTGATATTTGACTTAATGATATTAATTAAAGTTTATAATTGGCTTAAGCAATTAAAACGTTAATAATTAGTTTGAGAATGAATAATAATCAAGCTAAGTGAGTTCTTCAGGATTTTCAGAAATTCTAATGAACAAACTGCGTACACTGTGATTTCAAATAATGAAAGTTTTATTAACAAAGAGAAGGATATTTACTTAACATAGCGTGATCTTGAAATCTCACGGCATCAAAGCAGGGGAAGCCGATTCGATTGTAGCGATACGCTAGGCACTTCTGGCTTGTAACTAAAGTGTTGCTAACTAAGGTTTATTTAATGGCAAATTATAAAGGGATTTAATTAGACATCAGCTCCTGGAAAAGTGTGAGATCTGCTAGCTTACTCGTTTGCCGTTTCACCGAGCCGTCGCGTCCTGCTGTTTAACTTCCGTGTTCTGGGTTGTTTCTCGTCGTTTCCACGTAGTGAGAGACAGGCCCGCTTGTGAAGGAGGTTCCCTTCCGGTTGAGTTAGAAGGTCTCTTCAGGCGGAGCAGCGTCGATCGAGATTTCCCCTCTTTGGAGAGTCGCAGACGTGGCTGGTTTCTCACCGAAGTGGAGTGGCTTTTTTTAGAGTGTTAGCTCGTCTCGTTGTTCGGTTTCCCAGGAGTAATGCCTTCAGAAGTCAGCTTTATAACATTAATATATCTGCTATCAACTAATCAAAAAGGTTGATATCTTATTCTGGCCACGAATAAGTTTCGCCTACTTTGATCACTCGTGAGATCACACTTCGATGGGCAATAAAACAAAACACAATTAAAAGAAAAGAATATATTCAAATCACTCGACGTATTAGTAAGACTTCATACTCTAGCTAATTCAAGACGTCTCTTGTAAGCTTTGATGAAGTCCCTTTAAGGTTCTTCTTTGTTTCTTTCGTCGGCGTGAAGGAGAAAGCGTCTCGCTTTGGAGAGGTTTTGGAGCTTGGAGTGATGTTTTCTGCTGATCTCTTTGTTGTTTCGAAGTCCCTCGGATTTCCTTTTGAACTGTTGTTGTTCTTTCTTCTCCGTTTTCTGTTTGATTTGAACTGAACTGAACTGAACTGTTTTTCAAAGCCAGCGCGGTCACGCCCTCATGGGAGGCGTCCTTTTCCGATTGGATGCGAGTTCAGGCTCACGTGAATCTCACGAGGGGGAGAGAGTAGGGGGAATTTGAATCAGCGATTCACAGAGACTGAATATAACTTTCGCATATTGAAATTCCTTATACATTTTAGTAACATATAACAATGAGTATACTGGATTATTAATATCAAACATTTACATAAGATTTCATCTTGGGTAAGTTGTGTTTACGTCTCAGTTACAATAATACGTTAGAAGTATTGATCCTGGTTAATTCACTTTTCTAATCAGAAACAGAACTTCTTTTCATGGTTGACAACAGCAATATACATCATTTCATTAGAAGGTGGGCATTCATCTGAGGGCACAGAAAGTGACATTAATACATTTGTTTATACACATTTAATCAGAATTTGATTTCATTTCCGTCATTTGTTTAGGCGACCCCGAGCGAGGCGTAGTTTCGCCAGTGTCCATTTGGGGTCGCTGTTGGTCCATGCCGTGTTGGTTGTCGAATAGGTGAGTCACGGGGGTTCAACCGAGGTCCCTTTCGTTAACCATTTGCTGATTCTGTAAGCGATAATGAGCGGACACTTAGGCGCCCCTGTCGTAAAAGAGGGCCGTAAAAACTCTCTTCTTTGTTCTGTGTTCCTGTTTCTCACAGGCATCATAAACGGGTTATCTCTCTAGTTCCTGAAGAGAGAAGGGGGTGTTGGGGGCCATGTGTCACTTGAAAGTGTCCTTGATGTTAGATTAGGTGCGTGCGTAAGGTTCTGTGAGTGTGTGAGGTGGAATGCTGACTTCGGGACCAGTCAAAGAGCCAAAGTCCTGGTCAGAGTGAGAAAGATTTAATTCAAAACTTTTCATTTCTTTATTTCTTCATTTTGATTTTTCATTGTTTATCTATATTCGGTCCATACTCCACTACACTATTTATTCTTTATCAGAGGTTACCAGTACAACTTGGTAATATTAAGGTGACCTTATTATATTTAACTAACCAACTTGATCATTTGTTTATTATTAATATGTTCTCCAGGCATTGAATCTCCAGGGACGTCTGAAGTTCCTCCACGGTCAGAACAGACATCAGGACGGTGGAGGTTCTGTCCCCCCACAGCTCGCCCTGTTTTCTGTGGCCACACCCCTCCAGCCCCCCTCCATCTTGGAGATCCGCACCAAAAACATGATCTTCAGAACCAAGCACAAACTGGACTTCACACCTATGGCCTGCGATGCCAAGTATATACTACTATTATACAAACACCCTTCATTCTATTTACATTCACTGGCCACTTTTTAGAAACACCATTCTTCTACATTCATACACTGGCCACATTATTAGAAAAACACCTTTCTGCTTCCAATCACTGGCCACTTAATTAGAAACACCTTTCTACTCCCATTTACTGGTCACTTTATTAAAAACCCCATCACCCTTGTACTTCCAATTACTTGCCACTTTATTTCTATTTCATCTCACTGGCCCATTTATGATGTTATATCCTTAGCAATAATCTTGTGTGTGTTGCAGGGGTAAGATTGTTCTGGGATACACTGAAGCAGAATTAAGAGTTCGGGGAACCGGTTACCAGTTCATCCACGCAGCAGATATGTTGTACTGCGCTGAGAACCATGTCCGAAGTAAGATATTTTTATCACAAGCTTTGCATTTTTACAAGAGGGCAAGCCTTTCTTGGCAACTCTAGATAAAACACAAGAATTTGAAGATTATTACTTACATCCCACATCATTAAATTGAGGCTAACAAACATCATTCATTCATTATCTGTAACCGCTTATCCAGTTCAGGGTCGTGGTGGGTCCAGAGCCTACCCGGAATCATTGGGCGCAAGACGGGAACACACCCTGGAGGGGGCGCCAGTCCTTCACAGGGCAACACACACACATTTGCTTACAAACATTATGATGTATTTTAACTTGTACACTGTATGTCCATATGTTTGTACACATAATACTGGGATGCTTTGAAGCAGCTGTACATAAGCCTAAAGTAAACATACTCAATGACAATCGTAATCTAGAGAGAAATAAATTCCAAAGCACTCCATTCACTAGCTAACGGCATCATAAGGACAGAAGATGTCATTCAGCTAGTACTATTACCACTGTTTTCTCTCTCTCTCTCTCTCTCTCTCTCTCTCTCTCTCTCTCTCTCTCTCTCTCTCTCTCTCTCATCAGCCGGTAGCTTAGTAGATATAAACCCAATGACCCTGAAAGTGATTTATTCTGGATGCTTAGTTAGAGCCCTTTAACAGTGACCCAATCTCCCTGACCCCATTCAGCCAGGATCAGATGGGGGAGGGATTTACATCTGAGCCAATCCTCTGATTTAACCACAGGAAGTGGCCAAGGTGCTGATGTAAGCTATAACAACTTATGGGTCAAGATTGACAATGAAATATAGCTATAGTGGTGTTTTGATAGTAGTGGTGTGCAATTCAAGCAAATCTTGCTTATAATGTCTGTAATTGCTATTATGCCTATATCTGTTATTGTGAGTACACACACACACACACACACACACACACAGAATGCTAATTGTTTGCTGTCTTATTGCATCACCTTGGGATTTTTAAAAATGTTCTGGAAAAACGCTTATAGAACTGAGTTGAACTGAGACAGAAGGAGAGGGAGACGTTTTCCCATAATCCTACAGATTACGGAAGAGATTGGGCAAAGCTATGCAGCAAAGAGTGGATAGAAATGTTAACTAGGGTCAAAAACCCATATGAGGAATTTAATATGGAGCCCACAGCCTGCACAGATGTATGCAGTGGGACCTGTGCAAAGCCCAAGAGGCCTCTTTTCCAGAGATATTGATTATTGATCCACATAAACATTTAAGGGACATTCAAAACAGAAACACAGAAATATCAGCAAAAATGCTAGATGTGATAGGGGAGTGGCAAAAAGAATGTGATCAATCCTGTAATAAATTAGTTCTGAAATATCAATAATAAATTATTTGAGGTGTTTGATCTTGAAACATTATGTCTTCATCATCATCTTAAGTGAGGTGAATTGAAAAAGTTGTATAGAAAGAATATACATCAGATCTGTATCGGACAATACTCAGTGTTTCAATATCAGTATAAGTATCAAAAAGGGAAATGTAGTATCTTACCACCTCTAGATGCTTGCCTTCTTCATAAGTTATTTCGTGCCACTGTACCCTGCTTCTTACTCATTGTGCTCTGGACCTGACAGTATTTGTTGTGGGACATACTACTGAAATAAAATTGAAACCACAAATGTGTGGAGAGTACCCATTACCCATGTCATTGTATGATCAACTGCACTGGTTGTATTGTTTTGTAGTGATTAAGACTGGGGAGAGTGGACTGACTGTATTCCGACTCCTGACTAAAGACAACCGCTGGAAGTGGGTACAGGCCAATGCTAGACTTGTCTACAAGAATGGAAAGCCTGACTATATCATTGCTACACAGAGGCCACTCGGGTGAGTCAGTGTGCACAAGAGTGTTTTTAAACTGTACATTCATTCGGAATTTAGTTGGCACAAACACCTCAGCAACACTGCTTTTCAAGATCTTGGTTATGACCTTGTTTTATTTGGACGTTTTGCATGAATGCTACTGTTTCTGTTCTTATTGTATGGCATAACCTATTGATGTCTCGATGGTTTGTGCATCTGTCATGCCATATACTTTTTTCCACATCCAGGGAAGAAGAAGGAGGTGAACATCTGAGGAAACGCTCCATGCACCTGCCTTTCACTTTTGCCACAGGAGAGGCCTTGCTGTACCAGACCAGCTATCCTGGACCTGGCTTCCCTGACAATGTGTTAACCAAAGGCAAGAGTGGTCGGGCCAAGAAGGGAAAAGGGGACAAAGGCTCTAAAGATGACGTGGACCCCAGTTCCTTGTTGGGGGCAATGATGAGGCAGGATGAGTCTGTATATGTCTGCCAGCCAGCTGTACAGCCCAAACTACCATACCATGGAAGCCTGTTTAGCGAGCAAGGACACCCTAGTGTTTTTTCTGCAAGTAACAGAAGCTGGAACTCTGCACTAGACACAATAACTGGGGGCTCCAGGTCATATTTGTCAAATGTTGACCCCCTACTTGCCACGCTGGACTCCCTAACCCTTGAGGGTGAGGAAAGCTGTTCCAATAGTGAGCTGTTCAACGCTCTGGAGAACCTTGGATTGAATGCTGAAGATCTAGAGCTTCTTCTCCTGGATGAGAGGATGATCCGGGTGGAGATGGAGGCAGATTACATCCCATCACTCAATGATCTCCTTACAAACAATGAAATCTTGTCCTACATCCATGACTCTTTAGAGAATCGGACTGTGGATTCTGTGAATGATGGAGATAGTCTAGTTCCTGTTCCTGCCACAGTCCCAGACACTCTAGAGCCTGTTCAAAGTTCATCTGAGACCTATATCCCTCCATTTGACCCTGTCACTGAGCCAAACCCTACTTCTAGGTTAAATTCAAACTTTCCCAGCTATCTGCCTAAGCTGCCAACCCCCATCCTGCAACTCTCACAGCAGATGCAGCAGCACATGAACTCTCAATCCTTGCACAACAAATGCCACAGCTGGATACCTGAGCCACAGGAGAGTGAGTTTAATGCGGTTAGGTTTCCTCAGAGTAACTCTGTACTCATTAACACCGTTACTGCGGTTCACAATAATCACTGGGTCCCTCAACTCACACAAGCAAGTCTGGACAACTACACTGAGGTCAACAACAAATTAATAGAACCTCAACATCAGCAGCATTGGCAAGATGGCCAGCTTCAGCCCCAGGACCACTACAAGCAAAAACCTTCCAATATTGAAAGTCCTCAAAATGGCATCAACAGTTCTGCTCAATGGCAGGGGTATAACTACATTGACCAGGTGGACCCCTCAGCTATTGGAACTTGTGCTGACAATTCCCATGTGGATTACAATCTGGCCACTGGGCAAGGGGTAGAGCTTACTATGAACAGTAACTCAGTAGGAGATATATGTCAGTTCCAAGGTGTCGTGGCAACATCTTCATCCTATCAGCAAGTTTATCAGAAGCAGCAACAGCCAAAGGACACACCCACATATTTTTCCTACACCAATCAGAACTCCTCCCTGGATCATATCCTAGTTCTACCCCCACATCAGGAACTCCCATCATTGGACACCTATGAAATATTTGACTCTGCCCCACTCCATGATGCCATGCAGAACCGGGTAAGGACTATTTTGTTCTATCCACTTCCTCAACAAGAATCTTGTCTGATGTAGATACTGTAACCCACATGGCTTAATAATGGCTCATTTGCTTGAATATTGCACAAACATTTATTGATTTACTTTATTTATCATAATCCTTTTTTATATCAGACAATATAACTATCATCTTTGAGCCACAGTAATACTGACAGAAAGTGTTTAAAATGGTTACCCTAGTCCGAAACACTAGAGGGAGATTTCTGCCCCTGTTCCATAGAACATTAGCCAAATCAGCATCCATCTTGTAGTCTTGCTGTGCTCTGAGCAATCTCCAACTTTCAAGTTCACCACCAATATTCCTCTCGTTTTACATTTTGTGTGGTCCTGGACAATAATGCAGAGGCTTTTATAGATCTGGTAGAATCTAATGTTATCCATGTTCATTTGTTCGTTTCATTAGCTGAAGCACGCTGTGTTTGCATGCTGCTATTGCATTTCATACCTGGCAACCCAAGGTGTGGAAACCACTGGGGAAAGGGCAGTGGGCAGGATCACAGAACACCAACTGATGTCTGCTCCAGAACAGACGCTTCTCAAACAACAATATATTGGCTGTAGTGCTTCAACTTTGCATTTCTCCACATCCTCATCATATTATTTTTTTAGTGGAATAAATACATATATGGCACTTTCCTCTTTTAAGAAAACCTCAAAAGCATATTTCCAATGGTAATATTGGAATACATGCCACAGGATTAATAAAATATATAAGATACTGTTTATAGCTTTGGATTCATTTTTTGAATGGCACTAAAATCACTGAGAAACCTCATGGTTTGTAACATACATTTTCTCTTGTGACTGGGACAGAGAGCAGGAAATGGGATCCTTGTGGCTTAGCAGGACTTTACGTGGAAATGTTTGCATAATTAGTTGTGGAGATCAGTTCCATTGTAAGCTAATAGTTTATGTCTCGGAATAGATTGTTCCTGGATAACTCCTTAAGAGATACGAACCTCTTAAGACAATACTTTGAAAGTTCTCTTAAAATAGAATTGTAGCCTTTCAGTTCGTATGGACATCTTGTTTATCATTGCATAAAAATGTCTTATTAGTGAAATTGTTTAAATCTAGCCAATATATGGAATATTTCTCATTAGGAGATTGTGCAAGTTAAAACATAATGTCATAAGACTCAGATTACACTTAAAATCAGTAAAATAATTTAGAAATAGGTTCAATAATCATATAATATTTTTAGAACACCTGGATAAAATACCAGTACATACACTGACTAGATGCAAGATGATTCCATTTACTAAGACATAATGTTTTGGAGAATGTGTCTGGGTTGCTGTTAAGGTCTAGTACTAAGGGGGACTTTTGTTATGACAGCCAGACACTTGAGACTAATGCTGTGCTTTTGCTTCGTCATGTTTAAGGTTAAGAGCTAAGTAGAGCAGTAATGCCCACCACAGCAGGGGGTTTTCTTCATGCCATTATTACCACAACTCAATCACAGCTTATTTTAATTCATGTAAACAATGGACTTTTAAAGATGCATAACTTAATGCATAATTAGAGCCTTTTATTATTTATAAAAAAACAATATTGTACAGTAAAAATGTATATTAATATTTATTAATAATTAGTCATAAATTTAAGTGAAGCAATGTATATATGAGTCTGAAATTTAAATATAAAAAAAATACATGTCTATAGAATCCTGTAAAGTCCTGATATATTTGAAATATTAGAATCGAGAGTTCAGTTAGTTATGATTGGCTGATGAATGTGGTGTAGTGGAATGCAGTGGAATGCAGAGGGAGAACATGGGCCTCTAATGCAGTGGCCAGTGTAGTGGGACACAGTGAAGCTCTAATGAGACTTTGTGTGTGCGTGTGTCTGCTCTCATTAGGATTAACAAGAGCATCTCACCACATCTAGGACAGTCCACAGGCCAGAGTACTGTTTGATTTGAAGTTATTGTTACTGGTTTGGTAGCAAGAGGTGCACAAGATACTAGCGTTGTGTTTATATTGCAGTCAGTTTGGGAACTGTGTTTGATTAAAGAATTATTTGCATATTGCAACTTTTGCATTATCAGTTTTGTATTCACAATAAGTGACATATCTAGACCCTGTAAAATATTCTTCCTCACTAAACTGGACCTACTGCAAATCAAAATGCAATTCTCAGTTTGTAATTATGTTGACAGTTAATCTAATATTTAAAGCCTTCAGTGCAGATCAAACTGAGAATACAGCCAGGCTTGATCTACATAGTTACTACAGAGAAAACAATCCAAATCTGCCAAATTGTTTCAAGATTATTGAAGCATAAAATGCAGAGAAATTATTGATTTGAGGGTATTAAGTGGACAATAGAGGTGGACCAGTTAATGGATAAAATGTAAGGCAATACTGACAAGACTTTTGTACCTCAGCCAGTCCTGGTTGGTTGTTGCAGAGCTGTGTGTATGTGTGTGTGTTTTCAGGGTCAAAGCTTTCAGCTGAGAGAAGAATAGATCTGTAGTGTCCAGTCAAGCATGAGCAGCATTGACCTACAATCTGCCCACTACATTACTTAACATACACATTCACACAAACATACATAAACACACATACCATACCTACCAACTACATACACACTTACTATTACATATTGATTCATAAAATTAAATACGACTTGGTCGTATTGGTCGATATGGTATCCAACTGCTGATTGGAAATTACATAAAAAGGACGGTTATCACTAAAAGCCTTAGCTACAGTTGTATGAAAAGTTTATTCACTCATGGTCTAATTGCATTATTTTGTTGACATTTACAGCACTGTATATATGTTGTTTTTATGGTTTCCAATATGGTACACTAAAAAATAAAAATAACAACAAATCAGAAATTGTGAAATAACACGTAATAAAATATATTTGCTGCCCTCCACATCTTAGAATGGGATTCAGTTCTCAGCTTGGACAGTACACTGTCCTAATAGGCCTTGGGCAAGATTCCTAACTCAACATTAGTTCAGCTGTAGCTATGATTAAAATTGTACATTGCTCTGTACAATAACAAGCATTTTATGAGTAACATATAACTGTAATAAAATTAATATAAAAATAAAATTGCTGCTCTGTTGTCATTTAATTGTGAGTTTGAAAATGTCAAGCGAGGGGATTCCATCAAGGAAAAGTGCTATTAAAGCATGTGAATTGATTTGTTCTATTCTTGTGGATAATATTCCATCCAAAGTATGTGTGAGTTTGGTTTAGATGGTATAAATATGGTGATTTCAATGTTAGCAATCATAAACGTGGCATATTAATAAAGGTCTGAATTAGGGGTGGCCGATACTGCCCTAACATCATATCACGATATTTCAGGGTATTTTATTGATAACGATATTCTTGGCAATATGACAAAATGCTGAATTAATTTAAGAAACAGACTATTGCAACACAATCAACGTTATATTAATATGAACTAAATTAATTATATTTAATATATATTAATAATAAAGGTTTGTTTCATTTCTAACATAATACCATGGTCCATTGTACATCTGATATTTTATAACCAAACCACCGCCACAAGCCACTCCACTTTTTGGAGCAAATTTCTTGCCACTTTCCACCTTACTTCACTGTGCCTAAATGACTAATGTTAAGAACATATACTGTATTATGAGTAACTGCATGATGTCATTACATAAACAAGTCAGAATATCACCATTAACACAATATTTTTTATATCACGATATTGATTGAATTATGACTGTAAATTATATGATATGGCATAACACTAGCTGGTAGGTGGATTGGCTACTTAAAATTGTCCATAGGTGTGAGTGAATGTGTGTGTTGCCCTGTGAAAGACTGGCGACGCCTTCCCGCCATGCTCCCAGTGATTCCATGTAGGCTGTTTGGTTACAGACAATGAATGAATCAATAACAAACCTAATTTGCTATGGGGGTTGAATAATTTTGATGCAGCTGTATTGTATGCTATGTAACGCTGTATTCATATGATACACAAGTGTGAATGGAATTATATAAAATGTACACTAATGTAAGCTAATGATATCCCTTGATGCCAAACAGAATGTAGACTAACAAATATTAGTAATGATGTTTACTTTAATAAAATCTAAATATTAATAACAGCTACTATAACATACACTCCATAACATTCATTTAATTTATATGACAGAAAAGAAACTTATCTTATTAGACTGTCCTCCTTAAAGCAGTTTTTAACTTGAAACATTATGAAATTTTTAAACATGCGCAGATATCCCAGGCCATGTAATGGTTCCATTAAGTGCTTCACAGCTAGAAATAGCTCTTTTAGCAAGTAAAAAGATGGTGATACAGACATAAAAAAAAGAAAATGAACAGCAGAGCCAGAGAAAAAGTCAGCAGTGCCAGAAATGGAGGGAAGATAAAGAGAGAAGTGAAGGATGGGTCTTTAGCTTAAGTCAATCAACAATATTATTAATCTACATACAATGTACAGGGCTTTTTTCCTATTATTTTCTATGTATGTTGGAAAAATGTATAAAATAAGGTTATTTCAGTTATCTCAAGTGACTCTTCATCACATTGTGAAGTAGCTGTTACACTGGCACCTAGCGGCCTGGATGTGTCTAAGTTTCTGCATTTAATCTATTTACCCAAATGTAGGGGACCAAAGTATTACAAAGCAATTTGAGTCTTCATTTATTTTGCACTTCACTTCTAATATATAACCTTTCATCTTTGTTTTTGTCTCATTTCACAGACAGAAAACGGCTGTGCTCTCAACTCCACCAGTGTGGCCTACACAGGAAACTGCCTGCTTCCAAATGGCACCTTGGCAACCACGCCCAGCAAAAGTCCCTGCCCCCGTCCCGAGCCACTCCCCCCAATCCCTGATCCACAGACTACTGGCTTCTACGTCTAAAGCTCCCCACACCACGGACCAGTTAGCATTGAGCATTTCCAGGCCCCTGTGGTCGGAACAACCATTAGAAGAAACTTGGAAAATGAAACTGTTGTTCATTGCAGATGGAGAATGTCAAATCTTGACACAGATGTGGGCTGACGGAGTTATGTCAAGTATATTAAGTCACTGATTATGTCAGCAAGGATATAGAAAAGTGTAACTCAGCGCTGAGTTGGTGTCAAAATGCATTTGGAGATCATAGGTCAGTAGATATTGACATAAGTAAAAGTATTATCATAAGAATATCATGATAACAAGCAACAATGCAGTGTTAGAGATGGTAGTGCAGTGTGTGTGTAGGTGTGTGTGGTGGTGGTGGCAGGCAAGTGTTCATTTATATGCTACACAACATCTACATAAGCCTTTCAGGACAAATGACCAAAAAAGAAGACTATATATAAAGACTTATTCCAACAAGTGCATTTGTTATACAACTTTCTAGGGTGGAACTGAAAGAAGTAGCCTTTATGACAACTTATTCTTGTTGGAATAAACCGTTATTTTTATGTAGGTTTGTGTCACTTGCCATAAATTATTTCAGGTTTATGCCAGTTGTATTACAGGCCTTATGTAGATGTCATGTAGATTGTGAACTACAACATACAGTGAAATTTTTGTGTCTAAACAATGGTAAAGAGAGCTAGGTGACTGTTAGCATTTAGCTCCAGTGAAATGATTGTTGGAACAGCAGTACTAAGTGTTCACTGTGAAAATGTGGCATGTATCTTTATTTATTTATGAGAGAATTAGCTTCATGCTAATTGGCTTTGTGCTGATTAGCTTCTTGGTTATAGTTTTGGCTACTGTTTTTACGGGCCCTTGCCCATACTGTACATTGACAGCTTAACGTATATATCAGGTGTCTGCTTAAGCATTTCTCTTCCTTCCCAACTGCAGATGGAAGACTCTTTATCTCATTTTTGGAAGCCTTTCTATGTTTCTTCACTGATGCAAAGCACTTGCAATCAGGAACACGCTTTAGCATCTTTAGCATCCTAAACCGAGACTTGATTGTTTTCTTACAGTTAGGATTTAGACCTCTGAAGTTGTGCTGTCATTCTGTCTAAGCTGAATTTCTCTATGAGAAAATGAATGGGAATTGTGGAAATCGCTGGTGTTGTGCTCTGTGATATAAAAAGCATATAGAATTTCAATGGGTTTTTTTTCAGACTTTTTCTGGATCCTGTGATTAAGAAGTCAAAATATGAATTTCTCTGCATATAAGCTACTATTATAAGACTGGAAACCTCTCCAAAATCTCCATTCTCTCACACACACACACCAAGATCAGTCCACTGTGCAAGTTATAAAGGGTTTGTTGGTTTTTAGGCACCAGTTGGTTAAACCTTTGTTGGCTTATAATAGAGTTGAAGTTTACCTGCAGATTTCAACTGCAGTGTTTAGCTTTTGTGACGTCAATTCAGTGCACAGGAGTGTTAACTTGCTTGGGTGTAGCGTTATTCATATTTGACTCCTTAATGACCTTGTAAGTCAAAGGAAACAGTGACATTCAGTTGATAAACCTGAACACAGGACAAAATGTAGCTGGTTAGGATTAGGACTAGGGGGGAGGGGTGTTAAAAAACTAAAAAGAGTACCTTCTTTCATAGAGATGTCCAACTTAGACATAGCATTGCTGATATGGGCATGAAACCCACTATAAAATAACAACATGACTTCACTGGTCCAAAATATATGTACTTGTTTCAGATCAGTGTGGATGCTGTCTGAAAACCAAATGTGAAAGCATTTTATCTCATGAGATTCTGTAGTTGAGACTGGAAGATTACATCATTGAATGTGTCATATATATTTACTGTAAAAGAGTTTAAACAGAAAGAAAAAAAAGATTATTTCATTCAGGTGCTGCAAAGTTGTTTTATTACTAGTGTTTATTGTAGTGTTATTATAAATCACAGAAGAAGCTTTTCGGATTCAAAATGACCTTCCCTGACCTCCCACCAGGGAGCTACTGTTGTGAAGATGGGCAAAGGTCAGAAGTTGCTCACCTATGTAGCCTGACTGTATTTATTCTATGCCCCAAATCTGTCAGTATATTTTATTAATTTAGCTTTTCTCCAAGATTTGAGTTGGACTCAAAATTTGACTCCACTGTAACAGCATACATACTAATGCTTAGCTAGCTAGGAACATTAACTCATTCATCATTGCTTCAAATCGGATTTAACCACAGTTCTGTCAAGTATGCCAACTCTACCAACAGTTGTTATGCCATACATTTGTAGGTGAAGCCTGGCCAGGTCTATGTCTCTCTAGCTTAAATTTAGGTTCAATTCATTGTCAACAAGTCCCGGAGATGCACAAATCCAGTATATTCTGCTAGGATTTATATGACAAGGGGACTTTTATTATGCAGCTGGATTCCTGATTTTCTTTTTTCTTATATAATGCACATTTAAGTATATTTACAGACTTTTCTTACTTGAGGAATTATTGTAAGAAATGTGTCACAGAAAATAAATAATGTGATAAAATGTTTTTAAAATGCTTGCTTTGTAAATAAAGTGTTTTTTTTTAAATGCTGGTTCAATGCCAGCACTACCTTGAAGAGCACGGTTGTAGCAAGATTCTCCAGCACAAGTGTAGGCTCTAGAGAGTTTTTTTTTTTTTTTTTAAGATAAATCCTGTTTAAAAAAATCTGTAATGTGTTTCATTTCTGTTTTGAAAAGAGAGCAAGAAAAAAAATATTTGCCCCTTAGGAAAAAAAATTATCAAAAGAAACATATGGTGCCATAAATGGTGAAATTCACTTTCCAGAGTTTAGTGTTGTCCATGTTTTTTTTAAAGAAATTTAAAAATAAAAATCACATTTGAATTTATTTTATTATGCTGTCACACTTGAGGTGGGAGGGGCCGGTGCATATGCAGTTTTATCCATTTATCTTTTGGCTGCTTGTTGAAGTGTATTCTTTGATCCTGGAATTAAAGAACTTGTGCAATCACTAAGAAACTGTGTTGTTTGCCTTCTTTTAGACCAAAATCTATAAATCATCAAATTCGGAGGGATCATATAGATGCAGATACTCCTAGCAAGCTGAGTTAATATAGCAAATTTAGCAGTTAATACTGAGCATAATGAACTACTATACTACTGCAAATTGTACTATATTAGCGCAGCATGCTAGAACTAGCCGTTATGGCACTTTTCCACTGTATGGTATCTACTTGGGTTGGCACAGATCAGTGCTTTTCCCTGGGTTACTTTTCCATTACCACAGCTCCCTCACAAAATGTAGCCAGTAATGTCACAAAACCCCTCTCTAACTGCTTTGAAAACCACCTCAACAGCAGCGGTAACATCGGGCACTGTTTACTCTGAACTGAACACGTTTCAGTGCCACAGTTCTCACAAATCAGCAGTTTTTTTGTTGCACATCCTGCTTTTGTTGGAGTTTTCATCAGCCATCAATCCAAGGAGCATTTGAACCTCTTCAAAAGACCACAGTGTAATTTTACAAACTGTTGTTTTGAGTCAGATGAAAACAAATGTGGCCGCTGCTGTAACTTGGAGATTTTTCATGTGGCTACTTTGTGCTGGTTGTCTGCATTCAGTAGTGACTGTTATATTTCACATCACGTTTAGTACCTACTCGGCTCGCTTGGAGGTAGCAGTGAGTAGAGACTACTAAAAGTACCCAGTCCCATGTACCAAGTACCCGATTTGCCTAATTGATAAACAAAAAAGCAGAGCTGAGTCGACACCATGCAGTGGAAAATCACCATCAGTGTTCTCCTAGGGTGCTGACCTGAAATATGAGAAATAGCAGTTAGGGTTCTCCATGCTGAGGTAAAACAACAGAATCAGCATTTAGGTTCTCCTCCAATCATGTTAAGCTTATATAACAAAAAATAGCAGTGTTCTTTATAACATCACCAGTTATTGCTTTCCACCAAGTATGTTTAGCTGTTTCCCAGCCTGACAGTGTATATAGCGTGGCCCAGCTAGTAGGTGGAGTAGGAGAAAAAACACACATGGGCAGAAAGAAAAATGCTATAGTAAAGAAATCAATACTTGCACTGGCTAATGGACCACACGGTGGAGTTTCAGCATCTCCACAGCTGATGTAGGAATTATCGCTGTAGAAACTGTTTGCTCTTGGGTGGGGAAAAAAGCATGGTGTAAATGCAGCTGTCTCACACTACTGCAACTATTTTCAAACTCTCTCTCTCTCTCTCTCTCATCCAATGCTTTAATCCCTGCTGTATCAAACAGCAGAAACTTTTCACACACTTGGCCTTATAGGACTATCTGGCTGGGTCAAAACAAACACAACATAGTTTGAATTAGCTCAAAGAGAGCTGTTAGTGTCACCCTACGAACAAAAGAAAAACTCCCAAAAGAAAGATAGAGCAACCTCATGTATTTTGATGGAATGGCTGTGAAACCATCTAGACTAGGGGATCTTAAACCTTTTTCACACTGGAAGGCTATTTGGGGGTTAAAAATATTTGGTGAATGTGGATTACAAATATGGGACATTACAAAACAGTCCTGTTTTACTTTATACATTTTTCCATAATGAATTCTAAAATAACACAACTAGCTGCTATCATGGTGCCTCCCCTTTCTACTACAGAAAGATTCAATCCTGCACCATGTCTTCCCTAGCTCAACCCTCCCTTCTCCACTCAGACCTTGATCCTGAACTCATTTACTCTCCATATCTCTTTTTTTGTTGCTGTTGTTGTTGCTCTGTTTGCAATGAAATCGACAGAGCAATTTGAAGTCAATTATTTTCAATGAGAGTCGTGCATGTACATGGCTTACCTTGGATACCCCAGAATAAGAATGTACTGGGCGACAAAGACTAGTGTCCCCATCATTGCAGAGTCTATATGAAGAGACTTTAAGATTAGGAATTCACCTAAAGTCACAAAAGATCTGGGTGTGTCTGTTGAAGATGAAAAGAATGATGCCCTATGGAAAGTGAGACAGAACAGAGATCAACAAGGCTGTCTTATTCTACCAAGACCAGGGAAGGTGTCTTTAAATGAACAAATAATCCCTGGGTCCTGTTCCCGGGAATCCATATTCAACAGGGTTGAAAGTCTTTGTTCTCGCCAGTCCAAATGGCTTGGTGTTGTATTTTGAAATTAATAGAGGCAAAAACACATTTATAAATTCAAATTTAGGAGAAAATGCAGCGCTTCAAATGGCCATTTCTGTGACAAGTACTTTCCTTTAGTCCAGCTATTTGACACTCTACACATGAAAGGTCTGCCAGCAGTAGGAAAGATGTCCACTGATTGTGCGCTTCAGAAGAAAGATTGGGGAGTCTCTGAGATGGTTGTAAAAGAAAATGGCTGGAAAACATACAGTTCTCATGGCTTCTACAGTCCATGGGATAGAACTCCAGAACAGCTGCATGACATAAGAAACAAATAAATGATCAGATTTAATTTTAAATCTTGCTGACTTTCCAGTTAAACCTGGTTCAGCAGCAGAAAACCTTGGTGTCATAATTGACCCGGATTTATCATTAGATCAGCACATAGGCAGTGTCACTAGGACAGCTTTTTTACATCTTCACATCATCTCCAAGATTAGAAATGACTTTTCCCTGCAGGGTGCAGAAACATTAGTAAAAGCCTTTATTACTTCAAGGCTTGACTACTGTAACGCACTACTGTCAGGATGCACCAGCAGAAATTTAAGAAAACTTCAACTAGTTCAAAATGCTGCAGCAAGGGTCCTCACTAAAACTAGAGAATTTGAACATATCAGCCCAGTTCTATCATCACTTCATTGGCAGCCTGTTAAATTCTGCATTTATTACAAAATTCTGTTACTAACATATAAAGCTCTACATGGGCTCGCTCCTGAATACCTTCACGATACTATTTCCTATTATGGGCCTCCATGTTTGCTCAGATCACAGAATACTGGATTTTTAATAGTTCCCAGAATTCAGAAGGCCTCAGCTGGGGGAAGAGCTTTTTCTTATAAAGCCCCCCAACTCTGGAATGATCGTCCAGAAAATGTTCAGGACTCAGACACAGTCGCAATCTTCAAATCTAGGCTAAAAACTCATTTGTTTAGTTTATCATTTGCTAGTTAATGCTCCCCCATAGATAAAGGTGGTAGATCTGGGGGGTCCATGGACACAGGGAATTATAGTAAACTGAGACACTGGTGTCATCCTGACACTTCAGGCGATCACTCAGGTTTGTTGACGGTGGAGCGGAGGGATGCCAGTGTTTCAGGATGCTCCTGTGTCTGTGTCCTTCTGGTTCTCTCCTTTTAGTTAAAGCTGTTATAGTCAGATCTGCCGGAGTCATTAGCCTCACTCTGGAAATGTTCACGTTCTGCTTTACAAACACCAAGCAGTTCAAAACTAATTCCATCCCTTTACCTTTTTCAGAGTAAACGACCGCCCACCTGTCCATCTGGACACTGATGGATGACTGTCGAGCTCCTCCTCCATGCTTCAGACCAGCTGCCCAGGTTCCAACCACCAAGTAGTGCCTTGGAGCTGCCCCTACACTGAAGTTTTCATGGACTCCAATTATTACCAGTAGATTGACCAGAGGAGGATAAGGTCACCGATTGTGAGCCTTGGTTCCATCCAAGGTTTCTTCCTCAGCTGAGGGAGTTTTCCCTTGCCACTGTCGCCCTTGGCTTGCTCACCTGGAGATTTTTACATCTTTACATTCTTACATTTCATGTCAAAACTTTTTCTTACCGGAGTTCTGTGAAGCTGCTTTGTGACAACATCAGTTGTAAAAAGCACTATACATACAAATTTTATATGATTTGACATTGTCATCCCAAGATCTGCAGTTGTTTCTAAATACAACAGAGAGGAGTAGAAATGTGTAATCACATGATTAGTTACAGGATGTCAGGACAAACCAGAAATTGGACTGTTCACACAATGCTCCTTGCTATTTAACAAGTTAATAGTAACTTGCTATTTCAAGTTACTGTTGGCTGAGGAGATGATAGCCCAAGCACAATACGGTACAAATGAGCAAATTAATACACGACAAGCACTGATGAAGAGGGGCATGCCACATATGTGCACCCACACCCTAACAGTAGTGTGAAAAAAACATGGCTCAGTCCACTTGCCAAAGATGGCAGAGGCAACTAATGCATCACCATGCCGAAACGCAGCATGTGGTGAGAAAGCATTTGTCAAGTGTGTGAAATGCTTTTGGGACTACAGCTCAGGACAGTGAATTTGGAATAATCTTCCACTGAAGAGCATTCCTAAGGCTGGTATATTTTATAGTACAATTTTAGGTACCACCCACACCACAAATTAGAACCTTTTCAGTCAAATTACTTGTTGTCTTTGGTTATTATTTTTTCTGAATATGAAACTGTGTTCTGTTTTGTTATAGTGTGTATCTGAAACATTTCTGATAATCTCTAAAGTCCATTTGTAAGGTTTTGGTCTGCTGCAGAATAGAGGGGAAAAAAACAATATATTAATATAATTATTACACAACATCCTGTTGTCCACTTCAAAGGGCATTTCATTAAAAAAATAAATAAATAATAAGTGTTTTTGGAAAAAGAATCATTGTGACTTTTTTTTTTTCATTCAACAGATAAAAATTTTATTAAAATTACTGAGTCTCAGATAGCTGCATGACACTATGTTTGTAGACCTGCCAACGCGGTGTGGTGGACTGTAATGTGATTGGACAGAGGGCAGGATATGAGGATGAAATTCTATTGGAGCTCTGCTCCGAACTGGGCACTTCTCAAAAAGAATATACTGCTCCAGTACTGCTCTCAGGGATGCTAGTTCTTCAATCTAGCCTGACCCTTAATACACGACCACACGCCCTGGACATTTTCTGACCAAGTACAGTAAATATAATACAGATTTTAATGCCCATGTCAAATTAACATACCCACTCTTTATTGTAAAAATGTCTGGCTCAAGAAATCAGTAAGAAACTTACTAAATGCAGTGAGAATGAAAAATGCCATTGCTTGAATGAGCCAGAATGAGGATAATTATAGTTTATGATTTAATCTATAACTTTATTGCATATAATTATAGAGTTTCAGAATACAGACAGTTTATGATTGGAACAGAAATATTTGATGTCATCAGTATTTGTCATCAACTGTAGTCTATGCTTATGCCTGTGATCAAAGCAAATCTTCTGGGCAAGACCTTTTGGGAGGGTTGGATTTAACAGGGCTGCTCCTACAGACCATACATACATACTATATAATTGTTTGAGTGCAGTAGGTTTGCTCTTGACATTGGTGGGAATCTATGAATCTACAAAACCTCGTCTCCAACAGGAATCGCTGGCTTTGAAAACCGCAGGTGGAGTTAGGCACTGTTTACGTGTTCACGTGTTGTTTTAGTTTTCTGGACTGAACACGGCTCTGCACCCCAGTTCTCACAGATCAGTTTTACTTATTGCACATTCGGCTTTCACTGGAAACTTTTGTTGGCCATCGGCACAAGGAGCATATAAACCTCTTCAAAACACCTCAAGGTACAATTACGAGCTGCTGTGGTGAGCTCAATAAAAATAAATGTGAAAGCTGTTGTAATTTAAGAGATTTTACAAGCAGCAGTTTGTGGTGGATTTGAATGAGCTCTGCACTTCATGGTGATTGACATGGCTTTGGCCAATCAGCGCTCTGCAGGGTTTACATGTCACCTACTCTGCACGGTTAGAACCTTAGAGCAAACTGGGACTGAAAATTTATCCGGTTCTAGATTTGGCCAGTGAAAAAGCAAAAGTGCCGTGACTGCGGCCGATGTAGGACGTGCCCTCGGTAGGACTGTCCTCTGAAGACTCCTTCTTAGTAACCCAATCACACAAATGGAAAGGTCTAAGTAGGCTGTTGCGACGTCCCCGGAGAGGTCATATCTGCTTTTAAGCACTAACATAACCGTAAGTTAAAATTTAAAAAAAAAAAAAAAAAAAAAAGTTGAATTTGCTTCTTAGAATTATCCAGCAAAATAATACTACTAAAAATATTAAAACTCATACTTCACCTTTAAATCATTTAAACTGGGATTAAAAATAGCATACTACTGTATGCTTTCTGTGGTACTGTATTATGCCAATAAGCTTTCTGATTAAATATGGTATATTAAGCCAAATAATTTACTTTATTAGTTATTTTACACTTTACATGGTGAACAAACTCTAAAGGTCCGTCTTTCACCATGTCTGCGCACTGTACGTGCGCAGAGAATTGTGGGTAACTGAGGACCATGAAAGGTACATCTATTGTGTCCTTCCAATCGCTCCAAATGTAGGCTGCATTTCTCAGCTGTATACGAAGGATACTTCACATTGGAACAGCCTTCTGTGACGTAGCAGCTGAGAAATAAAACGGAGCTCAGCCACAGCCTAGGCTTTGGAACGCAGCTATTAATTCAGTTCAGCTGTTCTCAACTATATGCACATGAGCAGTGATGCGTGGCAGTGACTACCAATCAGCATAGGCCCTCACCTTCCCTCAGAAACACTTCACTGACTTTGGTTCATACAGAAAATTTGTTCCTTTTGTAAAATTGAGGAGAAACTAATCATAGCTGTGCCATAGCTGGTTTCCCGTACTTTACGATGTGTCCTTATTTGTATACAGGGACATAGTGAAATAAACAAAGCTTGGAATAAATTTCAGAGATTGGAGCACCAGGTGAGGCAAATGTTTTCATTTCTAATCCTGCAATAGAAAAATGGAGAACAACCCATTTCCCTATTTTGAATGATATAAATATCATTGATTTAAGGAAAACAACCCATTAAAATAATAATAAAATACTTTTCTTGCAGAAAGTTGGTATTTACCGTAAGCAAATGGCCAAACACTTAAATGGTCAAAAAGCCTTGCAGTAATTTGTGCCCATTACAGTGATTCTTGGCCCCACTTTTGACAGAAGGGAATCAAACTGATTCCTGTCAAGTCTGAAGTAGTCCTGGAACCTGCTGTCATCCAGTCTCAATTCCTTCACCAGGTGATGAAACTCTCCAAGCTGTGTGAAGGACTGCATGATCTGAAGGATCTATGTAGAGCAGTAACAGTGTTTAAACCAAAGGTAAAGTGCACCAACATTTAACAAGACAATCTCTCTTGTATCCAAGAGAGACGATGGACGATCCTTCAGTGTGTCATGGCTTGGACAAACATCAGCGCGACACCACCTCACAACAGGTGTGCCCCAAGGCTCGGTGCTGGGACCCCTCCTCTTTGCCTCCTCCTCACTACCTCTCTAGGCCCAATCATACATTCGCACGGCTTCTCCTATCACTGCTATGCAGATGACACACAGCTCTATTTATCCTTTCCTCCAGGAGACACTTCAGTGGCAACTCGAATCTCTGACTGTCTCTCTGACATATCTACATGGATGAAGGAACATCACCTCCAATTGAATTTATCCAAAACTGAACTACTGGTCCTCCCAGCCAAGCAAGCTATTCTCCACAACATCAGCATCAAGCTAGAGTCCCTATCAGTGGCTCCCACCAAGGTTGTAAGAAACCTAGGTGTCATGGTTGATGACCAGCTGACCTTCGCAGATCACGTTACCGCTGTAGCTCGATCGTGCCGCTTCTCCCTATTCAACATAAGGAAGATTAAGCCATACCTAACTCAACATACAACACAGCTCCTCGTTCAGACGTTAGTAATCTCCCGTCTAGACTATTGCAACGCCCTCCTGACAGGTCTTCCGGCCTGTGCTGTGAGACCGCTACAGATGATCCAGAATGCGGCAGCACGCCTGGTCTTCAACCAACCAAAAAGAGCACATGTCACGCCCCTATTAGTTGAGCTGCATTGGCTACCCTTAGCTGCTCGCATCAAATTCAAATCACTAATGATGGCCTTCAGAGTATTCACTGGTTCTGCTCCCATCTACCTCAACAGACTCTTAAAACCATACGTTAGCGCCCGCCCTCTCCGTTCCTCAAAGGAGCGCCTACTAACACGACCAACCCCCCCGTACAGGTCAGTTGAGGCTATTCTCATCTCTGGTACCACGCTGGTGGAACGAGCTTCCAAGCACTATCAGAGCAACAGAAACCCTCTCTGCATTCAAGAAATCATTGAAAACTCAGCTCTTCCGAGAGTATCTTTTGCACTGAATGTCTTTCTTTAATGCACTTATTACTTCCTGGCATATTGCACTTAATGTAAGGTATTTTGTATAATTTGTGCTGTAGTTCGAATGTTAGATCCTCTTTTGTAAGTCGCTTTGGATAAAAGCGTCTGCCAAATGCATAAATGTAAATGTAAATGTAAATCCATGGAGGAATAATACTTTGCAAAGGGGTCAGTATTCATACAGGACAGGTACCCTCAAAATAATTGGAGGGAATGCTGCTTATTTGTTAGAAGCATCAGCAGATTTTGGTTTAATTTACATACATCATTGAATTGGTTGATTTTTTTTCTGCTTGGCAGTTTAGAAAGAAAATAAATTGTACATATTTTGAACACATTTAATTTTTTCTATAATTTGAAATTTAAGGCATATTTATAGTCTTATTAAGTCTAGCTTATAATCAGTGCATTGATAATGTGTGCATTGATAAAATACACTTTCTTGAAATGATATAAAACATTTATTAAAAACATGGTTTGCTTGACAATGCAATTCAGTCCAATACTGGCTGCCCACATGCTGCTGGGCGAGTGCATGCACAATTACAATTCATTCAGTCATTCATTATCTGTAACCCTTATCCAGTTCAGGGTCATGGTGTGTCCAGAGCCTACCCGGAATCATTGGGCGCAAGGCAGGAATACACCCTGGAAGGGGAGCCAGTCCTTCACAGGGCAACACAGACACATTCACTCACATACACCTCTGGACACTTTGTTGAAGCTTGAAATATGGAGGTGTTTTATTTTCTGAGCCATGAGCTGCATGCTACTATTTTCTCTATTAAAATTCATGTCAGAGTTCCACTGTTTGATGCAAACTATCTCCCTGAAACAGTTACTTAACATATTAAGAGATTCATAATACAAAAAAATGGTGAAAGACGGACCTTTAGAGTTTGTTTACCATGTAAAGTGTAAAATAACTAATAAAGTAAATTATTTGGCTTAATATACCATATTTAATCAGAAAGCTTATTGGCATAATACAGTACCACAGAAAGCATACAGTAGTATGCTATTTTTAATCCCAGTTTAAATGGTTTAAAGGTGAAGTATGAGTTTTAATATTTTTAGTAGTATTATTTTGCTGGATAATTCTAAGAAGCAAATTCAACTTTTTTTTTTTTTTTTTTTTTTTTTGTCAAATTTTAACTTACGGTTATGTTAGTGCTTAAAAGCAGATATGACCTCTCCGGGGATGTCACAACAGATAATATATACAGATAATACAAATATGATAATAAACTATGTAATAAATTAAAAAGAATAGTTTCCTAAAACAAGTTTGCCATGCCTACCACACTACAAATGTATTTGTTTCATCCCCCTTTAAAAAAAAAAAAGGAAATACTAGCCTTTTAACTTGCAACTAGTCATGATTAATCACAAAATGCCATTGGGATTAATGCGATTCTTAAAAAAAAAAAAAAAAAAAAAAAAAAAAAAAAGACGACACAAAAGACGACACAACTCAGTTTTACATTATATATAGTAGTTATTATATTAAAAAACATAGATTTACTTTAGACAAAAATTATGCTATATGCACACATTTGTCTTTCCTCACACTCTGTCCTGTCTACAACCTCACTCTCAAGTGCCCTGTCTGTGTGTGTGTGTGTGTGTGTGTGTGTGTTTCACTTCTGATTAGTCACTTGCACTTTAGCCCTAGTGCCTCCATAGCAACAGAGGCAGACTAGACACTTCTGAAGAGAAAAGAAAGAGTGGGTGGTAAAAGAAAAATAGAGGGGTTTTGGGTGGTGAGAGTAAGAGAGAGTGTAATAGAAAAGAAAAGAAACATATGTGCCTTACACCTGTGAATAAACAATTTTAAAAGCATAAACACACACAAAACCACCCAGTAGGCATCACATATTGATAACACCTCTGTAAAGTGTGTGTGTGTGTGTGTGTGTGTGTGTGTGTGTGTCTGTGTGTGTGTACCTGAGCCTTCAATGTGCAGAAATCTCCTTAATATTTAGACAGTGGCATGCAGGCCATCTCACTAATGTCATACACTGTGTTTACTCTCTCTGTCTCATCTTTCTCATCCCCCACACCCTCTCTATCTTTTCTCACTCTACACTGCTTTTTGCATGGGCTAGAAATATATGAAGCTCCACAGAAATGAGCTGTGAAGCAGTGGAACAGTATTCTCCAGGGTAATGGAGCTCCATCCAATAGCTTTGGTATGAGCTAGAGTGTTGTTTGTGATCCAGAACTAACACTCATTCTTCAGAACCTGTCCTCAGTTGTACTCTCCTGGCTGCCATCAAATATTCACAGCAACCATCTGATATATACAACAAAGTCGTCCCAAAAGATTGTGTTACTTCAATAAAGAGGAACACACTCCTGAGTAATATCCTTCATTTCAGAGGAAGCGTTGGATGAGCAGGTGCCCAAAAATGTTTGGATATAAACGTCTTAATATGACTCAGAAAAGAGTTAATGAAAACCACCTGCTTGGCAATATTTTCACTGCTTTTATTCCAGTAAATGAGATACACTAGAGAAAAGTGATATAATTTGTGTGTGTGTGTGTGTGTGTGTGAGAGAGACAGGGTGTGCGTGAGAGGACAGCCACAGCAAGCGGTGGCCATTGGACTCCTGGAGAGAAACTCATCTACACATCTAAACACGAGCAGACAGGAGGGTGAGAGAGAACACAGAGAGACAGGGAGACAAACGAGAGAGAGAGAGAGAGAGAGAGGGGGGATTCAAAGGTTAAAAAAGAGAGGCATTGAAAAAAGAGAGAAAAAGCTAAAGAGGTATAAACAATTAGAGAGGGACAAAGAGAAATACATGAAGATTGAATGATAGAGAGACACATAGTGATTGGTAAAGGCAGAAAGTAAGACAAAAAGACAGCAACAGAGAGAAATTCTTTGTTGTTTTAGCACTGTGATTCTCTGTAGGGATGAAGCTTCACTCACACAGTCTGCCAGCCCAGCTGGGGGTGCTGTCAATGTTATTGCACTACATATGACCTTCTCACTCACTCTCTAAAAGATAGACCACATCTACACAACACTGTATTAGTCCTGTAGGAACCCACTCTAATTTCGGGACTGTGCTAAAGTAAACACAGACTGAAAGTGCTACAAAAGTAAAACAACTCAAGTTCAAATTGAGATTCTGCGGTTATCCAAACAGAGAATAAAAACATACAGACCAGTTAAACTTTAGTCACGTACAAACAACAGTCATTTTTCTCTTCAAACCTACTGTTCCACATTGTAGATGTTGCCTTTAATGCTACATATTGAAAATCCTTACATGGGTATGCCCTGCTAAATAATGCTTAAGGAATAGCAGGACAGCAACACTTGAGGTGGGGAAACATTAGTGATGGCTGCCTTCTCATTGTTCATACCATTAGGTTACAGCTTCCCTTCCTTATTGCTCTGATAATCGTTCAGATATATACTCGTTTATATTGTCCTGCAGTGTTTCCTGCAGGAAGTCCTATAAGAGCATTTTGCTGTGATCTGACTGCAGATAAAATAACCTGACCTTTATCAATCTGATAGATTCCACCTTAAAGTGGACTTTGATTTTGGTCTGTGTGTGTGTGTGTGTGTGTGGGGGGGGGGGGGGGGTCCTATGAGGCCACCCCAGCAGGTGTATGTATTTTCAGGGTTCTGAGTGGCTCTATCGATTGTTTATTTCTCATAGGAACTCTAAGTATTTTTATTGTGCTGCACTCTCAGGAAAACAAAAAAGCTCTCTCTCTCTCTTTCAGCACCTCCACTGGTCCCACAATCTGTCAATGTACATTACTTATGCTACAGTTCTCAAGAGTTTCTGGACACTCTCTCTCTGTATCTCACTCTCTCTGTACACACAGTGGTCCTTACTCATAAAAGCTTTGTAGGAATAAGTACACATTGTAGAATAAGCCAATAAAACAAAATAACTCAGCAGCCCCTGAGCCAATGGTTGTCCTCATATGAGTAGATTGACTGCCCCCTCTACTGACGAGAGCCTAAACAATTCCCTATTGGTAACATTACAAAGTGTACTGACAAGATTAATATATTAAACTCAGCTTCTAGTGCTTTGATTGCAAAAGATTCAACAACAGTACTGATGTAACAAAAAGCGGCAAAGCCGCAGCTGAAATTTGTGCTAATTTTATGATCAGTTTTTGCCCAAGCCATAATGTTTTATGAACAGTTTACTGTATGATTGTATCATGCAGACATGGTTGTTAAGAGTGTGTGTGTGTGCGTGTGTGTGTGTGCGTGTGTGTGTATGTGTGTTTGGGGGGGGGGGGTGCACACACACTAGACAGTCTCATTCCCCCAGAGACCCCTGATTATGACCTACTTCTTCCTCAGCCCTCTCTCAGTGGCAGAAGAATCTGTCTAGTACTGTATACATCTCTTATCTTCAGCCTCATCTTTGTCTTCTCCTTGGTTTCATTTCATCCTCTACCCTATCCCTGGTATTTAGAACTGTGTGGTCTCCTTGGTTTCATTTCATCCTCTACCCTATCCCTGGTATTTAGAACTGTGTGGGCACGTTAGGGTTCACTGGAGGTCCCAGAATTGTAAAAGACGCTCGATTTTTGTAGACAATAATAGATTAAATCTATCTGCCTGGAGTTCATCAGTAACTGTCTCTACACATCTGGGAAGGCTTACACCAAATGCTGCACCATTGCTGTGAGGTTACGATGGTCTCTAATATCATAAATATTAGTGAGGTAAGGTTCTGGATTCAGAATTTATTTGGAGTATCATCCCTTCAAAGTCAACACTTCTATGGCTCCGCATGACAGTGTTGGGAGGGGTAGGTTTAAACCCTTCATTTCAGACAAAATATTGTGAGGTGTCCAAAAACATATAGTGCATGTCATTGTTTATTGTCCTGCTTCTAAAGGTGTATGTGGATAGATGGATTGACCTGGTTTCCAGTAGAAGGTCAAGAAATCTCCAACAGCTTTCTAAGAATCCGCACAGCAGTCGAATAGCAACTGTCTCCATGGAGGAGGGGAAGGAGGCCTGTGATTGGTTGAGGTTTCCCAGGTCACAGTAATGATTTTTTAGAGTACATTACAGTAACCATGATAGATCGTACTGACACAATCCTCCACAAACTCTCTTACAATAAATGCAATATGTTTCTGTTTTGTCAGTAATGATGCTAATATTTCTCTGTTACTTAAGTACTCTGTTAAAGTTAACATGCAGACACCATTTTACCTGCATTTACAAGTCTTTTCTGTCCAAATACACCTGGAATCTGTCGACTAGACAAGGCTGGTGTTACTTATCGATTTTTCCTTCCACCATTTTGTTCCACCTTCCATGTGTCACTTTACGAGTCTGAATTGCATTATTCACCAGGTTCTGGAATTCTCTGTCCCACCTTAAGAGTCAAAGCTAGCGCTATAGCTTTTGAAGCAACAGTCATTCCACTTTATCTGCTGAAAACACAAACCAATTGTATGTGATGTCACTTTTACCTACATAAGTGGAGGGAAAAAATATAAAGAGCCGCCGCCGTTTTCCCTGCATTTACAAGAATGTATTTTCTAAACCACATTAAAATTGAGACTAGACAAGGCTGGTGTTATTTTCCCTTCAATCATAAATGTCATTTTAGGAGGAAGATCCTTGCTTCCTATTCACAATTTCAAGCATTTAGTTCCACCTTAAATGGGTCCGTTTAAGAGTCTCCAGCTACTTATTTAACACTCATTTCCACATTAGCTATGCGAAGCTAAAGCTAGCGCTAGGTTTATAAACAAAACTCGTTTGGAAACACTTCTTATTTCCCATTTTATCCACGTGCACATCATGTCACTAAAACATCTACCTACTAGGGAAACACATTTTCTGTGTACTACCAAGATTGATTTCTCCATTCCACCTTAAATAGGTGAATATGCGAGGCTTTTCAAACACAGTTCTTACTCATTCATTTGTTTAAAACACACACCATGGAGAGAAACACACATGAATCCGCATCAAAACCTTTAAAACAGACAAACAATTGTATTTACACTTTTCAATCATGTTGTTATTCACCTTCTTCGTATAAAACACACGTCAGTCCTAACACCTTTCAAACGGCGCTATGCCTCACTTATTTTATATAAAACACAAAACCTATTGCATTTACTCGTTTTAATCTATACATAGGTGTCTGTACTTCTGCATTTGTTTTCAGAAATGATTTGCTGTAACCTGTTCAGGAGAAAATTAGCCAGCTCTGACTCCGTCTCTGGTCATGTAGATTTTTAGAAGGGCAATGGGGCATTTTGGGTCTGGTAAAATATAACATTACTCGCTCGGTTATTTCATGGCTGCGAGACACTGTTTGTAGGCCTGGCCACACGGTGGACGGTAAATTAATTGGACAGAGGGTGGGATGACAGGCAGGACCTCGGGAGGCGGGATCATAAGAGTTCTGGCGACATATCAAAGAGTATATACTGCTTTAGTAATGCTGTGAGAAGCAGCAGTGTTTCAGCTTTCTGGACATTTTATGACTAAGTACAGTAAATATCTACAGATTTTTCCTTTAAGCATTTTGGAAACATGTTAATTTACTGCATATTTTGTGAAAACAACCTGACTTATGAGGCAGCATTGTGGTGCAGCAGGTTAGTGTCGCAGTCACACAGCTCCAAGGACCTGTAGGTTGTGGGTTCAAGTCTCACTCCAGGTGACTGTCAGTGAGGAGTTTAGTGTGTTCTACCTGTGTTCGCGTGGGTTTCCTACAGGTGCTCCTTTTTCCTCCCATGGTCCAAAAACACGTTAGTTGGAGGTATGGGCGACTCAAAAGTGTCCGTAGGTGTGAATGTGTGCCGTTAGCTAGTGAATGGAGTGCTTTGGAATTCATTTCTCTCTAGATTACGATTGTCATTGAGTATGTTTACTTTAGGCTTATGTACAGCTGCTTCAAAGCATCCCAGTATTATGTGTACAAACATATGGACATACAGTGTACAAGTTAAAATACATCATAATGTTTGTAAGCAATGTGTGAGTGTGTGTTGCCCTGTGAAGGACTGGGGCCCCCTCCAGGGTGTGTTCCCGCCTTGAGCTCAGTAATTCCGGGTAGGCTCCGGACCTACCACAACCCAAAACTGGATAAGCAGTTACAGATAATGAATGAACATGAATTGTTTTAATGGTATAGTTCACAACGGTATTTGTGCTATCTGTGTTTAGAGTTTTGAGAATGTGACTAGAGACTAAACAAAGTGATGTTAGTGATTGTAAAAAACTGTAAATATATATCAGTTCAAGTGTTTATCTGTTTATTCTGGTTTTCTAGTACACATATGTAAAAAAATAAATATGTTTTGTTTGGGGGTTGTTTGTTTGTTTTTTCCCCCTGTTATGTCAAGAATAGAGTTTTTTACAATTTCCTGTGTATCATGTAAATAGTGTATATGCGGTGACTGGCTTGATGTGTTATCTGACTTTGTGTTTACTGTTTTGAGAAAAGGGGAAAAAATTTCAGGAAAAGTGCTTCATCAAATCTGAAAAATTCTGATGTGATCCAAAGCACACTAGCAAGGAGCGGGTGTGTGAAATAGGGAGCATGAGAGAGAGAGAGCGAGAGAGCTCTAGCCCAATTGGGCAGTGACCCCAACAATCCAAAGCCTATGGAACAAAAGGAGGAGCACGTGAGAGAGAGAGAGAGAGAGAGAGAGAGAGAGAGAGAGAGAGAGAGAGAGGGAGAGAGAGAGAGAAAGAGATAGGGAGAGGGAGGGAGAGAGATAGAGAGAGGGAGAGGGAGGTAGAGAGAGAGAGAAAGAGATGGAAAAATGGATGGGTTGATGGAAGATGGAAGAAAAAAATCAGAACAAGGTGAGACACAAGAACAAGATGAGACGTTTGATTACACAAAATAATAATTTATAGGGTGTACTTTTACTTATACTACGACCACATTATTCTGATAATATTAGCACAATATTGGTTCCCAGTCAAATCCTGATCAGATTAGAAACTGTGGTAATGACATACAAAGCTCTAAATGGCCTCCCCCCTCATTACTTGAGTTAACTTATTTTATATTATATTATTAGTTGGTGAACTTAGATCACAATATGTTGGCTGACTGTTTGTGCTTAGCATGATCTACTGCAAGGCAGTGGAGACTTTTGATATAAAGCCTCCATGTCCATGTTAAAACCTATTTAATAAAACACACACTAACACACCACAACCATGTCAGTGTCATTGCAGTACTGAGAATGAGCCATCACCCAATAATACCTGCTGTGTAGTCATCACTTAGGGATCCTGATCGTTAAAGAACGGGGAATTGATGCTAACAAAGTATGCAGAGCAACAGATGGACTACAGTCTGTAATTGTAGAACTACAACATACACTTATACCGTCAGTGGAGCTGATGTGTACAGAAAAAAGGAGGTTATTTTAATGTTATGACTGATTATCCTCATTGCGGCAGTGCACAGCTGAAGAAGTAAAACTTCAGAGACGTCTTGGCTTGTCTCCTACTTTTGGACATAACGATGGAAAACTACCGAAATTTAGAGGATGAAAGATGAGAGAAAGAAAATGAGAACATAGAAGAAAGGCAAGGAGATGGAGTGATTCACAGGCAAATATTTATATGCTTTCCTCATCCTCACTTCAGCCTTCATCACAGCAAGGTCCTGACTCAGTCTGTTTGTGCTGAAAGAAGCAAGGACATAGGAAAGTAGAGAGAAGGATGTTTGTCCCAGACTTGAGAGGGACAAGAAAGGAAAGTCCACTCATCCTGTGATCCTCCCTCTCCCACTTATTCATCTGTTTTTCCCTTGTCATGTCTCAGGAGTCTTATTTTAATGAATACCTAAATATATTTCTCCCTCATTTTTCCCCATTCACGTGTTTTTTTGTTTTGTTTTTTTTATCCTTTCCTGCCTCATTTTGACTCATTTCTGATTCATTTTATGTGCCCTTTCCTTCCATTGTTGTTTGTCTCCTTCTCCCATTATTTTATACTCTGTGCTTTATCATGTCGTCTCATTGTTCCCTTGTCTTTTCATCTTGTTTTCTTCTTGTCCTCTTGTGACCATCTTTCTGTTGTCCCATTTCTGTGAGGACTTGATGGCACTCAACCGTGAAGTCTAGTGAAGTCCTAAGGTACTTATGTTGGATGATTGGTTCTGTATCCCATCTTAATTCAAAGCTGTTGGATGGAGATCCATCACTACAGAGAACACAGTTCCACTGCTCCAGTCCAATGCCTGGGGGCTTTAAACTCCTTTGTTCCAGGCTTGGCATTGAGTATGATGCTTTATTGCAGGAGAGCATCATATTCTATTGTTAATGCATTTCTATGGAGATAATACAAATAGGTAGTCATTAGAACTGAGTATTTTTTTTTAGTTGGCCCTAGAACAATCGTTTCCATTTACTCTAATCTCACCGTGAATGTTGATGGTGCTCCTGTTAAATCAGTCATAAACATTAGGTTTAAATTCTTCACTTTTATTGAAGCCGGAGATCAAGATAAAGGCGATGTTTGCAATATTAATGTAAAACAGTATTTATAACATTCAGAGGATGTTTCTTCACAATTTGCTAGCTTAGTTTGTGTGCACACTGTATTGGTACACAACCCAGGCTTGGTAAATGGAGAAAAAGTATGGTTCTTGTTACAAAATGGCTCAGGAGTTCTCTCTCTGCTTTCCTGGCTGAGCCATGGATGAGAAACTGCATCTGGAGTTTTTGAATTGTGGAGAGAATTTTGAAAAGCATGAAGAGAGATGAAGATATTGCTCTGTCTCTGCTCCATATGTGCATAATAGTGATTTTTTTTTTTCTGCTAACTGCATGTAAGTAAACACAGACCAAAAGTGTTATAAAACTAAACAGCTCAGGTTACAAAATGAGTTTGTGTGGTAATTCAAACACTGAATAAAAACTTACAGTCAAGTTCAGCTCAGTAGTAGCAATCCTGATGCCAATATGCTGGCAAATTCCTTGTTATTTTCGGACATTGACTACTGCAAGTTCCTTTTTAAGGGTCTCCTTGTCAAACTGCTCAAGTTCTGGCAAGCGCTCTCCACACCTCAACTTCAGTTGTTAACAGTATCCTCTATTGTCCTTCTTCTTCGTTTTTTGGCTGCTCCCGTCCGGGGTCGCGTCAGCGGACCAACCGTGATCCGCATACTCATCTAGCACAGTTTTTACATCGGATGCCCTCCCTGACACAACCCTCCCTCACCCACACCTATGGACAAACTTACGAGTCGCCAATCCACCTACCAATGTGTGTTTTTGGATTGTTGGAGGAAACCAGAGCAACCGGAAAGGAAACCCACGCGGACACGGGGAGAACACACCAAACTCCACACAGACTGTCACCCGGAGCGGGACTAGAACCCACAACCTCCAGGTCCCTGGAGATGTGTGACTGCGACACTAACCTGCTGCTCCACTGAGCTCCCTCAGATCTTCAGGTACTGGTCTTTGGGCAGTTGTAACACGCCCCTAAAGCTATATTCAATGAAATTATTTTTATTAATAACCCTGGTGTCCACAAATATTTGAACATATAGTGTAAATTATGCCTGATGCTGTATTCCTGAAGCATTTTAAAACTCTCTTGAGCTGTACAACAGCCACGTTTGAGCAATAACAATTTCCTGTGGTTGCTCTCAGGACATGCAGCTGTATGTGTGTGTGTGTGTGTGTGTGTGTGTGTGTGTGTGGTTTACACTGAGTGACCCTAAGACTAGCCACAGATCTGGGGACAGTCATGGTGTTTGGTCCAGTGAAACCTGAGAAATCACTCAGGCCCAAACAAGGTGGGGGGATAGATTCATAACGATACCTTCTGGACACACACTTAAGCGCCTCAGTGCAAGCCTCGTGTTTGTTTTACTGACAGGTTTTACTCACGTAATGAGGCTCAAAACCTGTCTACATGTTCACATTTTAGGATTTGAGTTCTAAACCACAAATCTTTCAAGTTAAAGACATGTTTTGAGGATAATGTAAGGTTAGTGTTAGGGGTTGGGGCTAGGGTAAGTGTTATGGAAGTCTGTGCAATGTCCCCAAAGTGAATGAAAACAACCGTGTGTGTATGTTCACTGGAGAGAAAGTGTTTGACATTTTAAGGAGATTCATTCTGACATGCCTCCTACATTTTCCCAGAATCCTTCCCAGCATTTGAGGTTTCTAGTAAAATTGTTTGGAAACATCAGTGACTCATCGGCCGAAAAGAGAGCGACGGCTCGTGTGTGTGTGTGTGTGTGTGTGTGTGTGGACGCCTGCTGAAGACTTTTTAACATTTTTGTTCATAAATACACACTGCATGGCCAAAAGTATTTAGACACACCTTTTAATAATATTTGTATTTTAATTTTAAGTTGCCCCAATTATGGACACAACTCTTTAGCTTTTATAACCTCCATAGGTATGCATGGAAATAAATGGAATGCTATAGAGCAACTGCACATGATCCTGAGATCAAAATGCTCAATGCCAAGTGTGGATTAGAGGGGTATGAAAGCCTACAGCTGTGGACCGATGGAACTTCCAAATGCCAAACCCATGCAGTGACGTTAAGGTCCTCTGATCACCAGCAGCTTCTGTGTTTACTTTTCGTCTTAAAGTGGAAGGATGGACATAAACAGCTGTGGATTTGTTCAGTTCCGAAGTACGAGTAGAGCTTGATTTTCCTCTCTCTCAAATATGAACATGTGAAGTGCTGTTTATCTGATGGGGGACAGTTTTAGTGGGACACCAAGTCCTGTGCTGGTGTTAGGAGTCCTACTTTGTGTCTTTTAGTTCGTCCTTCTCTACGTAGGTGGTACCAGTTCTACTCAGCTATGTATCCTGAAAAATGACTAACTTGACCTTAATGGCTGTTTACACTGGAAATAAATTAATGAAGTGTGGTCTATGCCTTTCCAAAGTACTGTACACTGTACACACAAACACACACACTCAAACTGCTTTGATGAGCTCCAGGCTTGGACTAGGGCCATGTCACTGGATCTAATTTTGAGGTATTAGGGAATTACTTACAGCCAGTCAAGATCAATGCACGACCAACCACAAGCCATGCTAAATTTAGGAGAAGCAAATTGCATGTGTATTTGTGGCTGTGTGTATGTGTGTTTATTAAAGTATGCACATTAGATGCACTACAGATAACACCCTTGGGGTGAAAAGAAGAAGTTCAAGTTCATTGTGCTTGAAAGTGTGTGTGTTGCATGTGGATGTTATGCCTATAATTGGCTCTCTGTGCCAGTCTTAAAAACACTTAGCTGTCACTCTTAATCTCCTCAACTCAGTGGAGAGGCTCTCTCCCTCCCCCACCCTCTCTCTCTCTCTCTCTCTCTCTCTCTCTCTCCTCTTCCCCTCTGTATATCCTTTTTTTTGCCCTCTTCCTCCTTTTTCATCAAGTAGAGTACAGAGAGATAGAGACACTACATTAGATGATGTTAAAAAAGTAAGTGGAACAAAACATAATTTTATCTGTAGAAAATGCACACCTTTTCCTACACAATCCACATTCCCCACAAGGGGGTGCTATTAGGAGTCACTTCTCAGCCACTGAGTGTGAGGTGACCCACACAAGCAGTAATGCTGTATTCAAAATATAAAATATTATTGAAATTGAAGTTGAAATTAAATATCACCTACATTTAAGACATTAGGATTTTTTTAATGCTGTTTGTTTAAAAAACAGCCCTATATAGATTATACAGTCTCCCTCTTTCTCCATGATTTCCCTCATGGATTGATGACAATGTGTGGTACTTCCTTTGCTCTGAAGTTCACCTTGGCCTCTGTGGACTGGCCATACACTCATGACATTCATGTGTTCTGGCAGAGGCTTCTACAGAGGCAAAAAAGAAATAAATAATAAAAAAAAAAGCCTGATAGAAAATAACAGCTAACAGACTAATCGAAGCCACAACTCCGCAGAACATCTACTAAAGATTCAGCTCAAGGGAATCTGACAAACCAACTGTATGTTAAATCAAGGTTGAAAAGCGCAACTGACCTTTGATCCCTCAGACACCACTGCATTAAAAAAACAGCTGCTTCTGTGATAAATGCGGCCACATGGTCCTGAGAATATTTTGGCAACTATCGCTGTCCAATGAAAAACATGTATCTCCAAAATAGCAATTTTATAGAAGAAGGAAAATCCTTCTTAACTTTTAATGGAAGTCAGTGTAAAAGGAATTTATTTCGAGTAATTTATGAGCTTTTTTTACTGGTTCGTTCATTGTGACATTTTCACACAATAGGAACGCCTGCTGTGTTCCAATGATGTAGTAAACTTAAAGTCCACAGAAATGGAGATATGTGTCTTTCTTGGACAGTGACAATATACAAATGCTTAATACACATAACAGAGGCCATATATCTGTAGTACATCAATACTGTCCAATAACATAAATGTACCTTATGCAATACATACAAAAAAAAGGGAATACATGCTCATCCAATATCTCATCCCACACATATTGAATAGAGCTCGATAACTTCAGAAAACACAGTTCCACTGCTCCATTACTGGGGGCTTATACCCCTGTAGCACACATTTAGCATTTAGCATGGCTCATGTGCAGCTGATCGTGAATGGCACATCACATTTCCCTTTTGTTTAAAAAATACACTATATGTGCAGATAAAGTCCCTTAAAATAAGTGTCTACAATTTTTAAACATAGAGATATCACCTACTCCTACATGATCCACAAGCAAGTAATATTAGCCTGTGCTAATCTGGTATGACTTTTGGAGGGGACAGTGCACTCCTTACTCATATGAAGGATCAAAGTGCGGTATGCCAGGTTTACACACACACATACACAGTTGTGGCACTCTGGCTCCTCGGGACGCAGTGGAGGAACATGTTCATTGGAGCGTGAACGTCCAGAAGCTCTATCAAAATATTATGAGTGGCTTTCCCTCGCTCACTCATCATGTTTACCTTTCCTTCAAGCCACGGCCCAATCACAGCACATTTCCCCGGGCCCTGTCTGGTCAGTCTCAATGACTCCATTATGACGGAAAATGAGAGAAGAGTAAGAGATGGAGAGAGAGAGAGAGAGAGAGAGAGAGAGAGAGAGAGAGAGAGAGAGTGTTCTGAGAAAGGCAATGCTGCCCCTTATTTTAAATTCTAAGCTACAACCACATTTTTTTCCTGATCATAAGACAAAATAGGAAAAATCTTGGGTTGATACTGTATGTAATTAAATAAACCTCAAAACATATGTAAGAGACACTGCATTTATTTGTTTCTTTCTTTCTTTTTAGTTGCATTTACAATTTCCATTTTACTGTCCCAATTTTTTCTGTTTTGGGGCTGCAATTTTGTGAGGATTTTAGAAGAATGCTCCGTTCACCAAAAATATTCAAACAGAAATTCTGTGTTCAGAAACTGACCCCTCTTGGTTGCCAGAAGCACCTGATCCAAATGACAGTGGCATGCGGTCAGAGAGGACAAGCTAATGGCCAACACACAACTTCATACTCACAAAAACAACAGCAAATGAAGTCAGAGGTCAACTTGTATTCATGATGCCTTGGGAAATGACCTTGAAATCCAAACTGAGACCAAAACAAGTGGTCTGCTCCAAATCCTAGAGCTTAATAAGAGAAATACTGAACATGATGCCAGAATATATTTCTTAAGATATTTATTTTCAGCATGAGTATATTATTTAACTTTTAATTTCCTTCTAACCCTATCCCTTATATAATGCAACCTGGCATATTTCTGAATTTTCTGTACTAAGAAAAATACTTTACACTGGTAACAACTGACAGAAATATTAGTCATTCAGGAGGAGTTCACTTTTAAAACCTGTATTTTAAGTGCATGGGGTCTTTTAATGGGATTTTCTGGGTCATGTCTAGGTCCCACTTTACAGGAGGCCTGGACTAAGTGGTCAATTCGTCCTCGTCTGCCCTTGAGATGTGTCCTGCTTACACACACACACACACACACCAAGAGTCTGTACCCTCTTCTTCCCTTGTGAAAAGGAAGCTATAAAAGAGCACATCAGAAAGTGTGTGTGGGGGGGGGGGTGAGGGGGGGTAGATTTGTTACATGGTGCACACAAACATACACACCCAGAAACACATACACACACACAAAAGCACTAATGTGCTAGTGCAGTGCTTACCAGTGTGAGGTGTGCACCCCCAGTACTGCCAGTGAGGTATAGCAAGGCAAAGAATGAGAGGCAAAATGCATAACATAACAGTTCAAATATAAAGGTGATTTGTCGCTTTTTTATTATTATTATTATTATTATTATTATTATTTAAAAACATTAACTACAATGTTACAAATAATATCCAGTGAAGTCTGGAAGCAAAAGACCTATATGTATGTGTCGGAGTGGGTGGGCTTGAAAGTATTCTCACCTACAAATGGACACTAGAGAAAATGTTTAGGAAAACTGTGTTTGTGTGCTGTGATTTATTCACACATTTTTTTCAATTCCCCCCATAATTCAATGGTTGAAAAGTAAACAATTTGCAGGGTGACCTGTTATGAAATTGCTCATTAAAAAAATTATATATATATATATATATATATATATATATATATATATATATATAGTGCATTGTGTATATTAAATTGAGTAAATTGTCCCTGAGTCTCAGAGTGAGTCTCTCTCTCTCTCTCTCTCTCTCTCTCTCTCTCTCACTCCCCCATCTTGGCCATCTCATCAGACGAATTGCTGTTACAGTTGCCAGTTTTTCTCTGGATGTGGGTTTGGGATGACGCCGTGGGCCTCCTCTCCCTTTCTCACACTTTCCCATAGCCTCCGCTGACCTAACTGATCCATCACACGCTCTCTGCCACTGTTTAACTGTGGCCAACCAGCCACAGCAGCGGTCAGCAACCTTCCTTTTGAACCAAAGAGCTCAGGATCATCATATAAACAACATTTCTGGGATGGCCTCACCCCTTACAATAAAAAAAGCATGCATGAAAAACAAGTTTTTATTTATTTATTTATTTATTTTTATTTATTTATTTATTTTGTATTTCTTCAAACTTTCTCTTTCTCCATAAACTCTCAGGGGCTGTCATTACCCGATTTGCCTGCCCTACGCAATTTGGATTGCAAATGTGCAGACCTTCATGCATGTAGCTTCTGAAAGAGGTATTCTAATTGTTTAAACACAGCATACCAAATAACAATGTGGGACTCACATGACGTTCAACCAAACAGGGTCATGCCTATTTACAGTTTTGCTTGAAGAAGAAATTAGTACAATATCTCAGCAGAGTCTTCTCAAGCATGACGTTCTGCGAATTTGCAGTCCAAATCGGGCAGATGCACAAATCAGGTAGTGACAGGGGCTGATGAAACTAACTTAGCATAACATGCTTCTCTGTCTTATTTTAGCTTAGCACAGACATAAACTTATTCATTCATTATCTATAACCGCTCCAATTCAGGGTCGCAATGGGTCCAGAGCCTACCTGGAATCACTGGGCGCAAGGCAGGATTACACCCTGGAGGGGGCGCCAGTCATTCACAGGGCAACACACACACATTCACACCTATGGACACTTTTGAGTAGCCAATCCACCTGCCAAGATGTGTTTTTGGACTGTGGGAGGAGACTGGAGCACCTGGAGGAAACCCACACGGACACGGGGGAACATGACAAAAACTTATCCTACAATAAAATAATTGTAGTACTGCAATGTCCTTCAATATCAATAAGTTGTTCTCATGTGTCTTGTTTGGATCCAGGGCCACTTTGTTAGGTAAAAGCATGAGTAAGCTAATTTAGTTCTAAAAGTAAATCTGCTGACAGCTGGTTAACTAATTAGCTAATTGTCAAGTTCTCAATAAATATAAATGATACATTTCATAGAATACCCATAAGCTAAATAGGCTTGTGGGAAACTGCATGTTTTGTGTAGGTGTAGCTTTTAATATCAGTGGCTCTTCGCAGGGTATAGCAAGCTAACTTTTTAAAACCTGGTAAGTTAGCTAGCTATATAGTTACCTAGCTACCAAGAAAATGCACAGCTCCCATTTAACAATGTTAATTAAAAATGGTTATGCAATTCACAACTACATCAGTATAGCTTGTGGTACAAAACTCTCAAAATGAAAATAAATAAACAACTTTCTCTTAAAAACTACCCAGTAAACATTTAGCTGTTGATTCAACGTTGAAATAACGTAATGACTGCCGTCTAATCAACGTTCTCTTAGGGTTGAAAATGAAAGTTGAAAAGACATCCAAACACAGACATTGAAGATGACTATTAGACGTATTTTGGACATCCATCGACGTTATTAATTGGTCCCGAAATAAATTACTTGTATAAAACGCATTTTGGACATCCACTGACGTTATCGATTGGTCACCACTTAACTAACTTATTAAGATGGATTTTGGATGTCCATTGACGTTTAAAATATGTCCTTGACGGACAGACTACTTTTAGACCTATTTTGAACGTCCAGGGACGTTCCTTGTTTACTGGGTAAGCTAAGGCCTCCTGGACTGTGCCTAATAGCAGGATCTCCACTAAAATGGATTGGAACCTTGGTTTGTTTCTCGGTTTTATCAGCGTCTCTCGTTCACACATTTGATTAAAAAACAATGAGTAGTTTTATTTAGCTGTTACCCACAATTAGCTGAACAGTAGCCCAGTAACAACACCAAAATACAAAAAAAAAAAAAAAAGGCCCAGCTGGATCTCATCTACATCATTGTTACAGCATCTCCACGTATTGCCATGCAGTTTTAAGCACTTTCAAAACAGAAATCCGTTCCTTGCTAACTGTGTGGCTGAAGGTTGGCGCCTTGACTGGAAAATACACTATAGGCAGCAGAAGGTTTTAAAATGGAAGGAAACAAGGCTCCACAGTTATCAGATAAAGAATGTATTTTGGTTTCATAGGCCAGGGTCTGGCTTCAGAAGCAATGCCTTGCGTGCAGCTCGCCTGGGAACGTTTCTGAATTTCTTGTGGTCAAAAAAAGATGGCGGAAGAAAAAAAGGACCTTGGACAGGCTTGGCTAACTTAAACAGCAGCTGTGGGGAGATAATGGGACAGCAAGTGATGGTGGTTTAAAGAGCTTTTGTCCAGTTAGTGGTTTTTCATGTCCGATCCCACACACAGATCCACTGGCACTCTGTCAGGATAATCAGCAATCAATCACATTGATCAGTCTTAACAAGCTCTCAAAAAAAAAAAAAAAAACACTCTCCCTTCTGTGTACACAGACCTCATAAACAAAATACCTTTCTGATCAATCATGGGCTCTCACGTAGCGTCTGGCACAATGTTGTTCTTCACTCCCACTAAGCGCTTTAAGCAGAAAAACGTGGTTTGGCAGCTACTTAGTATGCAGACAAATAATTATGGGATATACTTGGCGAAAGATTTGGCTTTTGTCGCCATCTACTGGTTGGACAAATGTATTAATGGTGAAAATTACAAAACATGTAAAAATTAGGGCAAGTTATATTTCCAGAATAATTGCCGTACGTCTTATTGCGGCCAACAGAATATTCTTCTCACTCACACTCTCTTAAACAAACATGGAACCAAAATGGTTCTGCTATGGCATCGCTTAAAGAAACTAATGTAGCTTTAAGAGTTTTGTGTTATTTAAGAATGTGCACTTTGTGCCGCTCATGTTTGGTGGCAGAGCTGTGAAAGGACTGTGATGAAGAAGGCGATGATGGACTCTAATGACAGTTTGCTGCTGCAGTTTGAACTCCTTTAGCTGTAAGAGGAAGAACAGACCCCAGCCATTATTGCCGTGTCAAGGGTGGTAAGATGTCAGGAGTGGGGGCTTTTCCTAAAAGAAGGTCTTTTTTATGACCATAGACATTAAGTTTGAAATAAAATTATTTTCCCTACAGCAGCTACCCCTGTTACACAGCTGGCACTATACAGTTACTGTCATAGCCTTGGCCAAAGAAGAGATATTCTGCTCGCTTATATTTATACTTCTTCAAACACAGTTTTGTGCTGTGTTCATGGTGCGTTGTGTAGGCCAGCACAAGAGAGTGTGCTGCCAGTACAATAATAATAATAATAATAATAATAATAATAATAATAATAATAATAATAATAATAATAATAATAATAATAATAATAATAATAATAATAATAATATTATTATTATTATTATTCAGTGCTCAGGACGGTACGGTGGCGCAGCAGGTTAGTGTCGCAGTCACACAGCTCCAGGGACCTGGAGGTTGTCGGTTCGAATCCCGCTCCAGGTGACTGTCTGTGAGGAGTTGGTGTGTTCTCCCCGTGTCTGCGTGGGTTTCCTCCGGGTGCTCCGGTTTCCTCTCACAGTCCAAAAACACACGTTGTGTGTGTCTGTGTTGCCCTGTGAAGGACTGGCGCCCCCTCCAGAGTGTATTCCCGCCTGAACTGAATAAGCGGTTACAGATAATGAATGAATGCAGATTCTGGTCATTTTCCTGAATAATTACCTATGAAACAAAACTTTACAAGAGTAATTGCGATTCATTATTTTAATCATCTGACAGCCCTAGAAAAATGTATACTAATTTTCAGTGTAAATGATTATATTCTCCCCGTCGGTGTGTTGCAGTTCCTGACAGATGCAAACACACAGCATTTAAGGTCGGATGTTTATTACCGTGTAATGCAGATGTCGGACTATTCCTGGTGTTGGACTGGAACTACTGTACTTCATGCTTCTGCCAGAAGCTCTTCAATGAGTTCCTAGTCACGCCCTCCTGCGCCAGGATTGGTTAATCCATCGACAGTGCGTATACTACTAGTCAATCCCTGTAGAATGAAGGCGGGATTAAAAACAACCTATTTGTATATGGACGGTGGGAAAACACATACAATATAGCGAATTGGCAGGTAAGTGCACATGTTTATCCAGTGTTCGATAAGTAATGATAAAACTGATAAAAAAGATGAAGCTTCAGTCGTGTCCAATATTTTATTTTTTGTAAATAAACAATGTGAACATGTGTTTTGGGGTAAATAATGGGTTACAAGTGTAATAAAAATTTGTGAAGTAGGTTGAGGTGTGAGGTGCTGATTGTAGATACATTTACGGACTTTCTTTTCAGTGCTTGTTAATGGATCCAGGCGTCTAAATTTCCAGAATACAAATACAGCATTTCATTTCCTCTCCAAAAGCAGCAGTGACCTCCACAAGTCTACAAAGCTGATGATGATGATGATGATGATTATGATGATGATGATGATGGTGAAAACTCTGAAAAAAAAATATATCTATTATTTGGGGGCTATTTTACCTAATATTTAATACATTTCCAAGATACATGTCATGTATATTTTAGGCCAAAAAAATGGACAGACATACCATACAATGTAATAGCTTTTTGTCAGGAGTTTTTAAATAAGGATGTCAGGTTCTAATGATCACCACTAGCAAAAATGACTCTGTTATTTCTAAGGAACAGAGCATTTTACACCAAACCACACAACATTTAATTACTTACTTATTTTGCATCTTAACCTAACAGAAGTTATTATAACAGAAGTTATTCCCTATACACTATATATATATATATATATATATATATATATATATATATATATATATATATATATATATATATATATATATATATATATATATGCTGTCATTTTATTTTGCTCTACATCGTTGATATTTGGTCAAGCAATTTTGGTCATCTGCTAGTTTTGTCTTCTGCTGAATGCCATATACATGGTGTATTATGTGTAAAACGAAACCTGTCTCTTTGATCTCCAGTGAAATCTGATCTCTCTGTATGAGAATGTGATGGGCATCAGTTCACCCATAGACAATAATATACAGAAAAGCAATGCTGAAATGTCAACATTACTATGTATGTAGACAATCGATTACATGACAGTATTCTGAGGACATTGTTTTTCCTGCTGAAACAAAGTGATCATGCTTAACTTGTGGCCAGTTCTGATTGTAAATCCCTACATTTTTTCTCTCCTCTCTCAGATGGACAGAGGTCAAAAAGGTCAGCACTTTAAACTGGATTCAATTCCCTCACTGTAGGGGAATGCTCTATGAAGCATTATCCAGTGTGGAATAGGGAAGTGTAGAGGGATTAGATCAGGAACACAGGTCATTACAATAATAGTAGAAGTCAAGTAGATTTGCATGAGATTAACAACTGGATTATTATCTTTGTAATGGTCGACTCTCAGCGACACATAATGGTTGATATAAGGCTTAGTATAAAATGCTTCATACATTTACATTAATGCCAGTTCATTTGTGCATTTTGGACATATATTAAAAATTTTATATTGTGTGAATATATCAGTTTGTTTGAACCAATAGAAATGATCCAAAATTATTCATATATTAAGCATGTTTTTCTTTACAGTTACAGTTTTGGACATACAAAGATTGGACATACAAACTGATTATTTAATTATTTTACATCTGTGGGTTTGGAGTTTAACACTGGCTCAGTGAAGATCCCTGGCACAGATGTGCCACTAAATAACTCACAGGACTAGTAGTTAGTGTAAGGGTGCTGAGCTCATGAACCAAAATATTCAGAGTTCTCTCTAATCATGTTAACCCTCCAATAGAATTATGTCAGCAGCTGTTCAATCAGAAGTAGTAGCTGGCTTCGTATGATTCAGAAGAGCCTTGTATTGTCTTCACAACTATACTGTACATGTGTTAGAGAATAGTGACCATTTTTATTTGTGCATACATAACATTAGCTGAATATAAAATACAGCTCGTGTTACTAATTTGCAACATTAATCTAATTACAGAAGCATGCATCATGACATTTAATGTATTAGTTATATGCAGTCAGATTAGGGCTGTTCCAAAGTTTAAATTTTGCTCTCTCCCTCTCTGTCTCTCTCTCGCTCTCTCATCACTCTGCTAGCTTCTCTCAAATATTAATGACACGGAGCTTTGGTCTATTCTCTGTCCTGCCACCAGCTGCCCTGTGTACAATAACATCTCTCCTCACTTCCCTGGGGCTCTACCCACACACACACAAATTCAAAGGTAAATGTATACACACATCAGTACAGACAGTTTTCAAATACACAGAAATCATATACAGACAAATTACTGGACACACACACAATTTAAATATTTATTTTTCAGTAAAAATATAATTAAGTAAGTCATTTTCTTTCAGACACAAGAATTATATATAATTAAACAAAAATTAGATATATTCTATAAAACATATCATTGTCATCATCATCTTCTTCTTTTCTGCCTCCCCATTTCAGGGTCGCGGTCTATAAAAAATATACATCAAAATAATATTCTTTGGTATTTATTGCTCCCATTTATTCTTATCATGTTCTGCTTCTCACAATCTAAGATATCCTACATATATTTATGAAATGATATGATGCAGCATAGCCTAAAAAATAGTTAAATAAACTAATCTTGTAATTATGTTAATTACATTACAAATTTAATACTTACTACTTATTACACAAACATTGTTTTGTCTGAAAGATTAGAACATACTTTTCCACCCAGTTTCTACACTTATTTTACAGTTTTTCTGAATTGCCATGACACATTTCTGGAAACCATCCTACAATTTCTCTAAACTATAAACATGAAACCCAATTTTCAAACTTCATTCACAAAACCTCTGACTCTTCCTGCAAAACCAGACTATTTTGGAAAAACACCACTGACCAGTCATTAAACACAACATAGAAAAAAAGAAAACACTTGATGATCACTTCATAAAGCTTTAGAAATAATCTTTATTGTCAACAAAGGAAAATGAATTTTCAGAACTCCTGTTTAGCACCCGTCGTAATATATAGTTTGGTTATGCAGGAAGAGTCAGAGGTTTTGTGAATGTAGTTTGAAATTTGGGTTTCATGTTTACAGTTTAGAGAATTGGTTTATAGAAATGTATTATTCATTCATTCATTATCTGTAACCGCTTATCCAATTCGGGGTCACGGTGGGTCCAGAGCCTACCTGGAATCATTGGGCGCAAGGCGGGGAAATACACCCCGGAGGGGGCGCCAGTCCTTCACAGGGCAACACAGACACACACACACACATTCACTCACACACTCACACCTATGGACATTTTGGAATCGCCAATCCACCTACCAACGTGTGGTTTTTGTTTTTTTTTTTTTGGACTGTGGGAGGAAACCCACGCGGACACAGGGAGAACACACCAACTCCTCACAGACAGTCACCTGGAGCGGGAATCGAACCCACAACCTCCAGGCCGTGCCTGGATTATTGTTTCACTTTTTTTTACAGAATTTTTTTTTAATGATTTTTTTTTATCTGTAGCAGTGATGATTTTGTGACTCATAATAATTCAAAAGGGACTTGCATCAATCTCAAGGATTCTCTGAAGAAAGTACAATGCTCACTGTAAAATCAGTAACCACATAAGTAGTGTTACTGTACTGTATTGTACATAGTACTGTAAAGCATTCACACTGCAGATACTTGTGAGCAAAAATTGCATCTCTTTTACATGTTCAGAGTTCCTCTCAAATGGAATGAGATATATTTGCTTCATTCGCACTCTGTGGCCTTTCAGCACACGATCAATGGTGGACAAGGCAACATTCTGTATGTTGTGGAATATACCATTGTCATCTATGATACATGTTTGGATTTCACAGAGTGTGTTTGCCAGCTGTTGTTTGCCAAAACCATGTCCACAATTGCATTTTCTTGGTCTTGGCTAAACAAGCATAGTCTCTCACCACCTGATGGTTTTGCCTCTACCCAGGAAGACAAAACTAGGTACAGTAAATATTGTAAACTTGGGCTTTTATGTCCTAACCCAGACAGAAAATTTGTAAATGCACATATCCTTATTGTACTGAGGCAAGATATGGTGCTGTACTCTAAAAGTAAACGGAGAGTTTATTTCATAAAGTTAACAGTTCCATTTGAGGATGTAGTAGTCAAAGCATTTGAAAGGAAGAAGCTGAAGTATGCAGACTTGGTGGCTGAGGTGAGGAAACGCAAGTGACATGCACATGTAAGACTAGTGGAGATATGTGTTAGGGGATTGTAGCCAAGTCTGACATATCCCTGCTTGTGCAGTTTGGCATCAGGAGCCAGAAACTAAGGGCAGCTGTGAAGGAGTTATCAGAAACTGCAAAAAACAGGTCTAGTCAGTGGTTGTGGATAAGGAGAACACAGACTAGTTGGGGAAATGCACTGTAGAGGTGCTGTTGTGGTGGTTGGTGATGTAGCATGTAAAGATCACATGGAACTGGTGGCACTGAGCATGCATTAACGGTGCCAGTGGGGCTAGGTACAGCCTTAGTCACCAGGGGATGCCAATGTGGATTTATGGTTGTTGATGCTTAAGGGTAATGTAGGACTGTAAAGCTGGCTTGGAGGGGGCTGGGGCTGGGACGCCAGACTACACTGTTGAGTTTTCTGGAGGTGTCGTGGTCTTAATTCAGCGAAACCCTGATGAGGGGAGGTGCCTACCTGATGACCCCTGTGAAGAGCTAGTGATGCAGTGGGTGGTTTGGGTACTCATGTGATGGGCTCAATGAGTAACCGTAGATGTAAGGGTAGCTGGTTGCTGACTGAATCATAAACAGCCACAGCAACCTTAGGGTGTAGATGTAGGATTGGAACAATAGAAGAGGGTGGGGTGAGCCCTATGTGAAGCTCTAATGGATTGGCATAGGATATTTTACATATTTTATCTTATCTTGTGTATGATTATAATTGCATGTTCTCAAGACGAAATGTCCTTATGACTCCAGCTACAGTGTAACAACTCAAATTTGGTTGCATTCTCTGCCCAGTTTCCCTCATGCTCATTCCAAGGTTTATGACACTGTCAATAAGAATCGCTCGAATGTCTTGGGAAATATTTCTTTGTCTTCCTCTGCATCAGCCTCTTGATGATCTTTCCTACTCTGGCTTTGTGAAGCTGAGTCAGTGTGTGGTTTAAATGCCCCAGGCAATTAGTAGAAGTGAGTAAATTATTCTGATTAATTGTGTTTTCACATGTGGGACGATGGTTAATTCATTGGCATACTGAGTTTTGTTGGCATTGGTGATGCCAGTGATTAAGAAAATGAGACAAATGTGTTCCCTCTGAAAACTGAGTAGTGTGCTCAGAGTTGTGTGCAGAGTTTTGCAAAATGAGTGCAGCAAGAACTGCAAACTGCAACCCTAGTGCATCACGTGTGTTTTAGTGGGTGAAAATAGGTTTGCGAGTTTAACAAGGTGAAAAGTGCTTAAGGTTCTGACAAAATGGTAACCATTTCAGTAAATGGGTTCAGGGCACTGAGCAAATGGTTCAGACAACAGGGTTTAGTGTTTAAGCAATTGAGAAAAACTGTAATGAGCTATGAGTTACATATATACTTCTTATAAAATTACAACATGCTTTTGCCAATTCCAGCTATAATTGCCTATTTTAACAGTTCAAAAGCTTCATCTGTCTGTCTTTGTGCCTTTGTATTTGTCTACAGGATGTATTTACAGCTGTTGCTACTGTTCCTGACACTGGGGGTGAAATTCATATCTTCAGATAACTGCTTCTCTAGCCTGGCCCATTGTACCTGTAACCTGGAGCTAAAATTTGTCACCTGTGCCAGCCAAAACCTCACTGTTATACCCACAATGTTCCCACCAGGCATAGAACACCTGAACTTGTCCTTTAACCAGCTGACTTTCATCCGAAACCAGGCATTCAGGTCCATGGGCCGTTTACGGACACTTCTTTTGAACAACAACCAGATTAGTACCATTTCGGACGGTGCTTTCTCATTACTGGATGCTCTGGTCAAGCTGGATCTGAGCCAAAACAACATTTCCACTTTGCCCGAAGGGTTTTCCCTGGGTTTGGGGTCTCTCCGGGAGTTGTCTCTGGCAAACAACCACTTGACAGGCATTAACGGTGTCAGCTTCAAGCACATGGATGCCCTGCAGAAGCTCAACCTGAGCCAAAATGCCATTAATTCCATCAAGATAAGAGCTTTTGGCTCATTGAGCACTCTGAGAAGGGTGTACCTAGATGGGAACAATATCAGTTCCCTCTCTAATGGGGTCTTCTCTATGCTGAGGAACCTGGAAGTTCTTGGGCTTAAAAATAATTCAATTGATCATCTAGATGTTGGGGTCCTTGCTCCCTTGACAAGCCTGACCATGCTTAATCTTGCCTATAACAAACTGCATGCAGTGGATTTCAAAGCATTCCTCAGCCTCCACACCCACAGTACCCACATCTTGCTGGAGGGTAACCCTTGGAAATGTGAGTGCGATCTGCAGAGAGACTTCCGAAAACTGCACAGCGTCCAGAGATTTATACTAGACGACTACGAGAATTTGACATGCTACAAACCTCTGCAACTTCAGGGAGATGCCCTCAGAGATGTTGATTCCCAGCTGTGTTTTGCAGAAACAGTTACTGTACTAATCATCACCATCACTGTGTTCATCACTGGGGTAGCAGCTATTGTCATGGCAGAGACTAAACGGAAGAAAAAGAATAAAGGGAAGCACTGGACAGAGGTGAATGACATGTCATGTGACTCATAAAATATTACTCACAAATAAGGACTGAAAAGCCAAGGAGAAATGAGATAACATTGACATGTACCATGACTTTGCATCCTAAAGGGAACATCTACAATTGTAATCGAAAAACACTTTATATAAAATTGATGTTTCCTCACCATTTCCTGCTCTCCAGTCTAGCTGTGCTCTGGAAACAGTCTGTGTTTATGAAGCCCCAGTGTTAGCAAGCAAGTTAAAAACAAAGTGGCTCGGTCAGAAATGCTAGGCTTCCTCTCTCTCTCTCTTGTTCCTCTGGCAAAAAACTGGCAAAGGGCCCTCGAAATACTCGAAAACAGTGCTTCATAGGTGGGTAATATTGACTTATTTTGGCTTTTTCTGATTATTTAAGTAGTAACAAACTCTAAATTCCAGAAGCTGATAACTTTATCAAAGTAAACACACCAACATGCTTCAGAACTAAAGAACATTCATTCATTATCTGTAACCGCTTATCCAATTCAGGGTCACAGTGGGTCCAGAGCCTACTTGGAATCATTGGGCGCAAGGCGGGGAATACACCCTGGAGGGGGCGCCAGTCCTTCACAGGGCAACACAGACACACACACACACATCTACACACACCTACCGACACTTGAGTCGCCAATCAACCTACCAACGTGTGCTTTTGGGAGGAAACCCACGTGGACACAGGGAGAACACACCAACTCCTCACAGACAGTCACCTGGAGTGGGAATCAAACCCACAACCTCCAGGCCCCTGGAGCTGTGTGACTACGACACTACCTGTTGCGCCACCGTGCCGCCCAGAACTAAAGAACTCGAGTTATAAATGAGTTTCTCCTCAAACACCCATTTTTCTCCTCAAACACAACATTCTACCTTAAAAGACTGAGCTTCTGGATGTAAGCAAACCAGAGAGAACTGCAGTTCCCCACAAACATAGATGTTCCCTCTAACACATTTAGTTTTATTTAACTGCATGCTGTTCCCCCCAAAATAAATTCACATTATTACTTTAATTCATCAGTAGCATTTCTCATTCATTCTTGCCACCACAGCCGAGTGACTCACACGTCCGTGACAATATCATTATATGGCTGGCAGAAGACAACTAAAATGCTACTGTTACTTGGCTTATACAGTAAACTAAACGTGGCTTCTGCATTAAATGCTTCAATTATAATCCATTGATTAATTCATTCATTATCTGTAACCACTTATCCAGTTCAGGGTCGCGGTGGGTCCAGAGCCTACCTGGAATCATTGGGCATAAGGCGGGAATACACCCTGGAGAGGGCGCCAATCCTTCACAGGGCAACACACACACACACTTTTGAGTCGCCTACCAACGTGTGTTTTTGGACTGTGGGAGGAAACCGGGGCACCCAGAGGAAACCCACGCGGACACGGGGAGAACACACCAACTCCTCACAGACAGTCACCCAGAGCGGGAATCGAACCAACAACCTCCAATTTTATAAAATTGTTACAACCGCATTGTAACTAATTTTATGTAGCAAAACTTGTTTTAACATATATACCATCTCAGTAGCTCAAGGTGTAAATTTTCATGTTAACTGGCATTTTTTTTATGAATTGGTGTTTATCTAATTGCTTTATTCTTCTCTGGCTGTGGATGTATTTTTGTGAAAATAAATGTATCTAAAATATTTATATTGTCATGTCATTTTCACATAAAAGTCACCCACGCTATTAACCATGTACATTGTATCATAGTCTGGGCATTGGAATAAAATATTTTGGATCTGGCTGCTGCTATCCTCCTCCAAAAGTTACATAATGCAGTTTCTGCAGTGCTGAGCTCAAAGTAGCAATGGCAGAGGCTCTATTCTCCTTGTTACAGGTCAGTGGAGCATCACAGTGATTTTGAAGCTGTAATTTTAATTTAAAAATATTTAATGAAGAACTTTTAAGACCTATGGCATGAAGATCAAACACATCAATCAGTGGATTCCCACCTTTACTTGCACTTCAGATTCTTTGAGATTTTTTCCATGTACCTAAAACATTTTACAAGTTTTATATTGTAGGTGGTGAAAGATCTATGTTTCTGCAGTTTTGTGTTGAGAAATGTCCTTCTTAAACTCTTTGGCAATTCTCTCACAATGTTTGTCAAACAGTGGCAAGCCATAACCATCTGAGCCTCTGGTGAATGCTTATTTTATACTTTTTGTATTCTCTTGTTAATATTTTTTTTAAAAATGTTTTAAAATTATGCAATTTGAATGTTTGTATAAAATAGATATAAATGTGCTACAGGCATGACATTCTAAATTAGGTTACATCTGGTTTACAAAATGTTGTTTATCAATTGGTCAAAAGAAATATTGTAAATGTTTTCATTTTGATTTCATCCATTAAATTAAATTAAATTAAATTAAATTAAATTAAATTAAATTAAATTAAATTAAAGAAAATTAACAAATCACTGATTATTTTTCAGTTTACAAAAAAAATTACTGCATTACTGGAGGAAAACAATTATTAAATGCATTAAATGTATATAATGATATTTTTAAAAATTGCTAAATAAATTATTTTATTTTTTCATTTGACTCGATAGCAAATATGTTCCGGATTCTACTCCTGAAGTACCTGTACCATACATATTTTTCCAACTCTTCCAATCTTGATCCACGTATTTGGCTGATTAACATCACTTGCTGAGCAGAGGTGATGTGTAAGAGCAACAACAAATACCTGAGGGCTTTATTGTGTTACATTTGAACTTGTTGGGTTAGTTAATCTTATAGTGATCTAATAGTTTTCATGGTGTTACGGTTGTTCTTTTAGTGGTGCAATAGTTTGTAGATGCCAAGGCCTCTGGAAATCACTCACTTACTTGTGAGTCGGGAGGTTTCTCAAAAAGGGGGCTATTACTCATGTACTCACTCACATTTAGGAAATGCTCCACAAGAGGTTGCTATTGTGAACTGCATCAATTATATTTTAATGTCCTTAATTTGTGGGGTTAAATTAGGTCATATAGTATTACATTTATCCTTATAGCAAACTAATACATTACCTGCTACTCAATTTGGTCCTATAGTGTAACAGTTATTGCAATATTGATCTTTTAATTTTATTGTTACACTTGATCCTGTGGTTAGAAACATTTTTGTTGTGGTCTTTGTGGTTTTTCATTTTAACCTGTTGTGTTACTCTCCACCCTACTGTGTAAGAATTGGTCTTATAGTATTCTTTCATTATTTTATGAGGTTGCATTTGGTCCTATGGTGTTACAGTTGGCTGTATTGCAGTACAGTTAGTCATAAAGATGTCTAATATTCTTTATGGTGTTGCACTTTGTCCTAATGTGATATAGCAAGTTTAACAGTGGTTTGCCAGTTTTAATAGGGTTGCATTTCACCCTATAATGTTACATGGCCATCCTCCTTAGTCTGAGTACTCCAGAGGTCCAATTTAAACCACATTTCCACAGTCTAGGCCACCTCATCTCATCTTGCAGTGTTTACCTCAGGCAATATTTATAAGCTAGGCCTAACGTATCATTCACTCAGTGTTGTGATGCAACATGTAAAGCCTATCTCGTCCTTCTCAACTCTATCTGCTTTTGTAAGGTATATAATTACATGAAAGTGAGAAGTGCTTTGTATCTGTTATAATTTGTTACAGTTAGGGGACAAACCAAAAAGCTGCTGTGATGATACAGTGGAGTTATAACTAGAAATAGGCATGCTGAGCAATTGATTAGATTGTCATAAATAGATTTAGGTTTCTCTCTCCACAGTCTCTTGGTCTTTTTCCCTCTACGCTGTGTCTTCTTGTCCAATCTGGCAACCCTGAGTAAAAGCACTAGAGGTGGGCGATACCGGGAATTTTGGTATTGATCCGATACCAAGTAAATGCAGTGCCAGTATCACCGATATTGATACAGATACTTTTTAACATTTAAGCTTCATAGATCAAAAGGATCCAAAAGACCTAGGATAGAATTTCACCAAACATTGTATGTGACAACAAAATACTTGATTATCACAATCAACATTTTTGTTTAGAAACAATGGAACACTAACAAAATAAAGTTTGCCTGAAAATTAGGAAAATAAATCTTTTTTGAGGTAGAAAAGGAGGAACCACACTACAAAAATTAAATAAAAATTCTCCCCTCACTAGACATCTTTTCTAGTTCTTTATTTGTTTCTTTTTTCAAATAGAATTGTTCTTAGGAAAAACAATAAAAAATAAGGAATGTTCTTCCTTTCAGTGAAATTCTGTTTTCTGTAAAATATATCACTCAACACAACTTAAAACAAAATCTCCTGAGGTAGAGGGCTGACAAACCACAATACAACAAAATTAACACACCACAACAAATACTGTAAACAGTTTCAAACTTGTTCTTTTTTCAAGTCGAACAATACAAGAAAATAATACAAAGAATAAGGAATTTGTTCCCTTCAGTGCACTTCTGGCTTTAAGCAAAATAAAAACAATAAGTGAAAATGAAATAAAGGATGTATAAATAAAGAAAGAATCTTACAGACAGAGAGTAGACTTTGATGAATCCGCGTGCGCAGCAGTCAGTGCGTGCGGGAGAAAAAAAACTTGAGTATTGATCTTTTTTACACAAGTATTGTTCAATATCAATACCAGCTTTGGTATCAATATTATCGATATTTGGATCAATCCGCCCACCTCTAAAAAGCACAGTATCTGTTTATGGCAGAAAGTGCACTTGCGTCAACAGAGAGTTGTGGGGAAAAAACTTATTTCATTCATCACCACTTTACATCCTGAGATTAAATATTCATAGGGTGCATAATATTATGAGTTATTACTGTGGTATTATAAGTCAATATTTTGAGCAAATATGTATTTACACAGCAAATACATCCGCGTTAAATCAACACTATTAGTGTTAAATTAATACTGAGAGTGTTGACAAGTTTACATTTTTACACTAATGGTGTTGATTTAACACTGGTGAACTTGCTGTGTAGGGTACAGTCCCTATCAAAGAATTCATTTTTATTGCCTTTCAGGATCTACTGAGGAGTTGCTCAGGCTCTTCCACCTTTTCAGTAAGGTCCCACATCTGACACTATTGCAGTATATGTTGAGGAAAACAACACAAATGGGAAAACTGCTCCTTATTGAACTGGCTGTCTTAAAGGCTTTAGAAAGACAGAGTGTAGGCAACCCAATGCTATTCTTACCAAAGTAGAAGGGGGATACTACTTGGGGAGTACTAGTCTTAGGGGGTGCCACAGTATTATTATATATTATCATTTTTGAGTCCATCAGCAAATTATTTTGGGCATCTGGAACTACTACCAAAAAATGATCTGCCTAAGTTATTAAACATGAAATAAAACAACATGTTCTGATTTTGTGCTGCATCTTACACAGTTAGCAAGCATTTCAGAACTGTCTTTCTGAGTCTCTGCATGCTTCTGCATGTCTTTCTGAGTCTCTTTAATCAGAGTACTGGACCATGTGGGAGCACAGAGCTAAAGTTAAAAAGAGCAAAACACAGACAATGAGCCTGGAGATACTGTAAGAGTACTAATTAAATATAATGAATATTAGAATGGGGAAGAAGAGAATGTGAAAAATGAAAATGGCATTTGGCGTAAACAGTGGCTCGTTCTTATTTAAAGGAAAATATGATGAATTTGGTCGTTCTGAAAATGGCCTTTAAGACAGGGTAAATAAAGTGCTGTTTTGATTAAGCCTTGCGGTATTCTGATCAAAGCATGACACAGATGATTATTAGGAGCCCAGGGAACTGAAAGCAGTGAATGCAGAGATAAGAAAACATTAATTCATTAATTCATTCATAATCTGTAACCTCTTATACAATTCAGGGTTGCAGTGGGTCCAGAGCCTACCTGGAATCATTGGGTGCAAGGCGGGAATACACCCTGGAGGGGGCGCCAGTCCTTCACAGGGCAACACAGACACACACACATTCCCTCACACACTCACACCTACGGACACTTTTGATTCGCCAATCCACCTACCAACGTGTGTTTTTGGACTGTGGGAGGAAACTGGAGCTGTGTGACTGCGACACTACCTGCTGCGCCACCGTGCCCCAGAAAACATTCATTCATTCATTCATTCATTCATTCATTCATTATCTGTAACCGCTTATCTAATTCAGGGTCACGGTGGGTCCAGAGCCTACCTGGAATCATTGGGCACAAGGCAGGGAATACACCCTGGAGGGGGCGCCAGTCCTTCAGAAAACATTCAGAAACACAGAATTTAAAACTAATTTTTCATGTCTCCTTTTTTCTAAGATTATGAAATAATAACATAAATGCAAATAGCATAGATGAAATGTATATTTATTAATATAGAGGGAATATATTCCATAACTAAAATGAATCATTAAAATCAATTATGATTTTTTCTGTATTAATTATAAATTATCCTATATATGATTTATTTACTTTTTCAATTATTTATTTATTTTATATGATTTTAGTTATGCATTATATCATCGTTCTATAACTACTTTTAACAATTCTTCGACCAATTAAGTAAAATTAAATATATAATACTACTGACTTTACTATAACAATCTTGTTATTAAATATAGTTAGAATAAGTTAATATGTAGTTTAAATTATCCAACTACTACTATGAACTACTACTATAACTACTATGAATTATCCAGTAATTATTCTGTTACTACAAATTATACAGTAAATACTACGAATTGTTAAAATTATTTTAAATTATGATTTATTCTGTATGAAATATCTGAGTGGGCAGGTCTACATTGCTATATGCTGAATAGATATTTAGGGCGTGTACTTTTGTGCAATCTGGCAACCCGGCTGCCAGTTTACAGCTTCCGCAGGTGAATGCGGCGCTCGACTTTCGCCTCAAAACTGCCCTGTGTTGGCGGCTTTATTCCGGAGAACTTAGGACATTTTAGGCGGAAAACACCACAACAAACGCCTTCAACGCATATCTGCCAATTAGAAGAAAATAGAACAAGTGTAGGAGTCAAGGAACTAACCTTTAAGGAGGAAGGAATGTAAAAGAGCATGTAAGCCCTAAAAATTTGAAGGATATACAGGTAAGCCTCGGTTTAACCACTACAAGGTATATAAATAGTTTAATTACGTTTGCACTTCTTTATAATACTAAAACGTTGTTTTCTGGCCGTCTTATCGGCATACACCACTTTCTGTCACATATTTTGTTTTTCATTTCCTGTCTACCTGGCATAACAGAACTTAAAGCCCCTCCCTAACAACCAACCTAATATTCTATTTATTCCTTATTGGAATTTCCCGCTCCACCTTAAAGGGTGCAGCCGTTGCTGTTGAACCATTTAAGTTGGAGCGTAAAGTCTCCATAAGAACCAAGAAAATACGCGTCAGAAGGCGGCAACTTTGCCCTCGGGTAAATGGTGATGCTAATTTAAGGTGATTCCTGACTGACTGGTTTAAATGCCACTAAACTGCAAAAGAGCACTAGATTTATGATATCATGCTGTGTACTTCCGTAAATGATTCATTTGAGCTCAATGGTTCTCTTGTTTACCTAATCGTCCTAAGTATCTTCATATTTCTTTGGTTTTAAACACTACAAACAGGATCAAAGGTTATTTGCAGGGTTTATTTATTTTTCATTTATTTGATTGCTCTCATGAATCGATTTATACAATATACATATATGTAAGTAATCAGTAACTACAATGAATTATTCCGTAGGTACTATTAAATGTTCTGTAAATATCCATTAAATCATGAATCTTACAGATCATTAGAAGTTTCCTTTTGATATAATTGTAAAGGACTATTATTCATGTTTTTTCTGATGTCAGGTTCTTGTTTTTTTATGTACCTGTAAAAGTGTGTATTTTTATATATACATACATACATATATATATATATATATCTTTTCTAGTTCTGTTTTGTGCCAAATTTAAAAAGCATTACACTCTGAACATGTCTTCACGTCTACACATCTTCAGTGTGAATGGCTGGGGCTGAACTACGCACTGTGCAATCACGAAAGCATAGAAGTTTAAAAGGCATGTTTTTGCAATTTGGTATTTTTGTAAAGTATTGCCAGTGTCATGTTTTATGTTTTAAACAATGTTTTATTTTTCTTATTCTTCCCTTCTGTAGGATTCCCGTATCCCCTAGCCATGGCACATGATGACCGCATGGCCATTCTGGCAGATGAAGAAGAAGAGGAGCAGAAAAGGAGCAATGCACTTTCTGAACGTTTTAATAGACTTTCTTTGGAGGTCCACAGTGACCCTGTAGACACAAAACTGGCAAATAAACCCAATACTAGTGACCCCGACACAGAAATACAAACCCCAGTGACTGCAGAGGAACTGAACTGTTGCAAACGCTTGTATCTCAGAGTAAATCACCATCTCCTGGTCTCAAAAGTATTTTACTTCTTCTTCTATGCTGCATATGGCTCACTACATCCTCTACTGCCTGTTTACTATAAACAGTTGGGCATAACTGCCACCTATAGTGGCTTGCTGGTGGGGATCAGGTACTTTATAGAGTTCTGTAGTGCTCCCTTCTGGGGAGTAGTTGCTGACCGCTACAAAAAGGGAAAAGCTGTGTTGTTGTTTTCAGTTTTCTGCTGGTTGATGTTCAACTGTGGGATTGGCTTTGTGAAACCAGCAGCTATGAGTTGTAGACTGGTTAACTCCATCACAACCACAACTTTAGCACCAACTGTAGCCTCCACCAATGAGACTTTAGCTGCACCCACTGCTACCACCAACTGGACTTTTGCCCTAACTGTACCTAGCACCAATTGGACTCTAGCTCCAACCAAAACTTATAGCAATGATACTTCAGCTGTAGCTTCCACAAATGATATTTTAGCTTCAACTGTAGCTTCCATCAATATTACTTTAGCTCCAACTGTAGCTTCCGATAAATCCAATTTAGCTTCAAATCTAGCCACCTCCAATGGAACTTTATCATTTTCTCCAAATTCCACTTATGGGAATGGAACATCTTTCCCAATTCACTCCTCAGTCAATCACACCAGGAAGCGCAGAGCTCTGAATGGACATCGCACCAATTTGTTTCTGCTTTTCTCCAATCAGAAACAAGGCTATATATTTCAACGCCGGTTCAGACGAGATGCTAACACTAGCATGACTCCATCTTCACAGAATGGGCAGAACTTGAGTTCTTCCATTTATCCTCAGCCCATTACCACTGTTCAAGTTGCCACCATAAGTTCTACAGACTCTACCACCAGCACACTTCCCACACCTGAGGATAGCACCACTTCTGAACCACCTGAATATAAGATTGACTACAACCAGGATCAGGTGGAGGCCATCTTCCTCCTCATTCTGCTTGTCGTCATCATCGGGGAGTTTTTCAGTGCACCTGCAGTAACCATTGTGGACACAGTAAGTGCCAAAAAACTCCCTGAAACCTAAGTTTATTATTTCAGGTATTCGACTTAATATCATATGCAGAAACCACAATAACATATACACTAACAAATGAGAAGAAAAACTGTGCCAGATTGATGGTGTGGATCTCAGTTGATTTGCTGTGGGGATCCTTGACAGGAGGGAGCAGCCGAAAGTAGAAGATTAAGATTAACACCATTTAGTTACTAGTTTTAGGTTTTGTAGTTATGAAAGTGAAGTATACATTTATAAATAATAGACATAAATAATAAACCAGTGCCATATAAGAAAGTTCATTCTCTTCATTAACTTCTTATTATGTTGTTTAATAGTGTTGAAGTTTAGAATTAGCCTTACATGCAGTATGGAGAAATGTCCAAGGAAAATGTATGTAGGACAAAACATTGTGCTAACAGCAATTATTTCAGGAAGTTGTTCATTTTTCCCATAGAGAAATTCAGCTTTAATCTAGCGCTCATTATATGGGCCTAACAAAGTTTACAAATACATGCATGACTTCAGCCCGTGTGCATGTGTAAGGATGTAGTGTTTATCTCTGGATGTTTTCACAGGTGACTCTGCAATACCTGGGCCCTCATCGAGACCGTTATGGCCTTCAAAGAATGTGGGGTTCTCTAGGCTGGGGTTTGGCCATGCTCTCCGTAGGGATCTGGATTGACCACACTCATGTTGTATACATCATCGATGGCATAGTGGGATGTGTTATGCCAGATTATAAAAACTACCAGATTGCGTTTATTGTCTTCGGCGTGCTAATGGCAACGGCTTTATTTGTTGCGACTCAGTTCCATTTTGACTTCCAGAGGTTGGAGGAGTTACAAAGGAACCAGAACCAGAGTGATGCCCAGAACGGTACCTCATCTTCAGGCACAGCAGAGAGCACAGAGCTCCCTGAGGGTCAGGAGTTCCGTTACTTGGAACTGCTGCGGCTTCTCTGTGAAGTTCGCTACAGCACAGTTTTGTTTGTGGCCTGGTTCATGGGTTTCGGTTATGGGTTCGTCTTCACCTTCCTCTACTGGCATCTGGAGGATCTGAATGGGACCCCCACTTTGTTTGGAGTGTGTTCCGTCCTGAGCCACATCTCTGAACTGGCTGCTTATTTCACCAGTCACAAGCTCATCGAACTGGTGGGTCACATCAGGTAAGACTAGACCTTTTTGTTACGTCTTTGGTGTCTTAACTGTAAGAGAGAATGTGAAGTATGGCACTTTGTCCCAAATCCTTCTGTATGTGTGTGTAAGGGGTCTGGTTTGCTGCGCTTCTGGGATTTTTCTCTTTACAGTCATTCAGTTCAACCCCACAACACAGTTCTGTAGCTAGCTTTCTCGCTCTCTCTCTCTCTCTCTCTCTCTCTCTCTCTCTCTCTGTCCTTCTGTCTTTTTCAGGGCAGGGTGTGATTCTGTAGATTCTGTAGATCATTACGTGTTAACCACATGATATCTGCTATCATCTCATAATAAAATAGGTCTTGGTGATAGGGTTAAAAATGTATGTTAATTTTTTGAAAATAAATAAAAATGTTTAGGCATGTGGCCCATTCCAGAATACATTTCAAGTATAGAATGTGAATATATATATATATATATGTATGTATGTATGTATGTATCTGCTGATCTTAAACTTGTAACATTTAAAACATTTATTCAGAAAAACTAATTCCTAACAGAAAAATCTGTCAACTCTGTTACAGACAAATTGGATGAAATATACATAGTTAACATATATATAACATATATATACCCCGGTCTTCTTTAAAATAACTTTTCACATTTTTCATCTTTTGTGCTTTTTATTTATGCCTAAAATTAAGATCAAACATTATTATTATTGAAAGTTTAATATAATAAATATTAATACTTAAATGTGATTCAATAAAATTTTTTATGATAAATAACAAGATCTTTATCTGTGAGAGTCTAAATGTACCCGCAATTCTGGAATGACACATGTAGAGTTTGGCCTATTCCATCAGTTATATTATGAATAGTTCCAAAGATTGTCTAATCCACATTCAAATATATCGTTAAATACAGGCCCACACTGCTTTTGTTGTTTTTTTTGTTTGTAAAACATAATATGTGGGCAAGTTTTTAGTGTCATTTAGAAAGCTAGAACTGTATTCTGGGTTTGATTTGAGCAGGGATGCCAGTTTAATTCAGGGACTGCATATTTCGAAGGACACTTTTATAGGTTTATTACATCTTTCATTGAATTCTGGACGGTTGAATCAGGACAAGCAAGTAAAAAAATATGCATTAACAACGGCAATGGAAACATTTCCCAGATTCTTTAACTTTTCGTTCTTTTTTTTAAAATTGTCTTTATCATATATGTATACCAGAAAGTTTAAGTCTTCTCTACACAGGCAGACAAACTTCATGTGCAGTATATGTTTCTCTTATCTGTCTATTTGTCTCTCTCACTGCTGCGTGATTGGATGTGTGCGCAGCTGACGTCACCCGCACTACTCACTTGGACTTTTAGTTCTCAGCTTGGCTTCTTCGCTCTGGGGAGTCTGTTAAATTTTTTTAGGGTGACCAGATCTGAGATGGTGAAAAAGAGGACACGCCTCCGTCGGGAGCCGGTGGTGATGAGCTCTTGCCCCTCGTTGCCGTTGTGTGCTTATTGTTAGATCCTTTACACCTTTATTTACTACACAAAACATGGGAATTTCTTTTTTAATTCATCCGAGAACTTACATTTACTTTTCGTCATAGCTGCTCGAGATGAGGGTAGGTCCATGAGCTTTGGCTGACGTAAACAAGGACTACTGACGTGCAGACTGACCAATTAAATTTTTACAGAGAAGGTTATCAGCTCTACAGTCAGACCGTGCAATCCGAAGATTTTAGGCTATTTCACCACTCCCCCTTCTCACTCAAGCGAACCAATCGGAGTAGAGGAGGGCGGGACTAGTTTGTGGACGAAATGCTTCTCGAAATTCTATGTAAGCTCTAGAAAAACAAAATCACGGACGTTTGTGAAATTCCGCCCGAACATGTTTTAAGTCTAAAAAAGAGGACGTCTGGTCACCCTAATTTTTGTAAAAGTAAAAACAATATGCATGATGCACATACAGTATTTGTATATTAGCCCTCTTAGCCACAATGCTAATCTGGGCAGACACTTATACCTGCTAGCAACAAGCTAACAACTGAAGTGAAATATTTTCTCTCTCTCTGCGTATATATATACACACACACACACACACACACACACACACACACACACATATATATATATATATAGCAAGTGAAAGAGAAAAAAACTCAGAGCATTAGAGACATATGAAGTGTGTAAATATATCTAATGCTCTGAGGTTTTTTTCTCTTGCTCATAAGCATTTTGGATGTCTTTCAACATTAACATTTCCACATAAATTCACCTGAGTTTTTCTTTTTAAAAAAAATCACCACACAGTATGATTCGGGGTTAAAAACCTTGAAAGAGTAGGGCAACATAATCCTCTTTTTAGACCGTCTGGACAGTTTAACAGCTTGCTAAACATAAAGCATCCTAATAAGTCGAGACTCAACACAGTCTCCTGAGGCAGCATAAAGTGAGGAAGCAAGGGATAAACTTTAATACTAGCTACATGTGCTTTAGAGAGGGGCTCGGACATACGGTGCTTAGTTCAACATGGGTTACATGTGGTACGTTTTTTTTTATCATTATAAGGTTATTAAATGTATAAGGAATGTGCATGAATTAAAACGTGAAAAAAATCAGTGTAGCTGACACTAGAAGCCAAAAAGATATTAAACGAACATCAAGCAAAAATGTCACCAAAAAATAAGCCAAATCTACCATAAGGATTTGAGCGTAAAGTCTAATCGCCCTTTTTAGATCACTACTTCGCCTTTTCACAGTGACAGGCCTGTCTGCTCTGCGTGAGCTGCATGAGCTGTCTGTATATTTTATATGACTCAAAGAGCCAAGCAGAAATTAAAAAAAGGAAAAGAGATAATTTTTGTTTGGTTGAGCTGGCTTTGAGTTTGGGTGGGCAAAGAAGAAATTTGGGTGGGCAATGCCCAACCCTGCCCCCCTCTAGAGCTATCCCTGGTTAAATATCACACACACAGACACTTATGATAAACACCCATCAACGGAAATCTATTTGAAAATGTGTAACTTGTAAGAACCATGGGACCTGGGACCCATAAATGAAACTTAGCATCAATAAACAATATCAGTAAAGATGTTGGCATGAATATTAGAACACAAGGTTTTGTTCTGATAGCAATTAAATAGGATTGAAAATTGTTACAGTGTTCAGCTGCAGTCACTTGCTATATATTCAAATGTGTGTGTGTGTGTGTGTGTGTGTGTGTGTGTGTGTGTGTTTGTGTCCACAGAGTTCTGTACATTGGTCTGGCGTGTAATACTGCCCGTTACCTTTACATCTCTTATCTTCAGAATGCCTGGACTGTTCTGCCCATGGAGGTGTTGCAAGGTAAAATAAATATCAGTAAGACATTTTTTCATTCAAATAAACTATTATTCCTAGTGACAGAGTCACAGTCAAAAGAAAGCTAATGTCACTGTCCCAATTCTCGGTATTCAGTAACTTAAAAGATGTGGAGCAGCTGACGCTGTTTCCTCTAGAATAATGGAGCTTCAGCCTGTACAATTCAAATGATGTAGGATCCAAAATATATTGGTTTCTGTATTCAAGTATGAGACCTATTTTGTCTTCATAAAGATAATAATAATATTGTCTAATCACCCCGTCCTGTAAGGATATTTGCATATGCATCTGTGTGTGTGTATGTATGTTTTCTTTGACAAAAGACAGAAATGTCGATGTAGATTAAGATGGATAATATTCAGCAGAGATTTCACTGCCTTTCAGCACATTTCCCTCCAGCTCTTGCTCTCTTATGATTAGTGCTTCACTCTCTGTTTTCTTTGGAACAATCTGTACAAACACACACACACAAAACAAACACTCAGCCAGGTATCTGTTCTCACACAATAACCAGAGATGTGTAGACTGTCATAAACCAATCCTACAAGAATAAACTTGGAATGTGTATGTGTATCTGTGTGTGTGTGTATTAAAGGTGTAACCCATGCAGCTGTATGGGCAGCATGTATCTCGTACCTGAGTGCTGCTGTTCCTCCTGCTTTCCGGACCTCTGCCCAGGGGATTCTACAAGGACTTCACCTTGGTCTCGGCAGGGGCTGCGGTGCCATGGTGGGCGGAGTCTTTGTCAACTACTTTGGTGAGACCCCCAGAAAACATTCATTTATTCATTATCTGTAACCGCTTATCCAGTTCAGGGTCACGGTGGGTCCAGAGGCTACCTGGAATCATTGGGCACAAGGGGGGAATACACCCTGGAGGGGGCGCCAGTCCTTCACAGGGCAACACACACACACACTCACACATTCACTCACACACTCACACCTACGGACACTTTTGAGCCGCAAATCCACCTACCAACGTGTGTTTTTGACACTACCTGCCATGTTTATCTTCCATGTTGTCATGTAAACAGCCATCCTGTCCAAAATGTAGCAAGGAGAAATTCAAATTTATAACATGGTGTTTTGTAATATTTGAATGTGATATCACAAATATCAAGACAAAAAAGTTACCTCAGCTCAACATACTTGAAAGAGAACACTGACAGTTGTATATGTGTTTAAATGTATACATAAATTCATACATACAAACATGTTTAGCTGATGTAACAGAACTAGAATTAAGTGTTCTCCTCCAAGAGTGTTGAGCTGCAATGGAGCAGTTTGAAAGGTTGTCGTGGAGTGTGGGGACTCCTGAAGCCATAAAGGAAAGCAGAAAGGAGTAAACCTTCTATAGTGTTACTTTAGGGTAAAAAGAAATGAAAACTATTCAAAGTAGATATGGTTTTCTCAAGATGGCGATGACGCAAATAGCTCAGTAGCTGATGTGTCATTATTTCCTGTCTAAGGTTTGTATTTGTGAACGTGTTAGTTTTGAATGTGCCTGTATGTGTGTAGGAGTTTGTGTTGATCATTTGAAGAAACACAAAATTTCTATTGCATTTTGCTGATGATTGTGCATGACAGGAAGATTGATATATGTTGAACATATTTGGATGAGATTTGAAAGTGTAGATTTAACTGTGTTATGCACTTCCAGGCCCGGCAGAGACTTTCAGGGGGATTGGAATGACCTCTCTGGTCATTCTCCTACTATTTGCCCTCATCCAGCATGTCACTGAGAAGGACAAGCACACAGGTTAGTGAGAGAGAGAGAGAGAGAGAGAGAGAGAGAGAGAGAGAGAGAGAGAGAGAGAGAGAGAGAGAGAGACAGAGAGAGAGAGTATCTAAACACAAAACTCTGTCATAATTAAAATATCAATATGTAAATAGGCATAGTTCAAGGAAACTATATCATCACAAAACTAATAAAGAGAAAGAATGAAAAACAAGATTATCAGATATTATCTCTATAACATTTGGCCATGGTCTAATAGTTAGTGTAGAGGGCTTCAGACCAAAAGGTCGACTGATTGATCTACGCGACCTGGCTGAGGTGTCCTTGGGGAAGGAGCACCCTAAATGGTGTAGAGGCTGGTTGTCCACTCCTCTAGGTGCATGTGTTCATTTCATAAAGAAAAAAGAAACAATGTCTGCGCTAATCTTTACAGATAGTTCATAAATAAGTAATAACATGTTTAATAACGTGTTAATAATACAGTAACAATCTGCATTTACTCATAAATAAAATGTTGGTATCCTAATTGTTAATAAATAAGTATTCACCAATTGCATCTTTAACTCGTTTTGAAATATTCAGATTAACACCCCAAAAACGGTTAGTGCAATAGTTTTGCTGTAGCTATGTGTAAATAAATAGAAAGGATTGTAGGATTTATCTAATGCTGCAACCCTCAGACACAGGAGTAAGAGGCAAAAGAAGAGATTTTAACAGGGACTGTCATTTTCTGCATGCAGTGTCATAAGACAAGGCAGAGAAAAAATATAGAACAAAACAAAGTAATCAGGGATCAATACTGTTACAAGAGAGTGACAATAACATGCAAAAAGGCAGAGTGCAGGTCAGGGTACTTATTATTAAAGTTATTAAACTTATTAAAGGAAATGGTTCTATACAAAGCCATGGGCACATTTACCATGCAATTTAAGGGTTCTATGCATTGTTAAGGGATCCTTCAGATTGAAAAATGTGCTATAAATGATTTTATATAGCACCTTTCAGAAAATGCTTCTATATAGGACCAAAAAGGGATTTTCTATTGTTACACTGTCAAGCTTTTAACAGCACAAGGACTGGTTTTGGTTCCATATAGAACACTTCTCTAAAAGGTGTTATATTGAATCATCTATAGCACATTCAGAACCCCTTTACAATGCATATGCACACATGTGTATGTGTAACACAAAATAGTTCAATATTGAACCCTGGGTGTTCAGGTTTTAAATAAATAACCATTTTCTTTACTGAAAAACCCTTGTAGAACCATTATTTGTAAATGTGTGGGTATATAAAGGCTGGATAAAAGGCGATGACAAACAGGTGTGTAAGACAGGGAAGAGTCAGCTCTTTGAACTCCAAAGAAGCTGACTGAAGGGATGGCAAGTAGGTGTGACAAATTCTTTAAAAGAAACCACTGTGCTGATCTGATCTCTTTAAAATCCTTTTGGATCAGTCTTGTGAAGAATGAAATTGTGAGTTTTTTAGTGTGAATTTGATCTCTCAGTATTGGTGAAGATTATGTAGTTGGTCTGATATTTATTAAGAATGAAAAAGTAAAGGTTTAAGTAAATGGCTGCTCTTTGTTTTTCATCTGATTTTGTAAAGAAATAGCAGGTGTTTTAGTGGTGCTCTGATGAAGAGTCTAATTTTTTTCCATATTCCATTTTCTTTTTCACCCTACAGTGGACAAGATGCTTGCGGAGAACATCCCAGTTCCCTCAAGTCCAGTTCCCATAGCTACCATCGATCTGGTCCAGAACCAGGAGGTGGAAACCCCACCTGTGTGGAAGGAGCCCAAACTCCCTGCTAGGAAAACCCGGCACCAGGAGGAGCAGGAAGACGTCAGTAAACCAGCGTGGGCCCTCAGTGTTTCACCATGGGTTACCATCGCTTTTGCAATTGCCCAGATCAAAGAAGTGGTCGTCATGATGAAGAAACAACCACTCACTGAAGTCCAGTCCCTGCAGGTAACAAGCGGTTAAAGGTAAACCGAGGGTCAGGCGTATTAGAGATTCATGGATCAATGCAGTTGCTTGAGTGTGATAAATATTATGTTTTACATTGCATGCTTCTCTCAGAAGGAACAAGGTAAGTTTGTTTACTGATTAGAAACTTTAGAAATATTAAAATTGTTTCAGACACATACGATATGTACATGGTAACATTAAAAATGAAGAAAAAAAAACACTTACATATTGTGTATGTTAAATGTCAAAACAAAATGAATTTGGCTACTTCACGATGCACCCATTGTTCGAACAGAGCTTGTATAATCTCCATAGAATAAAAAACCTATAGACTAGCTGCACACAAGCTTAAATTCACATTCCCCATTTCAAACCTTTGGTTATTTATTGTAGCACAAATAGAGGAACAAGCTTCAGATACCAAATATGTTTTAGCAGGTTGATTGCATTTGAGGTGAGAAAGAAAACTATGTACATTTGATTTTTCACCAAAAGAGTTAATAGGTAATAGTGAGTCCCCACCTGTGCACAAATACCATTTGTGTGTGCACTTATTAATCCAGTAATTCCCCACAAATGTAGGAGAGCAGTAACAAGATTTTTTTTTCTGTGTATTATTTGTTGCTCATTTCAGGACTCGGAGCTTCCTCCTGATTCTCAGAGTGATAAAACTTCCTGCTCAAGTCCAGACTCTTCTCCCATCGGACCACACTCCCCGCGGGACGGGGGATCCCCAAAGGACTGAGCTCTGTAGCTAAATCCTCAAGAGCCCATCCAGAATACAGAGGAATCTGAGCTGGAATACAACTCCATAAACAAACTCTTTTAAGGATACATTTGATAAAATATAGACTATTAAGCCTATCTACAGCGAACGTGTACATGATCACATGTTTTCAACTTTTTTCTTGTGTGTGTGGTTAAATTATTTTCTATACTTTTACCATTTAAATTTACTTATACTGTCTTCAAGTTATGTCAGAAATGTCGTATTTATGATGAGTACTCATGAACACGAGAACAACATTGCAATGATTACTTGGAAAGTGATATTTTCATAAGCTCTAGGTATGTATAAAGCAGCATTAGCCACTGAATATTGGTTTGTGAATTGTGTTGTTTAGTTGTATAGTAGCTGCATATGAGCACAGCAGAATGAAGTCTGTCTGATGATTCTAAGTGGATTAAAAGCACTCATCTTATGTAAACGCCCTGCTCTTTATTTCACTGCAGTATTTCACAGTACATTCCAAAGTTCAATTTTACCAAAAGAACCAAGGTTTTGTGTTGGAAACTGCCAAGGAGGACTTCAAGGCAGCATTATTCATTCTTTCTCACAGATGTATTTCTGTATCATAGTTAATTTAATAGCTAAGTTGGATAAGATATATAGCATTGATAATATATACAGAATGTGGGCTGGTTCCACAAATTCAGCTATTCTTATTCACAGCAAGCTTCATTGAGGTCATAGCACCTTTCAGAGAAAATATCAAACTCTGAAAGTAAATACTGCTCTGATTATATTGTATTGTATTGCTGTATACACAGTGTTGCCTTTATATCTCTCAAACAGCAGTGGGCAGCACTGCAGTGGCAAATGTTGGCCAGCACTGAGTTCCATATGCGCCTAGACATAAGCCATAATCTTATAAATCCAGGGCTTATCTCACAAGGAATGATTTCTTGTGAAAAAAAAAAAAAGTTGTAATGATGTTTGACAAACTGTGCTTTGATATATACCTCTCTGTGTCATGTTCCAAAGAGGATTTTCAAGTCTACAGCCATGAAACCTCATAGAATGCCAGGACATATCCAGGTGAAAAAGCTTGGTCTGTAATGAACATTTGTTGCTGTTTTGAGTAAAACCAAATAGTAAATAAAAAAAAATACAGAGATGTTTAGTTTGTTTCTTCAGTGCAGAAGGAGAAGGAGGCTTGAGGGTGGATGGTTGTCAGTTCCACCCCCTGGATTGAGGAACGATGTGAGTGAAGGAACAGAGAATAAAGGTAGCCTTGAGCAAAGCACATAACCAACAAATGCTCCTGGGTACTGAGGTGGCTGCTTTCTGCTCCAGGTGTGTGTGTGTGTGTATGGTTGTCCTCAACTCTACTAGTCATCAGTGTGCTATAAATACAGAGACTAAATTTCAGTGTACTGCTGTGCAATGGCTCTGCTTCTTGCCAGCTTTAAGTTCTACTTTATAGAGTACGTCTACAATAGTGGGGAAACAATTTTCTCTCAAGTTTGTTTATGTTTACATCATGCTTTTCAAGATTTGGAGTTCTTTCCGTTGTCTAAAAACTCCAGATGCCTTTGCTCTGCCATGAGCAAAGAAAGGAAAAGCCTAGAGAGACAATAATTTTTTTTTTGACACTGGGGCTTGAGCTGTTTCAAGCATGCAAGTTTTGAGCATGCAAACAGATTGGAGAGCTGGCAAATGGTGAGAAAATCCTTAGAATTTTATATAAATAAAAATGTTGGGATTAAAATCGTTAATCCTTTGTCTGGTTTTGTGTGTAGATGTGTGTTTCAGTGTCTCAGTGGTTCACTCTGCGTCTACACTGGTTCACGGTTGTTATCTGTTTTGTTTCTGTTCTAGTTTGTTTCTAGTATCCTGGTTGTGTTTATTTTCTGCCTGTGCTTTTGTTCTGTTATTTGTCATAATAAAAGTGTTTCCTTGCATGTACGTCTGCTTCATCCTCCCTGCAGCCGACACTAGTGCATCTTTTAAGGTGGAACTTGGTAAACATGGAACTGACTTTAACCTTGTCTAACCAACCTATGCTTTTACATGTCCTTCTCTGCTTCTGTGAGTGTTTCTGTGAGTCACTAGGGGACTGTGCTTGAGCTCTCAACACATCACAGCTATGACCCTGTTCACCACTACCATTTTTTGTGTAATGATCTCCCTCTTGTGTTCTATTTTTGAAATAAAGCTTTCTGTGAAAATATGTCACCTAACCTTGCACTCTTCCAACATTGCACTCTTGCCAGCTCTTCCCTCTGCTTTACACTCGATTGTTCTCTTTCCAGATGTCATTATAGCTCATCATGCTTGGAGAACACAAATTGCTAATGATGTTCAGTTCATAATTTAAAAGAAATAATAATTAAAACCTTAGATGCATACTGAGAAATAGAGGAAGCCTTAGAGTAAGTTTAAGGCCCTTCAGCCCAAACAGGCCTGAAGTCATGAAGGACCATTTCATTTTCTCTTCCTCATGTCATACAAGTACCACAGTTTACATGTTTCAGGTCACAAGGCCTTCCAGATGTTTATGCTGTAAATAATGCATTACGTAATTTTAAGGCAGAAGCACTTTTCTGAGAAATTGTGTTAGCTAGGGGCACATTTGGCTCTTGTCAGCAATAAAGGAGGCTGAGTTTTTCTGGGATTCACTGAGTCAGGGAGTTTATGGGGACGTGTAGGTGGGGCAGTAGGCGGAGCCTATTCTCCAGAGCCTTGTAGAGCTTAAACATCAAATACAATTCTTACAATAATTACCACATAAAGACTATTACTGCTTTTCCAAACAGGGTGGTCACGCATACCACCTACAAACAACTTACGAATGTTTGATCACTTCTGCAGCTTGTGAATAAAAGTTGGCTGGCTTTGTGAATGCCATGCTCCTTAGCTCTGGTAATGCCTGCAGTTGAAGAACTTACAATGCTTTGATTTACAATGCTTACATTTATTAATGTGGTCACTAAAGTCAGTAAGAGGTTGCAGGATTAATAGTTAATTTAATCATTAAATCAAGATTACTTTGATAGATTGATGCCCTGACCAAACTGTGATCATGCCTAGCACTGCAAACCCACCACTACCCTGACTAGGAGAATGATTACAGGAGATGAGTGAATAAATCAAGTCTTTTTGTTCTCTTTGATGTCTAGATAGATACTGTCAAGTGAGCACACTGCCCGTTAGTACTTCAGGGATTGAATTTAAGGCTTATTGACTTCAGTAACCACCAACATTTTTTACATTACCAAAGCACAATGGAATCAACCTATACCAGATTTCTTCAAATCCTGATCTTGAATCCAGTATCCATTTTAAAATGACCAACTGGTATTACACTCTACCTGGTCAGTCAGATAAATTCACAGTTAGAAATAGTGTCAAACCCTTTTAAAATATCGGCCTGGAACCTGGATCTAGGTGTTTGAAGTCCTACGCCATTAGCAATTTTAATACATGCCAAAAATATAACTTGCCTATTATATGTTTCAAATTTTGTTGTCTGATCTACAGCAGCCAAATTGTATTAAAATGACCCATGTCCTAAGTACCTACAGGCTATTAGATATCCCATAGGGTCACTAGCTAGAGACTAGAATAGGAACTGTTCAGCACTGCCAGATGTAAAGAGACTCTGTGACAAAAACATATATTTAAGGACATTTTAAACTGAGACAGATAGGAAAAGTATGTATACTGCCACTGTGCCACTGCCAGGCTGTCATTGTAAATAAAACATTTGTTCTTAACAATTTGCCTGGTATTAACTAAAGGTTACAATATACTATCGTGCAAAATAAAGTACAGCTTCTTTTAATTCTATGGGTTTACGTATATGGATATTTTAAAAATAATTTTCAGGGCCCAATCAGATCTTAAATTTAAATAAAAACCACTTCGTATTCCACTTATCATCATTTATTTAACAGCAATGAAGCCAAAATTCAGAAGCCATGTGAGAAATACTAAGTACACTCTCTATCAATAGCTTGTTCCAGCTTTAGCAGCAACAACTTAAAGTTACCATATTTTTATCACTTTATCATTTTCTCACATCATAATGGAGGAATCTTGGTCTATTCTACAATGTTCCTTCAGTTCATAGAGGTTTGTTGGCATTCACCTTTCGCTTATGCACAGCTCTTTTAAGGTCCTGCCAGAGCCTTTCATTTAGGGTTAATGTATGGACATTGACTGGGTCATTGCAAAACATTCATTCTTTCCTTTTGCAGCCATTCTTGTTGTAGATTTGTTGGTATGATTAGGATCATTGTCCTGTTGCATGACCCAATTTTGGTCAAGCTTTAGCTGTCAGATTGATGCCTCACATTTCGTTTTAGAAAGATTTTGTGCACAGAGGTGTTCATGGTCAACTCGTTGACTGCAAGGTGCCCAGGAATTGTGTGCTAAATAATTAATAATTAGTTGCTTTTACTAATATGCTGTTTTTGGATTACCCCAAATTAGGTGCTATGTTGATGTTCATGTTCTTTTTAGGAAAAACAGGCCTTATTCTGTTAACCATTTTGAATAGGCCAAGTTGAAGATTTTGTGGTTTATTAAAATATATTATTATGTTATTGTGTATAATGTGAGTGTTCAGTGATATTTCAACAGTGAGCCTTCATTGCTATGCTGTCAGTCGTAATACCACGCCCTTCTCAGCTGATATCCCGCCTCCCATGGCAGAATAGGGCCAAGAGTCTGAAACTAAAAAACATGGATCCAAAAGTAAAAAAAGAAAATGAAAAAAGATCTATAAGTGAAAAAAAGATATGAAACTAAAACAATAAAATCTCAATCTGAAAACATGAAATCTGTTGATTGAAACAGACATGACAAACATGAAAACATATAAGACTTCAAGTATCAAAACATACAAACCCGATTCCATAAAAGTTGGGACACTAAACAAATTGTGAATAAAAACTGAAGGCAATGATGTGGAGGTGAGAACAACTAATATTATATTCAGAATTGAACACAAATCACAGATCAAAAGTTTAAACTTAGAGAATGCATAATTTTAAGGGAAAAAAATATTGTTTCAAAATTTCATGGCAACAACAAACCCTAAAAAAGTTGGGACAAGGCCATTTTTTACCACTGTGTGGCATCCCCCCCTCTTCTTACAACACTCAACAGACGTCTGGGGACAGAGGAGACCAGTTTCTCAAGTTTAGAAATAGGAATGCTCTCCCATTCATGTCTAATACAGGCCTCTAACTGTTCAATTGTCTTGGGCCTTCTTTGTTGCACCTTCCTCTTTATGATGTGCCAAATGTTCTCTATAGGTGAAAGATCTGGACTGCAGGCTGGCCATTTCAGTGCCCGGATCCTTCTCCTACGTAGCCATGACGTTGTGATTGCTGCAGAATGTGGTCTGGCATTATCTTGTTGAAAAATGCAGGGTCTTCCCTGAAAGAGATGACGTCTAGATGGGAGCATATGTTGTTCTAGAACCTGAACATAGTTCTCTGTATTAATGGTGCCTTTCCAGACATGCAAGCTGCCCATGCCACAAGCACTCATGCAACCCCATACCATCAGTGATGCAGGTTTCTGAACGGAGCGTTGATAACAACTTGGGTTATCCTTGTCCTCTCTGGTCCGGATGACATGGCGTCCCAGTGTTCCATAAAGAATTTCAAATCGTGACTCATCTGACCACAGAACAGTCTTCCATTTTGCCACACTCCATTTTAAAAGACCCCTGGCCCAGTGCAAAAAAATGGCTTCCTCTTTGCACTGTAGAGTTTCAGCTGGCAACGGCGGATGGCACGGTGGATTGTGTTCACTGACAATGCTTTCTGGAAGTATTCCAGAGCCCATTCTGTTATTTCCTTGATGGTGGCATTCCTGTTTGAGGTGCAGTGACGTTTAAGGGCCCGGAGATCACGAGCATCCAGTAGAGTTTTACGGCCTTGACCCTTACGCACAGCGATTGTTTCATATTCTCTGAATCTTTTGATGATGTTATGCACGGTTAATGATGATAAGTATTTTTTATGCTGGGTAACACCATTCTGGTATTGCTGCACTATCTTTCTGCACAACAATGGTGGAATTGGTGATCCTCTTACCATCTTGTCTTCAGAAAGACACTGACACTCTGAGAAGCTCTTTTTATACCCAATCATGTTGTCAATTGACCTAATTAGTGTTAATTGGTCTTCCAGCTGTTCGTTATATGCTCAATTTCCTTTTTCCAGCCACTTATTGCTACTTGTCCCAACTTTTTTGGGATTTGTTGACGCTGTGAAATTTTGAATCAATGTATTCTTCCTTTAAAATGTTACATTTACTCAGATTAAACTTTTGATCTGTCATCTATGTTCTATTATGAATAAAATATTGACATTTGCCCTCTCCACATCATTGCATTCAGTTTTTATTCACAATTTGTTTAGTGGAAAAAATTTTTGGAATCCGGTTTGTACATAAAGTGAAAAATCTGCTCCATAGGCCTATAGAGTCTGAGATGTAGTTCTTGGGTTTTTCTCTGAGCATTGCAGTCTGACTTTGTGAGAAATTTACTTGGAATTTCCTGGGAAGATTGGCAACCAATGTTCAGTGTTTTCCAATTGTAAATAATGTTTCCCACTTCAAATTGCTTGGAAATTGTCTTATAAACCTTACCTAACTGATGGGCAAGACCTTCTCTGAGATTACTGTTGATGTCTTTCAACATTGGAATTGTGTTAACAAACACATGAATGTCAAGACTTCTGCTTGTATAGAGGTAGTCACACTTGCAGATAATCAAAGGTATTAGATTAGTAAGAGCATAACTAATTTTTCACATACTGCTTCAGCATTTTGGCCTAGTGTTTAATAAATAATAACATTGTGTTATTTGTCATGTGTTGCTCACCAGGTATGTAAAATCATAGTATATATAGAGCGTGTACTTTGTTTTTCACATGACTTTATAAGCTAATCAAAGAAGGGTTGTTGTCAAGGCTGTGTATCTCTCTCTCTCTCTCTCTCTCTCTCTCTCTTTCTCTCTCTCCTTCTCTCTCTCGCCCACACACATAAGGAGCAGAGAAGGTCAGCAGCTGTGATCTAGCACAGAGCCACACAAGTTGGCTGGTAATCTAATTATTAGTTTCAAAAAACATGATTTTCCAGGAAGCAGTGAAGCTACCTGCTTATTATTTCAGTATAGTATATATAAACAGTATATTTTGAAATTAAGCCTATAGTAATATGTTTCAATGATTGCTAGTTCAGTCCCCAGTGAGGTATTACCTTTTATGGCATTTGTCATTGCTCTTATCCTGAGGGACTTACATATTTTTTGGTACTTTTTTTTTTTTTTTTGCAAATGTAGTATTTGGAGTTTTGCCCATGGGCTCTTACCCCTATTTTACACCAGGTGCTTTAACGATACCATGCCACATTGTGCCTTGTACAATGTGGTCTTATGTTAAAGCTGGAGAAGGTGATTGTGTAGGAACCAGTTAATCCAGTGTAAAAACTAGTGTAATCCAGTTTATGAAAATAAAAATAAATAAATCCAATTGAAAATGTCCCATTTCCTACATTCAGCTCTCCTTCAAAAGCCACTTCTCTAAACTTCGGAAATGCCACTGCTTAATAAGATATTTTTTTCACACACGTTCCACTTGCTGCATGTCTTATTGACATGTAAGAAAACTCCCAACAGCTACATCTATCATCATTCTCCAATGAAAAACATGTTCAGTGAAACCTTGACTAATGGCCTTGTGTTAGCAGTGGTTCAAAAGATTCAAGAAGTTGCTGGTTTCATAAGTTAAAGAGGAAACGTGTGGCTTCCCAACAGATAATAAAATAATAAATAAAAGGGCCTGTGTGTGGTTGTGACTAAATTAAAACCATTTCATTCATGAGAAAATTTTCTCTTCAATATTGTGCAGCTCTGACTATGTTCCTTGAGAGTCTGGTGGTCTACGTCTCCTCAGTGGTCTTTAGCTTCAAACTAACTACACAGCAAATTCACCAGTGTTAAATCAACACTGTTAATGTTAACACTGAGAGTGTTAAATTATTACACCAACAGTGTTAATTTAACACTAATAGTGTTGATTTAACACTGGTGAATTTACTGTGTAGTTTTTTGGAGGTCTATTATCCTTCAGTATACCTTAATGTGCTTAATGTCCAATTATTTGTCATTGTACAAAATAAAACAAAATGGGTCTTTCATATTTAACCAGTCTGTGGCAGTGAACACACACACACACACACACACACTAGTGCAATGGTTCCCAAAGTTGGGGGGGCACAGCAAGGCAAATGAGCTACACACCTTTGAGCACTGCTAGCAAAAGATGGACAAGTTTGTGAAGGCTAAACATGCTGCAGCTAATGACTTTTCTCAAGCCACAAATTCCAAAGGAAAAACAAGAAAATATGTTGAGGCATGTCTCAAAGCAAGCTCATACCAATCACTGAGGAGATTAAATGTGTCATTTTTGCAGAGCAAATGTTTGTGAACCACTGCGCTAGTGCACTAGAGGCTATGAACACACACCCAGAGTGAGGGGCATCCATCCCTGGAGCCCAGGGAGCAGTTGTGGGTATTGTGCTTTGCTCAAGGGCACCATTACACCATTAGATCCATTAACCTTCAGCGAAAATTTAGGTCAAACCCATTTGTGCAGATCTACACGTCTACAAGATTTGCTCTAACTGACTCCTGGAAACTCTTCTATTTGCATATTCTGATTTGAATGAACAGTAGCCTCCACCTCCTCCACCCACACCAGGCCCAGATAAGGAAGTCAGATAAGAAGATAACTGACAATTGTCACATTTCCTGTGCTTTGTAGATAATTAGATTAGTCCTGAGACGTGTCTAAAAATGCATAGTTATTTAATGTTCAACCTTACTGAATTCACACTTACAACAGAAACACATTCCAAACATAAATGTCCAAAAAGCACATACCACAGCACCTAATATAAAGTTTCCAACTATTATTAAGTGTTAATAGACACGTTTATTACTGGTTAATAATGGTTATCTTGCAGCCTAAAAGAAATTCCAGCTTAGTGACATATGTATGCATATATAAATATAAATATAAATATGGCTAGAAAAACAGAAAATGGGAGGGAGCGAGAGAGAAAGAGAGGTGTGTGTGTGTGTGTGTGTGTTTGTGTGTATGTGTGTGTGTGTGTGTGTGTATGTGTGTGCGTGCATGCGTGGATACATGCGTGTGTGTGTGTGTGTGTAGGTGACAAGGTGTAGGAGGTGCGTGTGTGGGATGTTATGCCTGACTCACCCTGATAGGCTCAGAGTATTAGAAGAATCTCTTTCTCTCTCTCTCTCTCTCTCTCTCTCTCAGACACACACACACACATACACACACATTTTTTGTGTTCAAGATTGAGGTTACTCCCATCAGAAATCCTGTTCGGAAACAGACAATTTTGCTCTAACTAAATGATTCTGAATAATTCCCTTTTGGAATCTAACAACAGGAAACTGTATGTTAAAAAGGGCATGTTATGGAAAAAAATCACTTTGGGAGTGGAGCTCCTACCAAAGCCAAATTTGATCGAAGTGAGTTTTTTTTTTTTTTTTTTTTTTTTTCAAAAAACTTGGGCCGATCATTGGTTGGATCACTGAATCTTATGTACAGAGCAGGAGCTTCAGAGGTTTAAGGAGTAAAACAAAAGATAAACATAATACCAAGCTAAATAATATGATGAAAATGATTACAGAGAAGAAAGAGGACATAACAAAGATGACAAAAACAAGAGCATAGAGAAACTAGCCAAGCCTAGTTTTTTGCCGGACCGCTATTAGTCATATAGCCATTGTCACAGAGATGTAGAAAACAGAAAGCTCAAAGTACATACCCTTGTCACTGGAAGGTCTGGAGAAGCTTTGGTGCATCATATCAATGTCTTTGTTTACATGTGTTTTTATTATGTGAATGTGTTGTACATAATAAATGCAAAAATTAAAAAAGGAGCACAACGTTTTGTTCATAATATGTAACACTGGCATCAGTGTTTTTATTCTTAATTTTATTTAAATATAAATATAAGATGATCTACCACCAAGGAACAAAGAAGACCACGAGCACTGCGTTGATTTGAAGAATTACAACTACTTATTTATTCAGTGTAATGGGTTAAAGCATGTGTAGTTTAATGTGGCTCTGTGCAGCTATATAGAGTTTTATAAACACACTAACACCACAAAATGTCTCCCCACCCAAGACACTCACTCACGGGAAATATGACAAATTTGGCAGTCCTCCTCTCTCTCTGAGATATAATACGTGTGTTAATGTTGCAGAGCTCCGAGCCGTCCTACTGAGTTTGTGAACTAACCAACGCCGAGCCAAGGCTCTGGCCAACGTTTATGGTGTTGCGTCAAACACAGCCCCAGAAACACACACAAACATGTATTCCTGTGTTATTTCTTTTTATGCAGACACAGTTCACGCTGAAGTTCCTACTGTTCTTTGGTTCCAGCTGGGAACTAATTTTTCTGGTTTGCAAATGTCTGTGGAAATGCACCAAACGTCTCCAAACTAACTCACACATGCGTGTTTCCACATTGGGAGTCAGTCAGTCAAGCGAAAATGCCTCCTGTAGGCCAGTAGGCAGTCCTGCAAAATAATGATTTTCTGCTCCTCATGATTCACTGGGCTTTCTGGCATTTGGTGTAAACAGAGGCTTATGTTCATTTAAAGGAACAGGCACTGGAACTGCTTGTTCTGAACAGGGATGTTTAGGGAGAAATTGCTGTGTTGTTTAATCTTTGTGGTATTTTCAGGCATGTCACAGATATTTTATTCAGACCCCAGAGAACCGTGTAAACATGTATGTATACATGTACATAAATGTATGTCCCTTTTAAATTTAAAAAAACATACAATAGTACAATAGTTTATATTTTATATTTAATGTCAAAAATTGAGATCACAAATAAATAAAGATCTTCGTCAGAAAGAAACAATGTCCCAAACAGGTTTCTCACATAGCATGCTGTTAGTTTATTTATTTATTTATTTATTTAATTATTAAAAGTGGCGGGAAACGGCTTGTGTGTAAGAGAGCGCGGGGCCCCTCCTCGCGCTCGTTGTTGTCGCCTACGCGGGGATTTGCGTCAGGCAGCCAGCGTGGGAGTGACGAGGACGAGGCAGCGACCGAACGGAATATCCCTCATACACACGCACACACACACACACACACGCACACACACACACACACACACAGTGCAGTGTGGAGAAGGGGAGGGGACAGAAGGTGTGTAACACACGAACACACGCACGAATACACACACTCACAGATCTCGAGCTGAACGGAGGAGCGGAGCGCGAGCAGGTCAGTGTCAACAAAATATAATAAACAATATGACCATATGGAACGCGAACCCTGCACGAGCATGAGTGTGTGTGTGTGTTTGTGTGTGTGTGTGTGTGTGTGTGTGTGTGCGTGCGTGTTTGCGGGTGTGTGTGTGTGTCGTTCTGAAGGTGCAGTCCTGCATGCGCTGTTCTGTTGTAGACTGTTGCGATGTCTTTGTGATGATTGACTTTGTTTTGTACGTAAGCCTTAATAGAACAGGCATATACTTACATGGCAATTATGTGTATTTAAAAATGTAATTGCATAATAATTTAGCACATTAGAAGAGATAAAGATGTAAACATGTGACTGAGAGTTTGTTTGGTTTAATGTGAATACAGGTTCTAGAACAGAATTGTTGACAGTGGTCCTGAATGGAACCAGACGTCTGCCTCCTATGAACATACGGCCAATGTCCGAGACATTATTGTTTTACCATAGTTTTGTTTAGTGGTTAAAACTCCATTGCAAGTATTATTTAGTTAAAATAACAGAACTGAGCATCTATTGGACTCCTCTAAGCATGTTGAGGTCCAGTGACACTGTGTTAACATTTTGAAAAGATGCGGTCTTCTCCGGAAACTGCCTTTTTAACCTAAAATTGTTATAAAATTGGCTTCCCAGGCGGTGGGAATGACTGCCTGCCACTCCGTGTGTGTGTGTGTGCTCTCTGCCCTAATGTCACTAGTGTGTGTGTGTGTGGACCTGCCACGATAGTCATTTTTATGTGGTTGATATATTGTACCAACCGCGACCCAGAACTGGACAAGCGATTAGACAATGAATGAATAAATATATTGTTCCAGAAATAAGTGTGATATTAATGACATTTTATTACACTGATATAATTATAGCAGCATAATAAGGCAGTTACTCCTTTAAAGAGGATTGAACTTTTTGCAAAAACTTAAAAATATTCAGATATTTTATTTGGAAATAAAATAATTTTGACATTATTTTTATTTAACAAACAAATACATCTGTCTACTTCACAACTGAGAGACAAGAGAAAAATTATCGACGTAATGTCCATATGTTGTACAATAAGTCAATAATATAATTATTGTGACATGCCTCTGTGTGTGTGTGTGCATGTGGGGATAAATTCAGAAATAATATTATGACTGTTCAAAGAAAACTATGTATCTCCAAAATAGTAACTTTTTAGACATGGAAAAAACTTAATTCTTATTGGAAGTCATTGTAAAACATAATTTTGGGGCATTTCAATTGGTCCTTTCATCATACAATTTTCACACAATGTAATGGACAGTGGCTGTACTGGCAAGGTACGCGAGCATCTTTGTAGATCCAAGTTGTTGGCAACCAATGAACTTCTAATAAAGAAGGACACAACATGTCCTTGATGCCAGGCAAAAGAGAAGCCCATTCTGGAGCCATCCCTTAATGTGTTAGTAAGCAATACGCATGTGGTGCAATTCCTACATGTCAGTGAGTGAGTGAGTTAGAAGACAGTTCCATGAGGTATTTTGCATCTAAATATATTATCCCCCACTCTGTTCATGCTCTGCCACTCTTTCTTTCCCTCTAGTGATGTCATTGATCCCTCGCTCCGTTGGAGAGCTGCAGCTCTACCGTGTTTTACAGAGGGCCAATCTGCTGAGTTATTATGCTGCGTTCGTCCAGCAGGGCGGCGATGATGTGCAGCAACTTTGTGAAGCAGCAGAGGAGGAGTTCCTGGAGATCATGTCACTTGTTGGCATGGCAACCAAACCACTGCATGTGCGTCGCCTGCAGAAGGCCCTACGAGATTGGGTCACTAACCCCACCCTCTTCGACCAGCCACTGACATCACTTCCTGCCTGCAGCATCCCTGTGTTTAAGCTGCAAGAAGGTATGTGTGTGTATGTATGTGTGTGTGTATGTGTGTGTGTGTGTGTGTGTGTGTGTATTTTATAAACTTATATATACACTTTTCAAGTCAACTGATTTAAATTGTTTTACACCTAAAGAGCCACAGACTGGGACCAGTGTGGGACAAAAATCACCGCTGTTGGAGCCCGGGACCTGGAGCGTGAGCCCCTGTGGTTTAGGGGATGGATCAGGTTCCCCGGTGTCTGAAAGTCCCTCCCCCACCTACTCCGGCTCCCCCTGCTGGAGTGGAGAGCCAACTGAGGCAATTGAACCCGGGATGCGGCGCTGTGTGTCAGAGTGTGTGCAGATTTTGGCATCTACTCTACCCAGGAGCAACCCGGCTGAGGTAAAGGGGCGTCTCCGTGGCAATAAGAAGCTCAGCCGAACCATCAGCCGTCTCTGCGACCTGCGTGAGGATGACCCACAGAGAGAGGAGGAGATTCGCAAATACAGCGCCATCTATGGACGCTTTGACTCCAAGAGACGAGACGGCAGACCACTGACCACTCATGAGGTGAGGTCTCGAAATCATCGTTGAAGAAATTAGAGCACCCTAGGGTGGATATGTGTGTATGTGCAGTAGTTTTAAGAAGCTAATAAATATGACTTCTGTCAGGTTTTTCCATTGACAATAAACATGTTTTTGAGCTGTTACTATGGCTTTTAATTTTAGGTTAAAATCTCCTGTCTTCTTTTAAAAAGGCAGTAGCTTGGTTTAGTATAAGTATGCAATGCTTTACAATGCTTCTGTCCAATTTGGTAGATAAATGTTTGTGATAGTTTAGTGCCTATGTTTTTTTTAAGTTTGTTTCTTTGTGTGTGTGTGTGTGTGTGTGTGTGTGTGTGTGTGTGTTGTATATGTATGTATGCGTGTAGCTGGTAGTAAACGAGGCTGCGGCTCAGTTGTGTTTGTGGGATGCAGGTTTGCTCACACACAGAGATCAGCTCTTCTCTTTGGCCAGAAACATCTCAAGAGAAGTCACCTACAGACACATCTTTAAGAACAGGTGCATGCACACACACACACACACACAGACACACACATAGCATGGTAAGACCAATAAGCATCCCTGGGCAAGACTCCACCTTCTGTCACAGTGGAGGAGAGTGTTTGAAATATGTCATAATTTTAATGTCTTTTTGAGGCTTGCCACCAGTCTACTATCTATTCATTTATTAATTAAGTGAATATTTGAACCATGAATGTTTTAACTTAATTGAAGCTCATTATGGGGGCTTTTATCACCCTCTACACTTCCTGTAGTGTATTACAATCTGCAAGAAAGTCATTGGCTCATACAAACATCAAGCCCACAACTAAGTATTTGGCCACTTAGTCTTTGCACACTTCTTTCTGGGTTTCTAACGTTAACCTTCGAAATTTGTTTTTTAGGCCTGGTGGAGAGGAAGAGGAGGAGTTAGTGTCGCCCAAACGAATTAAAATGGAGGTGAGGAGTGCCTCCAAATTGCAGAAAGTTTAGAAACTTAAAAGTAAACAACCCTTTTGGATATTTTATTTTGGTTTATGGCATATATAATAAGGAACATAATATATCCAAGCACTTATATATTATTCAGTGATTCTGATAAATATATTTAAATACAGTAAATTATCTCATTTGATGTCAGTTTGGGTCTCAGTGGGGGTTTTATAGCTCCCACTAGCACCTCTGAATCACAGTTCTGTGTGTGTGTGTGTGTGTGTGTGTGTGTGTGCGTTAATCTCAGGAGTGTTATCGTTGATGTCACTCACTGGTGCGCTCCTGGAAGTTGTATTGTTTTGATGAAACATAAGATTTGAACCAGAACTTACAGACTTGCCAAATATAGTCATGGTTTGTGTGTGAAATTTTGTTTAATTTTGCATTTCAGCTAGGGTTAGGCTAATATTACTACCAAGTTATCAAAGCTTTACAGAATGAATTAGCATCATGCTAACTGCATACACACCTGCCTAAAAACTTGCTGTTTAGTAATGTCTACTAGAATTCTGTGGTTTACGACAGTACGACATACAATTATCTGCATAAACAGGAAAAAGAATCTCAATGCAATAACATGCCAGTTGTTTGAGATTTTGCTGAAATATAACTTTAACTGTAGCTCATCAAGGCTTGCTTGGGCAGAGGAGTGACTCAGCAGCTTTTACAGACTAGTGATGATGATGATGAAGGTGGTGATGACTCAGTGTGGAGTTTTTTTAAACTGCGTAAATGCCAGGGCCGTGAGTTAGCGCTCTACAGAAATTCAGACGTTAACACTCCTGCAGGGTGAATAATGAAGGGTTTTTCTTCATTTTCCATTGCGTTAGCTGCAGTATTTATCCAAAGGTTTTTGAATACATTCATCTACTTTATTTGGCCAGTTGTATACTCACAACAGGAAGGCAGTGAACAATAAAATGTGATACATTATCTCTATGTCTCCAAACCCAATGCCAAGTGCCAGCTAGAGGGGTAAAAATACCCCCAAGCTTGGGGCTGTGGATAAGTGGAACTGTGAAGCTTCAAACAGTAGGTCTGGGATAATTTTGATCCAGATGTACCTGACCTCACTAATGCCATCAAATCCTCAAAGCAGTGTTTCAACATCTGGTGGAAAAGCACAAACATCAGATTAACCTTATTTTCAAAAACTCTCTCTCTCTCTCTCTCTCTCTCTCTCTCGATCTCCAGGAAGGTGTTTATGGTCTACAGGACTCTCTGTATCTCCTCCACATGCAACAGAAAGCTCTGAGGGAGAGGTTAGCCTGTGTTAAAACTCAAGGAGAAGAGAGCATCACACAGGCTTTACAGGTACAGCACCTTTACTAGTAGTTCAGTAGGAACAAGAGAAGCTCCACTTAAAAATATGGTTAATCGTTACTGTTGCAAAGTTTGACAAGCTTCATGGCACAATGGTAATAGTCCCATTAAACATAATGAGAAACTAATATGCAAACCCTAACTTACAGGCTCTAGTATAACACTGTCAGGAGTTTATTTAACTTGAAATATTTAACACAGACACTTGGTTAAGGTCTGTCTTTCTCTATCTCTCTTTGTGTATGTGTGTGTGTGTGTAGATGCAATTAGACTCTGCGTTGCAGGACACTGCAGTTCATCCCCACAACATTCAAACACCTGCCCTCAGATTCTCTGACTCCAGAACCAGCCACACACCAGGTGCAATTCATACTGTACATACTTTCTCTCTCCCTCTCACACACACATATCTTTACCTTCCTCCCCTTTTTTCCTGTCTTTCTCCCTCACTTTTCCATCTCTTTTTTCTTTTTTTTTGACATATTTCTTTCTCTCTCTCCAGTTTCAGCAAACCAATCCGTAGGTCTGTATGTGATTGGTCGGAATGAGTCTAAAGGAGAAATCCCATTAGGCCGACAGTTAGCAAATGAACTGAAGCAACACCACAAACATCGCCATAAACAGAACTCTGAGTGGAACTCAGAAACAGACACAACTGAGAAAACAGGTCAGATATTTGCACTCTTAGCCAACCAGTTTATGAATTAAAAGTTAATATCCCCCAAAGGTGATGAGTTGATGTAACAGAATTATAACACTTAATGACCTTCTCCAAGTATGCTGAGTCCAATCATGTGGTTAACGGCAGTTTGAAAAGATGTACTGGTGCCTAATGTATCTGGAAGGCATGTATGCTAACATACATAGAGGAGAACACTAACTGCTAAATCTATGACATTCACATTTTAACTAGATTTGCAATTTAGCTAACTAGACTGAATTGTTTGTATTTCCTTATTTACTGTTAGTTCTTGCTTATTGATCTCTGTTAATCAATTAATTTATATTGGTCCTTCATTTTAACATTGTTATGATGTACATGTCAAGAGTTTTATTATAGTTTTGTATTCTCCTGTAAATACAGAAAACTGGATGTCCCAGAGAGAGCTCTGCCCTGTGGACTACACAAAGGTCAAATCAGAACCAGAAGAGTCTAGATAGCAGAAACTGCCATTAGTCTGGACTTTCCATTGCCCCTTCCTGCCTTAAAAGATACTGCTGGAAAAAATGTCCATCTGTCACATATGGTAGAATGGTAACATAACAAAGCCTCGAAACATTACAGGCGACAGAAAAAAACCTTCCTGAATTAATGTAAGGAGTTTTAATTCCTGGTCATTTTTGCTCTATTTCGATTTGTATATGTTTGCTGTTGAAAGAAAAACATGTATCTCCATTTTTGTAAATTTTTAGTTTACTAGTTTAGTTTTCACAATAAATTTGATGTTCAAATGGCATAAATGGTGTAAATATATATATATCGAAAAACATATATTATCTAGCTGGTCTAGTTATTATAGAATAGTATGTGTTTGTGGCCATACATTGTTGCACATTGTTGTGTTAGCATGTGTCTTTCTTCTTGTTTACTTTCTTCGCCAACTTCCGTAAATGAGTGAATATAGTCAAGTCCCTTTTATAAATATTCATTGAATAAAAGACAGAATTTACTGGTATGTGCGAGTTGTGAGCATAGTGACACACTGTTCAGTAAACGCTCCATGGCCACTTTACTGGAAACCCCTTCACACTGTTGTTGTTCAGGTAGAGACTTTAGTTCTTGTTTTGGTGTGTAGTGTTCTGTCCATTCTCTAGCCCTTCTTCAATGCTCAGGGTCTGACCAGTGATTTTTAGCTGATGGACTGCTCACAACAGACTGCGCACTGATGCTTAGGTGTTTATAAAAACCCCTATAATATCATTGTGTCCTCTGATAAATTGGACAGTGTGTGTAAGTAGAAGGTATACATATGTGGCAGTAGAAAGAGGGTCTTTCTAATGAAGTGGTTGTTGTGTGGTGGTACTAAGAGAAAAATATATAGTATAGAATCATAATTGAAGCTTTTAATCATCATTTTGTAATATTATGGGCATTCAAAACATTTTCAATATTGAGTAAAGACACATTTAAAGAGAACAACTTTGAGCGACTGTGTGTGTAAAGTGTTGTGTAAGCTGTGTATCACAGTTGTCAATGTAATGTGACGTTATAGTCAGTGTTGGATGTGACCTTTCCTAATGTCTATCAGGCCTCAGAGCTTACTAGAATTTATATATCTTTATTAGAAGACCAGATTACATAATTAAATCACTGGTCTGGTTTTGTATTTGTGTGGGTTTTATTTTTTCATTTCTGTAGTGTGGATTGTTATGTATACCCTTGTTTTGTACATTCAAGTTGATTTTAATCTGTACAAATAAATTTTTATCTTTTATAAAAGGTGAAGTCAAAACACAGTAAGCCTGTTTTTTCACACATCAGTTTCCATAGGACTATGTTTTATCATAAACCCTAATGGTCAGGAACAAAAAGAAGCCCTTACTAGGAAAAAGAAATAGACACAAAAGAAGAAAATAAAGCTGCCAGTGTTTTTCAGACATCCAGAGACCAGACCTTAATATTAATAAAGGGGCATGGGAAAAGCCCATGCAGGCAGTGCAAACATTTGATGTGTGGCTACAGATTTCTTAGAATAGAATGTCATCATATTTCATCATATATTTCCAGTTGGTCATTGATTAACCCCCTAAAACCCAACTCTATTCATCCAGTAACATATTTAGAAGTTACTGCTGCAGAACTGCAGATTGAAAGCCCTTTCTACAAGCTTATTTCTTTAGGTTTTGACAAAAGTAACCCTGCCAGTCACATTCAAGACTGTCTCTGAAATAGTGCAGTTTCTCTGCCAAAATGATTTGAGTCAATATTTTGCTATTGATGGGTCTCCTACCAAATAACACCACAGCCATGTTAAGAGTAAACACTTGATTTTCAGAGAAGGGGGTCTTTAATACTTATCTGGCTTTTGAACTGTGCTGTAGGTGTTCCCCAGCTTTTTGTACACATTAACTAATAAGCACTTCAGTAAAGTGTTACACTTTTTTTTACACAATATATTTTTTTAAAAGTGTGACCTAAAAGAGTATGTACTTCCTGTAGGACCAGATATGCCTAAATACAAACCACAGATGTTCACACATCATAAGAGCTTATATTCACACGCATGCACACACGTACACACACACACTGTGTAGGCGTATCAGTGAAGAGAAAACACGCTCGCACACACACACAGTCTCCTGTGGGCGAAGCAATGACATCTCCGCGGTAACCCTGCTGTGCGTGGGCGGGAATATGTATGAGAGAGTGGGAATCAACCACTGTGACGCACCTTCATCATCATCATCATAATGACAGATACAACAGCCTTTAAAGGACAATGCCACCTGTCTTTCAAAATTCCCTCTATTCAGATGTAAAAAAGTGATAGTTTAGGTTTGAAGTGGCTGATTGCACTGAAACTTGTGGACCATTATTACTTTACTATGGTGGTGAATGAAACTAGCCGTTTCCATGCTGCCAATACAGCACTGTATTTCTTCTCCATAAACAGCAGTGAACTCCACCCATCGAAACAGTTTTATATGAAATTATGTTGATGGTAGTCATCATCATAAAATATGTCTAAATCAGTTCTTTACCTCAAAAAGGGTTTTGCCCACCATGAATGGATTTTAAAATAGGTTTCAAACCAATTGTTTCTCAACCTGTTGATTTTAAGAGATTAGGTTTTAAGAGGTTTGGGCGTCTGGTTCCATTCACTGAACTGGTAAGTCTCTTATGAAAGGTACATTTTACAAAAAGTCTTGTCACATCTCAGTATTTAACAAAGGTTTTGTTCGATCGACTGCTTGAGGTGAAGAGGGATTTGATTTTTGCTGGACTATCACTTTAATCTCAGCAGCTGTGTACACCCACACTGACATCAATATCTCAGATAACATCTTACTTTTCAGACCAGCAGAACACAGTGTGGGTGTGGGTGTGTGAGTGAAGAAATGTCAGAGAAGTGATAAGAAAGTGAAGACGTTTTTAACTTCTTTACCACTGATTTAAATACAAAATACCAGTAAAATCCAACAGGTCACTAAAAGGAACAAATTCCTCTACATATACAGGAAGTGGGAGGAGTACAGAACAACATATTTATTCAAAAATAATCTTAATAGAGTTGCACCATTATGATACTCAATTTAAAGATGGAGTACGTCGTTTTGTTATATTTCCTGAAATCTTTAGATCCCAAAAGCAACCCAATATATACTTTTATATTTAGGCCACAAAACTGTAATTTTGGGATTAGTTTTTTAGTTATGCTTTTAATTTTTTTAACATTAGTGTTTTCTAAACTTGTACAGTAGCCAAGATCAAACATCTAAAGTAATGGATTTGTTTTTGGTTCTCAAACAATTTGGCCCTATTTTGATGCCATACTTTTCTTACATGTGAAGGAGACATGAGGTAAGGGGATTGTGTTTGAGTGTGACACGCTGTGCAACTTATCAAGCCTTGCCATTTCAGTTTAGATTTTTCAAGTGGGATTTTTTCAAAACTGGCTTACACTGGTTCCTATAAAAATCACATACTCCAGCTTTAATATTCAGCTCAGATAATATCGAGACCTAGAAAGTCACAGTGTAACAGTATTCAGAAAGCAAACCATAAGACAAGAACACAATAACAATAAGGGAGAGAAGGCAAAAACACAGTTTTGATTTCATTCTCTGTGTATATCAAACATTTTAGCCTTTTTCAAGGCTTTATCAAGCATTAAACCGTTTAGGCCTGTACGACCCCTCTCTTTTAATAGAACAGTTGCTGTAACAGAAGTGACCACAAGGCAGAACTGTAGTGATGCACTTCTAGTGAACTTGCATGCTCACTTTCCTTTCACCTTAGCTGTTACAGTCCATGGAATGTGGACTACCAATTTGTCATTTAGAACCTACTCATATTAAAAACATTTTAAACATGTTAAGCAGTGATAAGTCTCTCATTTTGCTCATACTTCTTCAATTTTAGTGCTGGCTCTGCTGCCCCAGAATAAAACTAATATATGTTATTCATTGTTTTCACTGTTACAATACTGGTGACATGTGAAAATTTCACGTCACTGACAAAAAGAACGATAGAAATGACTCATAACAAAGTTCCCAGAACTGCAAACTTTAAATTGCAATCATGAAAACAAATCATGAAATCAAAATAATGAAATGTAATAGTAAATGTTATCTAAATTGTTGCTCAAAATTAAGTAAGAGCCTCATTTATCAATCAGTTCAGGTCCAAGAAGCATGCATTGTTTGTTTAGTTATCTGCTGTGCCTGGCTCACAGCAAATTCACCACTGTTAAATAAGCACAATAAAATTTGTAACACCCTTTAACATTCATTGTGTTGATTTATTTATGTGATATTAGGCATTTGTAATTTGTGGAACAAATTTTGTTCACATGCAGGTTTCAATGGGCCAGAAGTGCGACACCTTCACCAAAGTGTCTGACATCCACACGTGATGTGGTTTAGGCCGAGGACTGAAGCATCTTTCGTTTTATAAAACAACCATAATAATAATTCAGGCTTGTGAACTGCTAGCTTAGCAGCACCTCGGTGTGGAAAACATTTTTAATCACTGCACAAAACAATTACACATGAACCTTTCTCTCTGTTAGCGTGGTGCATGTGAATAAATATAACGTTCTTTGACAAACACAGATTATGCTAGCGCCTGTTCCTTAAAGATATAGTTTGTTCGAGCAGCAGTGCAGTGTAACCTGCTGCCCGCCTGCGCGGCAGTGGAAACGCCCTAATATCAACGAGACCCGTGTGTCAAAGGCAACAGCCCAATCAGAGAGAAGCCCCTTTGAACTTCCAGCCAATGGTAGCCCAGGTTGTGTGGGGCTAAACGGAGCGTGGACTGTGGCAGAGAGAGAATCAGGAGATCTGTGTCGGAGATGAAATCAGGATGTTTTATTAAAGGTAGAAAGAGTTTTTCCCCAGTAATTTACACTAATTAATTGACTGATTTTCACAGAAACGTGTGTATAAATGTTCTCTTTCTGAAAACTAATATGAAAATGATGGGAAACATGACTGAGATGCTATTTCAAATTCGAGTTTTATTGTAAAGAAACCGACAATTACACAGGTAACCGAATTTTTTTTCTGAAGTAGCTTCTAGAGTAAAACCTACTGTGCATACACTGTATACTAAGAAAGGAGGGTGTATTTGCAGCATTGCAGTTTTCTATGTGTCTTAGGGACAGAGGGCGACATTACTAATATTTATTAAACAGAACTATACACAAAATTCACACAAATGCTATGTCTAAGACAGAAAGTTGCAGCCTCGATGCCTTGCTGCCCATGCTGTATGATGACCCGCGTCTAAGAACCGCTTCAAAGGCCATACGTCACGGTGTTGCCAGGATACCGGTACGCTAACGTTTGCTAGTCAGAATAATTACAAATTTGGAGATGACAGAGCAAAAAGCAGTTTCAAACACAGCCAAACTCTTCTGCAGCACAAGATGTGTCTGGGGGACTATGGGGATATGGGGAGCCATGTTGGATGACTTCACACCCTTACCAACATTTCCTTGTGTGGGGCTATGATGAACCCCACACAGCCCACCTCCCTAAAAGCCAAAACATAATGTGGATTTAGCTCTGAAAATCTAAAGCACTTGGGTCTTACAGAGCAGAGATCTGAGGTCAGGAGTGTATGTTTCACCTCTGTGGTTACTTGAAACTCCACAAGCCTAACTTCACTCTGCCTCAGCTCATGTTGCCTTCTATTTACCTCTTAAATCAGTTGTCCTAACTGGGAATGAATTCACACCCGAACTGACTGTGTTCCAGTTAAACATTCAGAAAACCCTATGTCCTAGGTGTTCATTGTTTGTGAAATCAGTTGATAATAGTGCATCATGCAGTGTATTATGCCTTTAAACACCATGTACGCTCACGTAGATTGGTTGGATAGTACTGTGGACGACAAATTTAATGGCACACCAATAAACAGTAGTACTAATACACTTTAAAGGCTAAACACCATTTAATAGACCTCCATGAATATTTCACATTATTTTAGTTACTTACATATATAAGTATTAATTAAAATGAAAATAGCAGCTTAATTTGCTTTAAAACTGACAATTTTATTAAATTGACAGAAAAACCCGAGCTCGCTATGGAAATTCGTGAACGCAACCATGACGTCAACTGGTGGACAACAGCTGAACAACGCCGCGGTAAAACACCGTTATGATTGACTGTTATGACAGTATCTAGCTAGCTAAATAACAAACATTATTCATTACAATAGCCTAGCAATAAGCTAAACTCAAATTTAGAGGTACCATTATTCTTGTAAATGTGATCGAAGTCAAACTCGAATTCATCCGACACTATAAACCTCCGTAATGCAACTACGTAGCCGAATATAATCTGAGCCACCGAGTTTAGCAAGTCAAGCTAACGTTAACTAACACCAACTAAAACAGGCCAAGTAAGTGTACTTACCCTGTTTACCTCCATGTATACAGAGGCTCTTGAACACCTTTCGTTGGTTTCCTTACATGCCGATATTGTTGGAAAAGCGCCAGTGAAATGAGCTACAGATAACGGAGTGAGCGGATGGTCCTTTCCAAAGTGCCCATTTAAAGTTGACAAATTTAGTCCATTTTCTGGATATTTTGGGATCTTTGGGCCATTTGTGCACAGATGTCCCACTGTACATTTAACTATTGCAGCCAAAAACAACACACATTTTCGTCATTTTGCATTAAATTAAGTGCAACTTCTAGCTAGAGTTGTTGTCCACCATCTACGTCACATGCAAGACATCTATTAGAGTTTCTGAACACCGTTGGGGGGGGACCAACGGTCTTTTAAACCTTATTCGTTGAATTAGTAAGAAATAACATGTTTTATGACTATCAATAAACACAAGTTAGGAACTCAAATTCCACTGTATTTATTTGTTTGACACTTTCATATAGCTGGTGCTTAGCCTTTAAGATAATGCTGCTTTTACACACGGTTGATAAACAGGTAGCCATCTTAGATTGTGAATTACGGCCTGGTGATGCTACCCTAGCTTTCTGAGTAGGAAATCCGACATCGTTCACCACACCAAAAGCAGTTCCTTTCCTCAAGGTGTGACTTCTCAGACCTGCAAGCATCATCTTGCCTTAAACTACATACAGTTGTAAAATAATCAAAAAATATATTTAAAAAATTGCGGGTAGCAATCTTGTTCCACTGAAAAGTGCTACAGTTGCACATTAGATTCATTGAGTCATGGATTCTAATTGGTTTCACTTTACAAGTATGAAGCACTGAATACCTCCCAAAGCATGAATGAGAATGTAAAAGACTAGCATGACATATTTCTGACATATCAAAATCTCAATCATTACAATTTATTTTGTAATATTAACCTTTATTTTCCTTTTTCTCATCCAGAAAAGAAAATCATGTCAAATTTGCAAGTCTGTGGGTTTTCTCCTGCTCCTAGTGTCTGAGACAGTTCTACTTCCATAAATACTTCAAGAAACCCAATTAAGAGGAATATATCACAATGTTGAAATCAGGAGAGATTAAATGTGAGGATACAGTCTGTGAAAGCACTATTTCTCTGGAAACATCCACAGCTATTCCTAACTCAAACACATCTGGCCGAAAAACGCAGACAAATGCAGACAAAGGGAAAATGTATGACTGCTCAGACTGTGGGAAGTGTTTTACTCTGCAGAGTTCTCTCAAAAGACACCAGCGCATTCATACTGGAGAAAAACCTTACCAGTGCTCAGAGTGTGGGAAAAGTTTTACTCAAAAAAATTCTCTCCAACAACATCAATACGTTCATACAGGAGAGAAACCGTATTCCTGTACAGTGTGTGGACAAAGCTTTACTTTACGGCGCAATCTACTAACACACCAGAACATTCACACAGGAGAGAAACCGTATTACTGTTCAGAGTGTGGTAATAGTTTTAATCAGTTGACTAATCTTCAAAGACATTGCCGCATTCATACTGGAGAGAAGCCATATCAGTGCTTAGTGTGTGGGCAGGGTTTTACTACACAAAGTAACCTCCAAACACACCAGCGCATTCACACCGGAGAAAAACCGTATTCTTGCTCAGAGTGTGGTCAAAGTTTTACTACACAAAGTCATCTTCAGAGACACCAGCGAATTCACACAGGAGAGAAACCGTTTTCTTGTTCAGAATGTGAGCAAAGTTTTACTCAACAGAGTAATCTCCAAATACACCAGCGCATTCACACTGGATTGAAACCATATTCCTGTTCAGAATGCGGGCAAAGTTTTACTCAACAGAGTAATTTCCAAAGACATCAGCGCATTCACACTGGGGAGAAACCATATCATTGCACTGAATGTGGGAAAAGCTTTAATGATCAGAGTAGTTTTCAAAGACACAAACGTATTCACACAGAAGAGAAATCATATCAATGTTCAGTGTGTGGGAAGAGCTTTACTAAGCAAAGAAATCTTCAAAAACATCACTGCACTTATGCAGAACAAAAAAAATACCACTGCACACAGTGTGGAAGCACCTTTGGACGTTTGGATTTAAAGAAGCATAAATGCATTAAGAAGGAGCTAAGAACTCTCTGATGACTTGTTTGCTGCTGGTTGGGGAGTTCTACTGATTATCATGTTTGTTTTATTTTAATTTGGAAAATAGCAGAGTGTGCTTAGTCATCAACAAACAATAATATAAATAAGCTAATTACTTATTATTATCTAAGAACTAAATTGTCCTTAAATCTGTTTAATATTTGGGGATTTGGAGACCTCTTTGATGGACATGTGTACTTTGTATGCAGAGGAAAATTATGTAACATTTTGAGGGACTTGTCTTCCAATAAAGAAAGTGAATGAGCAGCTATGCTGTCATGTCTTCATCAGTGTAATGTTTATTTTATATGCAACATTAAAACTCCAGCCACATTCTAATGTGAGACTTTGGACCATTGCTATGGAGATGTCGCATTTGGAGAAAATTCTGTCAGATACTTTAAAAATTATGATTTGCTTTTCATTTTGAAAGCATATATTTCAAATTGCTTCCCAATCAAACACATACTGATAAATCTTCATTTTATCACTCCACTTCGTTTAGGAGGAATAAAGTGCGCGCTGGATTAGCGCTGATTGACATGATGTTTCTCCAATCAGCAATGACCATTGCACCGTTCTAACCAATAACGTTTGAGCAGGGGTGGTACCAGCTGCAATGTCAGCCAATCAGGAGCGCTCTGGCGTTGATCACGCTTTAAAACCGTAGAGGAGCATCCCAGTGCTATAACGGCTGCTGAAAGACAAGGATTGTTTAGGTTTTAGCGAGTTTGACATAGACGTATTAAAAACAATTGTGATAAATTAAAATGTTCCAGTTTAGGGGCTTTCACGCGTTAAGGGAGGCGTACCGAGGCGGTTTAAGACGTGTTATATGTGAGAGCACCGTTGCGGAAGAGCGGCGGCCCTCAGCGGCTGGATGCCGGCCTGTGAGGGTCTGTGGTCGTGCTTTCTGCTCCAAAACAGACGCTGGAGCAGCTCACAGCGCGAAAGACACGGATAAGTGAGTACATTCGCTATTTAAATGTTTAACTTTAATGTTATTAAAGGTAAGCACATTTGAGAGAGCCCGCCCTTCTTTCATTGGCTGGACACAGGCTCAGGTCACATTCATTCACTCATTTCTTCGTTTATGTATTATTATAGGCCTGTCCTGGGAGTGATCGATACAGAGTGACGTCACGTCAAATCGTAAAAGGCACCTCGATAAGATATATTAGGATTTCAAAGTGTATACATACATTTACTTTAAAACTGTCCTGTCCTAACACATATGCTATATGACTATGACAATTTAGGTTATAAAGCTTATATGAAACCATGTGGCACAGCTATATCATTTTTATGATTACATTTTAAAATTATATTTTAATTTGTATGTACATTGTTGATCAAATACATCACAGTATGATACAATATGTCATTGTTTTGGTATGAACATGTAATTACTAAATAATACCTACTTAACTACTTAATAACAGCTAGTAAACACAGCAGATATTAGCTAAGTGGAAATATAATCTTTTTAAAATAATTTTGAATATTATATAATGTTATAATGAGATGACAGGAGCGTGTTGGTGTGAGGCTTTAACATCCACCCCCCCCCCTCCTTTCTCAATGACTGGTGAAGGTCAGGTTTATCTGTATAATATTGCAGTATTAGTATGTCCTCCTGTTTATCTTGCTTTAATGGAAATTATGATATTCAGTAGCAGTTAGATAATTGGAGAAAGCACTCTGTTGATGCTGTATGGTATATTTAGTCACGGTCCAGATGTAGTACATTTCCTTAAGTGTTTGATGAATTTTGATGAATTACAAATACAAAAGAAATTTGTTGTAAACATTATGACTCATTTTGCCTAATGCAGGTTTTGATTTCTTTTATTTTCTTACAGTAAGAAACAGTTGAGGGCCACACTCGTTAATTAACATGAATTATTTCCCCCTGTATGTCAGTTCTGAGTTGTTGTTTTTTATTTGTTTGTGTCAAGTATTTCCAAGTGTTTTGAAATATTTTGTATTAAACCAGTTTGCTCCCAAATGTGATCATCCACTCAACACATAGCGCTCCACCCCAACTTTTCAAACTGTGACACATTGTCTCTGGAGCTCAAAAAAAGGAGAACACTAACGGCTCATTCTCTTAGATCAACTAGCAGATGCTTGTGCAATGTGTTGACTGATGGGTGGGAATGAGAGAGAGAGAGAGTAAGAGAGAGAGAGAGAAAGAAATTTTCTTCCACTTGTGTTTACAGCTCAACACACTTGGAAAATAACAATGAAAAATAAGTCTTTTTTGTGAGCTAACAGATATCCTCTTTGGTAACAATTACTGATATAATACTGATAAATACTGATAAAAGTAATAACCCTAATACTTTATATCAATAAAATTTCACACACAACTCTCTCTCTTTTCTCACAAGCGCACACACAGACCGTCTAAGCCAAGGAATATTCACATCAGTCACAAATGGCTCTCGAGGCGTCGAGTGATAAACACAATTGGGACATTTAGTGATACACTCTACCTCATTGTTGAGCCTGGGGAATGTGTGTAATTGAATAAAATGGTGTTGACTGCATAATAAAACATATACGTCGCTCATAATTTTCACTGGACCATGAAATTACAACCATAAAATGTAACGTTCGTATTACTCTAGTCGTTATAATCACAGCAACTGACAGAAAAGCATTTATCATAAGAATTGATGTCCAGTGCTAAAACGTGCACTAATTCGTGTAAAGTTAGCGGGTGCCACCACTGACCCTCATTCATCAGTAACTCTCAAAAACCTAATTCTAACACTTTGTCAACAAAATGTGGGATTCACTGATGCAAAGTGTAACTGGCCATTGTAAACACACAGCAACCAGAAAAAAGAACTTACTACCAGAATCAATGGCTACCGTTAAAAAGTAAGCTCAAACGGCTAGCAGGTGCAAATTCTCTTTCTCTCTCTCTCTCTCTCTCTCTCTCTCTCTCTCTCTCTCTCTCTCTCTCTCACTGTCTCTCATGCTCACTTGTTCTCTTTATTCTCTTACTAATGTCTTTTGTTCTCTTCCTCCTTTCCCTCCTTTTTTCTCTTTTTGCCCTCCCTTCATCATCATTAGTATGGTTTGTAAATTGCTCTATGTTTTTGGGCTGGAGGTGAGAACAGCTGGTCTGATTTAAAACACAAAAGCACACATACACACACACAAACACACACAACCATGTATTTCAAAAAGTAGTGGACCTTTAAATGTTTTGTGGTACATGTGGCACTGCATTGCCGCCAGTACGGAAAGGTCACCAAAAAGCCTTCAGGACAGAAGAGCATCAGTCTGGCTGTCAATGAGCGAGATGTGTGTTTGTGTCGTTCTCATTGTTTGATGGTGAAATGAGGCCGTGGCACCAGTGGAAATTCACAGCTCACAGTGAGGACAGTCCACTCCAGGGCCAGTGAAAAAACACATCACAATCTGGAGCTCAGATTGCATCGGATATGGCAGCACCAGCTGACCAGCTGACTGCCAGAGGTGTATGTCTGCCTGTGTGTAATATATGTGTTTGTGTGTGTGTGAGAGTGTGAGAGTGTGAGTGCACATGTTCACACTGTTTCTTCATGATCCATGACTCTGGTTCTAATCATATGATGATGATTGTGGTAATGATAATGCCACCATGAAAGACTAATTTATGTGATTTATTTTTTTCAATGTGTAAAGGTATTTCTGCTCTTACATATGTTGTTTTATGTGTATTAATGGAGTAGCTCAGGAAAAATTTAAAACATAACTCCACATTTGCTTCTTTAGTTAGAGCAAGGGCTAGGAGGCTGATGTCACTAAGCAGCAATGGGGTAACATTAATTCATTGTAACTACTTATCCAGTTCAGGGTCGAGGTGGGTCCGGACCCTACTCTGAATCACTGGAACACCTGGAGACAATGAGACAGAGGCGGGGACTAGGGCGGAGTCAAGAACAACAACAAACAGTCTTTTATTAGTATTAGCTTAGCCTCATAGCTCTAGCTCTATAATAAAGTAGCAAAATTTGGACCCTAAACAGTGCTTTGCCAGTTGGTTGCATTTGCAAAATTATTTTTAGCTGCATCATTTTATTTACTCTCAAAATTAATCACACCAACTATGATGTAAGTCACATGCTAATGATATTGATTGTTAATTTAACATGTAAGGCTTCCAGTGCAGCTCCCGAAGTTGAACATGTCTGTGTATTAAGATCATCAGATATTTATATGAAAAATACTGGATATCAGAATATGTTTGTGATTTCCAAATCAGGCCTTCCATTTGGTTAAGGACGATGAACTTTTCCAATTTAATTTGCTATAGCGATTGCTTATATTGTATGATATAGTCCAGCTCTGTACATGTAAATATGATTTATAAATGTGGATATGTCTGATACCCAACAAATCATGTTTCATTTTTATGAGCACATCTGGATAATCTCTCCCCTGGCAGGAACGAGAGGATAAAACATGAAGCCTGACCAGCCAAAGACCCAGGGCCCAGGGCTTTCCGTCACTACTTATTGTCATCCAGTTACCATTCACTTATCTTCCAGTTCTGATCTGTGTATGTAACACCATGCTGACCACTGGCATAGTTCCGCTACAGCAGGGGATCAGTGGCTGTCAATTTAGGGAAGTTGAGGCTTAGCAGAATGCTAGCATGCCCTGCTTTATAGTTTGCCAAAAGCAAATGTGTGACAACGACCTTTGCTGGTTACTAATACACACTTTACACCGGACTAATCTCTTCTAGATTGCTGATGAGCTTGTGGCCATATTTCATTCTATCTACTTCTCTCTACATCTAATCCTGGATGTAGAGCTTTAAAAAAGAGCCCAGCTCCAGGATTTCAGGGTACTGGGTTCATTCCCTGCCTCGGGTCATTGTCTGTAAGGGGTTTGCTGTGTTCTCTCCATCTCTGTGTGAGTTTCCTCTGCATGCTCCTGTCCAAAAAAATCACACATCAGTTGATTGTGTGTAATTGCCCATGGTATGAGTGCATGGGTGAGTGTGTGATAGATGGGCGCCCAGGATGAAGCACAGGATGCCCACAGGACGAAGCAGTTAAAGAAGATGAATGAATTACATCTAAACATTAATCATTTATTTATTATATACCATCAACATAGGATTGCCTCTTTTGCTAGCCACTATAAATAAGATTTTTTTATGAGTATCATTTTCATTAAATTAAAATGCTGTAGTACCAAACTTGGTCAGTGTTATGCTGAACCACTACAGCTGCACCACTTCAAGTTGGAAGAATGACATTCTTAACTGCTGTAACATCTTCCTGCTGATGTTTATATGTTGGCATTACACTAGTTCGATCTGTAGAGGGTTTTGTACACTCCTGCTGTGTGGATTAACTCAGCAGGAAGGAGTAAGAAGAAGTGAGTAATAGGTGAAGGGTTGGTGACAGAGCACATTGGCCTCAGTCACAATGGTAGAGTGGGCTCAAAGAGGAGGAAAGAGAAAAGCTTAACTGTACGACACCTAAGGGGATCTAGATTTATTCATAGTTTCTCTGTCACCCTGTGTGCTATATCAGTGGTTCTAAATCCTGGCCCTGAAGTACCACTGACCGGAATGATTTATTGTTCTCCTTGCTCTAAAACTCACAGTTCAACTCATTAAGGGGTTGGCAATTAGTTCATGAGTCGCCTTAGCTGTGTTTGAAGCAAGGGATTCTTTAAAATATGTAGGTCAGTGGTATACCAGGACCAGGATTGAGAACCACTGTGGTAGGTCATTGCTTTGAATTTTGGTCCTGGGGATCCAATCATTTCTCAGCACTTTTTAAGTGTCCATGAAGAGACTCTTAAAATGAATGTGTTAAAGCTTGTATTATATTAAGATTTAAAAATAGAAAACACTTTACCTTGCCCTGGGAAGGACTGGCGCCCCCTCCAGGGTGTTCCTGCCTTGCGCCCAGAGATTCCTGGTAGGCTCCGGACCCACCATGGCCCTGAACTGAATAAGCGGTTACAGATAATGAATGAATGAATGAAAAACTTTCACTGCATCATTTAAAAGCACTTATAGCTGCATTTTAAGCTTGAATACGGGTAATAAAATTAACATTTATACATTTAAAAAGTCTCACACTAAGGATCAACTTACAAGCCTCCAAAAAAATATATATTCTGGCAAAAAAAAATTAAAAATAAATAATAAGTTTTTAAAATTGAAATAATGGGCAGAAAAAAACACAATCAAATATTATTTTCCAAATCATTCAGCCCTACTGTTCATTGTCTCTAGGTGAAATCCTTACTGCATTATTTTAAGATCATGTAACCCATAGGCCTGACAGTCATATGATAGAATGAATGAATTTCTTTTTTTTGAAAACATCTCCATAATGTGACTCTTCACCACAGTGTTTTTCACTAATCAGGGAATCGTTTAGGTTTTGTAGTTTTACCCTTCTGTTTTGTTGGATACTTCAATTCAGGAAATACTCAGTATTACGTACTTTACATTATTGTTTTGTTTTCTTTCTTTTCAGGGTTTTTTTTAACAACTTTTAACTTGTTTTCTGAGACTGGTTATTAATCATCATAATGAGAGCTATGACCATGATGAATGAGGTGGTATGTTGTCCTGATTTATGAGTGATTCTCTCATTCATTCTGTGTATTTTCTCTCCCTTTGATTGATCTGCTTGCTTTTGAATTTGTTGTGTAAGTATTAAATGTCGTTTTGTCTGTTTTCCTTTTAGTCACAGTAGTGTCTTGCAGCTTCTTTCCTCCAAAATCCCCTTTAACCAGCATTGGAACATTTTACACTCTAGAACCCTTCTCAATCTAGAATATTTATAACACCACTCTGACATTCCACATTTCAGAACTGTTCTCGTTCTTCACTGCTTTTGACATTTCTACCACTAGAACTCGTCAACACTGACATACATTTCTTGGACAAGAAGCTATCATTTCTGATATCTCAATCCATTTGTCCACACTCTAGAACTTTTGGCACCTGCTTCCACCCAGCCTATTGGCATGTCAGAAACTGCGCCCTATTCACTATATAGTGCAATTGATTTTGTGTTCCACCATTTTGTAAACCTAGTGCAGGATTTTCAGAGGACTCAAAAAATTCCACAATGCATCAAAAAAGTTAGTGTACCACCCATGTTCACTTGCTGACACTAGTGGAGAGTAGATACCCATAATGCACTGCGTTGTTTGGTAAAAACATGCATGAGTTAGTGTCCAAAACCGTTTACTATCCTCCTGAATTCAGTTCCATATAATAGTGCGCTGTATAATGAGTAATATGGAGAATAGTAAATAGGGAGCCATTTCAGACACATACTTGGCTCGAGAACCTCATTCATATTCAACATACAAAACTTCTAATACTTATATGCACCACTCTAGAACTATACTGACCCAGGTTTAAACATTCTGGAACAATTTTCACATGCTCCTGAGTCTTTCAGACATTCCAGAACTTCTTTCTTCTCCATTGTGATCTTCCACTTTAGAACTGTCTAACATCCAGTCCTCTGTTCCATTTCCTAGAGCCCCTCTGACTCCCACTTCAACACTAAAGATTCTAGAACTTTCTGATGTTCTGTGATGCTCTCAGCCATCCAGAGACCATGCTTAGAACTTAGTGACTCTAGCAGTTAGTTAGTCAAAAATACTGGCTACAGTTTTCTTTTGTTATAAGATCCTGAAGGATATTTCATTGTTATCTAGAAACCTTGGCTTAAACTGCAGACTTTTAACATTTAAAGCCTATAAGGCATTCTAATAGTTAACAGTGTTTAAATAAATGTTAAAATGTATATAATTGTGTCTCAAAATTTCAAATAATTTTAAATTGTGTTAACATATAAACTCTGACAAAAATAAATAAATAAAATAAAGTAGTTGTCCTCTGAGACTAATCTCTGGATGGTTAGACCCAGTCTTAGAAGCTGTACTGTGTTATGTTTTGCTCAGAAATCCCTCTCCAACATGGAGAAAGCTCCTCAGTTGTGAAGCCAAAGCTATCCCACAATCATCCTTCAGAACCTGATTTTGAATTTCTTGTAATGTTTGAATATATTTAAACACTATTTTTATTATACACCGTGTATATACACTGGGTTTGTGTGTATTGTGTGATCTTGGGCTTCTCTTACAACCTATAACACACTAACTCCTCTTTCTTTCCACATGAGAAAAGATTTCAACTCCATCACAATGTCAGTGAAATCTCATATGAAATAAAATTTGTAAACTATATTTGACCTGCACTATATTTCTAAAAATATCCAGTCACCTTAGTGAATCCACCAGTTTTAAGGTGCATTTATCTCCAAAGGATTGATTAAAAGAATGGCTTTGGAGCAGCTGCACATGAGCCTTTGTCACTATGCCCAAAGCCAAGAGTCTGTCCAGCAGTGGATCTGTGTTCTCTAGAGTTATGGAGCTTTTAACTGCGAATAGCTGTGATCCACAACTAATCATGTAACATCAGTACAATATATACAAAATGCTTGTGTTTGCTCTTCAGGTCCTCTCAAATTATTCCCAAAGACAGTTACCGTAGCAAGGAGCAAACCTCTAATTAATACACTTAATTTCAGACAAAACATTAACTTACAGGTGTCTACATGTTTTTGGTAACTAGCTAATAGCTGGAAATTCTTAGTTACAAGATTTATTCATATGCAGCCCTTCAGTTATTTTGTTATCTGATATTCAAGTATATAAAAAAATCTTTCTTGGCTGACATTTTGGTATTAAAGTTGAAATAAATCTCAGTTCTGTGCCAGTATTCTATGAAGTAATTGCTTCTTGTTGTTTTCAGTGCAGAGTGTCTTGTTTATAGTTACGTACATCCAGTCTAGAGCATGTGACCACTCTCTCACAGTGTGTATGTGTGTTACAGGAGAAGGAAGGCAGGGATTTTGCCCAGTCTAGAAGACTTGCTTTTCTACACAATTGCAGAAGGTCAAGAAAAAATCCCAGCACACAAATTCACCACGGTAAACACACCCACATATACTGTTTTTAATCATGTTGCATGTATTTCTGCAAATGGTAGGGCGCAAGCCATTAATTTCTCAGCAAAAACACTAATATTAAACACATAAATACACAGAAGTGTATAAATATAATGAGAACCATTTCTGTATTTATTATGCCCACACTTTATTACAGCTTTTGATCTTTCAGCAATATGTGCTTTAAGTTTCAGAGAAATCTTCAGCCAGACCTTCAGAGTTCATTCTTAGAAACGGGTTAAATATTCTCGTCCTATTCTCGTCTCGTGTATTCTCCTCAGGTAATTAACATGTTTTGGGTATGTGTGTGTGTGTGTGTGTGTGTGTAGGCACTGAAAGCAACTGGTCTCCGTACAGGTGATCCTCGTCTGAAGGAGTGTATGGAAATGCTGAAGGTTACTCTGAAGACCACATCAGACGGAGCCCTGGACAGACACCTATTTAAAAAGTAAGTGTGTGTGTGTTTGTGTTGTTGTTATTTGTTATTTATTTATTTAAAGAACAGGGACAATACGCATTATTCAACATCATCAATTCATAATGTAAATGTGCCAGATTTAGCCAAATGGCTAATTTTCATCTGCAGTCCCTGGGCAGGTTGATGTTATAAAAGAACAATCTGACAAAACATTAATAAACAAACATAAGTTATATATAATACAGCGCAAATTAAAGATCATGCTGACTTCATGTGTGTGTGAAGGTGTTTTATTTATTTATTTATTTATATTTGTCTGGAGTGGTCATGGATCATTAAAATACTCTGACGTTCCCCTTGAGCTTAAGATGTTACTTTGATGTTCTTTATTTCTGCACAACGTAAACAATTAAAGAGCTGATTCCAATGTTCTGATCTTTGATTGGTCACACAAAGCTGCTTATAAAAGATTAACAGCAGTTCTAGAATGTTCTCACTAATTCACAAAATTCTAAAATTTTCTGCCCTATTGAAACAATTTTAGGTTCACTATGTCATGGTTATGTAATTATATATAAACTGAATAGGAAATCATAAATGTATTTTGTTCATTTCTTACTTTTAAATAAATGTATCTTATGTTATTCTGATATTAGTGTTTATTTGATTTATTTTTAATTCATTTATTTATGCATTTTCCTTTTGCTTTCTAGTGTATTAAGATTGCAGTATCATTGTCAATATTCTGGGAACATGCAATACTTCAGAAATTCCTAAAAATACATTTAGCAAAACAATTAGTATATGAAAACACTGGCGGCATCTCCAGTTTTTACAAGTAGAATTACTCCTTGTTAAATATTTGGTGTAATAATGTACATCTGTTTCTAATTAAAATGTGTATATTTTGCATTTTACTCACATGCACATTTTTGCTTCTTTTAATATGTCACGCACAGTGTGTAGGAGGGATTTAAGTGTGTGTGTGTGTGTGTGTGTGTGTGTGTGTGTGTGTGTGTGTGTGTGTGTGTGTGTGTGTGCGCTAATACCAAATGGATATTTCCAGATGGAATTATTTCAATCTCAGGAAGACAGCAATAACAAGAGGGCTGAAATGAGATTGAGAGAAAGTGTGTTCCGTTATACTGAGAATGGAACATATTGAAATGTATTTATGTATAAATGTGTATCTGCTTTTCTTCAATAAATGTGTTAATATTCACTCTCTCACGTTTTATTTCTCTCTCAGGTGTGTTCAGAGTAATATTGTGCTGTTGACTCAGGCGTTCCGGAGGAAATTTGTTATTCCTGATTTCCAGTCATTTACATCACACATTGACGAGCTGTATGAGAATGCCAAGAAACTCTCTGGAGGACAGGTGCCTGAAGATTCCTGTTCTTTTTTTTTTTTCTTTTTTTTTTTTGAGGAAATGCTGTTATTTTAAAAGCCAGAACAAACAGACACCTGCACACACCAGAAAACATCTAAACACAACCTGATACAAAACAACCACAGAACACATCAAAAATCTACAACAGACATCAGAGAGACACAGACATGAAAAAGACACTGCAAGATCTCTACAGATGTCAGTAGACACAACAGACACCAGCAAACACCAGTTAACTCAAAGACTGATAGACACCATCGAATGGAGAAATTCGAGTTTTACACAACATACTCGAGTATGTTTCACTTGAGTTTTACAAAACATACTTTAAAATGTATACACTTTTGTATATTTTATATTTTCTTTGCAAAATAAGCTGTTTGCATGGCATAAATATCATTTTACCAGCTAATATATATCAGAAGTCTTGCTAACTATAAAACAAAATCACACTTGTATACTTTTTTTCATTACAACCTGTGGGCATATTAAGCTGTGATTAATGCTGATATTAATTTGTGTAGGTAGCAGACTATATTCCTCAGCTGGCAAAGTTCAGTCCTGACCTATGGGCCGTTTCTCTGTGTACTGTGGATGGACAGAGGTACCAGCATTAGATTGGAGTGTGTTTTTATAAATAAATAGGATTCTATTACACTGTGAATCTTGTACATTTTATACTTATTCATTCTCATCTTTGCTCTTGCTCTCTCTCTCTCTCACTATCTATCTATCTATCTATCTATCTATCTATCTATCTATCTATCTATCTATCTATCTATCTATCTATCTTTTTACAGACACACAGTGGGGGATACTAAAGTGCCATTTTGTTTACAGTCATGTGTGAAACCTCTGAAATATGCCGTAGCTGTTCATGACCATGGCACAGAATATGTCCACCGCTTCATTGGGAAAGAGCCCAGTGGCCTGCGTTTCAACAAACTTTTCCTTGACGAAGACGGTGAGACACACACACACACACACACACACTCGTTTTGTAACATTCACTTCTCACTTTAATATTCATGTTCATGTTGGCTTCCTTCTCACTTTAATATTCATGTAAACCACTACAAAGCTTTAGGACTCAGGAAAGCATCATATACTTGTATTTGGACATAGAAAACATTCCATTTACACCAGCAATGGATGCATTTTTTGATCACAATGAATTTACATTTTTCACTTAATGTGATTAAGTAAAAATCTGAACATGATTCAATCACCAAACACACAATTAAATGCAAGTGTTAAATGTCTGTGTGTAAATGTTTTTACCCAATTTTCTATTTTTAGATAAGCCACACAATCCCATGGTAAACGCAGGAGCAATAGTATGTACATCACTTATCAAGGTAAATCTGTTTACAACTGCTTATAACAGTCTGTGGTTGAAATAAAACAAAACAAAACAAAACAAAAAAACATCTCTATGCCCATGTGGGATGTCCAACAGATATCTGATGGGTGATGGCAAAAACTTGCAGAGTGGGTGGTGGCGCCTTATTTTGTTCTCATAAAAATGATTAAGATTATGAATAATGATTCTGAGAGAGATTTTTTAGACATGGGTGAGTGGGGGGTGGAGAGAGAGACAGAGAGAGAATACATATAACAGGTGATGAAGAGCGAGCTGTGAATAGCACGTGCCATGGGTTCATTTCACAGTAATCTTCCATGGCATTTCTGCAGTTTTGTTACACACGCACATACTAGCTCTGGTTTCAATTTTAGACTCAAACATCTGCCTATATTTTTTTGTTTGGACTCAGACTCCTTTTGCCACAAAAAATATAATATAAATAGGATTCTTAGATTATGAAATCATATCTTATATTTACAGTCCACTCCATAATTATTGGCACCCTGGTAATGATGAGGGTTATAAAAATTCACATATTTGTGCATTTTATGAATTTCATGTCATTTTAATTTAATATATTTGGAGACATAAATGAAGATTGCATAATTATTTTTAGCAAAACCATGTGCTACACTTATTAGCAACCCTGCATTTGCATGTATAACTCTTGGGCAGTAAAACAGCAGTTAGGCTTTTCGTAATTTATAAAGTTTGGTTAATTTGAGGCAGGTCATTTGAGACCATTCCTCTTTACAGAATCTCTACAGATTATCCAGGCTCCTAGGTCTTCTCTTATGTACTCTCCTCTTAAGCTCACACCCCAAGTTTTCTATGGGATTTAGTTCAGAGGACTGTGATGGCTAAAGCAGAAGCTTGAATTTGTGTAACATTTTTTCTTCATCTGCACGTATTTTATTGTATCATTGTCCTGCTGGAACGTTCAGTGATTACCCAAATTTAATTTTATGTCAGAGAGGCACAGATTTTGATTTAAATTTCTAGGTATTTCATGAAATTCATGATAGAATATACCCTAAGGGTGCCCATACTTCAGCCTCAGGTTCTTCAGCCTCAGTTTTTTTTTTTTTTTTTTTTTTTCCAAGAAGGTTTTTTGTTTCATCTGACCATAGAACCTGATTCAGTGAAAGTTCCAGTAGTGTTTAGCAAACTCCAGGCAATTACTTTTTGGTTAGATGACAGGACCTCAGTAACTCTCCAAAGGTGATCCTTGTCTGAGGGGAGCAATCTTGCACAACCAAGCAGGTTTTCACAGTTCCAGTTGTGTGGAGTTTTGTGGAGTTTTAGCTGTTGTCTGACAAATGAAATAAACACACTTTTCCCTTATTTGAATTATGGATTCATTAGTCTTTCGCATACTGAAGATTGACTAAGTGAGTTTGATTTTTTCAGAAAAAATTAACTCCAATTAACAGTTAGATTTTTCTATTGTCTTTCAATACGAGATGAAAATAAAACACCAAGGGTTATTAACTCATCTTTACCAGGAGTACCAGCAATAGTGCAGGAGATAGGTCATGTGGAAATATAGTAGTCCAAAAAAAGACAAGGACAAGGAACAGACAAGTAACACCTGGGAAGGATAATGAGAGGGCAGGGCAACAAAGGAGACTGATTATAAGGTGTGGCTAGGGCGGAGCTAAGGGGAAGACCAGGACAAACAAAAGCAGAGCCATGTGCTCCTAGCACATGGCAAACAAGGGAGATACACAGCAGGAAAACACAAGACAGGGCCAGAGCATGACACAAAGTTCTCAAACAGTATTGCAAGGGAAATTGGTGTGCTACTGTGCTTGCTGTTGCAACATGGGCTTAAGTGTACTTTAGAAAAAACATTGTCAAATCTTTTGCTGTGTCATGAAATGCAATCTGAAACTATTACACAAGGAGAATGCCATAGATCAACTTTATGCAGAAGTACTCAGTAAGTACTCTGGGCCCAAGCTCATCTCAGGATCACAGACTACAACAATTAATATCCTCTATTCCCAAATGATTTAAAAGTCTAATTTAAAGGAATGGGCATTTAACACTGTGTTGAACATGCTGCTTTCCCAACCTATTTTTGGATGTACAGCAGGTATCAAAGTCAAAATGTATTTACAAAATACAATTTATTTTGTCATTTAAAACACAGAAATCCTTTTTATTTTTGATTTTTTCAGCTAAATAAAAGTTCAAATCAGAGTTTCTTGTTTTTATTGTATTGCATATTTATAAACTGAATTAAATAATACTGAGTAATAACACTTAATCTATTATTAAGGTTATCTATTGATAAATGTAATTTGCCTACTCATATTAAGGTTGTGGCTGTTCTTAAAATATTGGCCACTGCTGTAGGCTCACATTAAAATTTTCCAGAAAAAATTGCATGTTCATCCAGGCTGGGATGGAAATGTGTAGTGTGTCTTTCAAGCATTTTTTGTGTTTTTTTCTATTGTTGTCTCATATTTTTCAGCATTATGAACTGTGGGAAATTATGACCACTCCAACAGGTCAATGGCGTCGGTAATTTTTCTTTCAGTATTTTTTCCTCATTGAACAAATTTCACAAATATTATTTATAAATCTGATGAACACCAACCTAAGCCACCTACATTGCAGTTAATATATATCCATTGATTATTATTTATTACCATTATTGATTATTAGCAATTATCAATGGTTATTATTATTCATGACTATTAATAATTATTAGTATTGATATTAATATTAATAGTTAATATTAATATCATATTCAACTTGGTATTAAAGCTGATTTTATTTCATAAAACAGGACACTTTTTATGTTTGATCATACTATTTCAATACGCTTATATCATCAGTGATTACACAACACATTTCTTCAATGTGGAAAAAATGTGCATAATTTTAAACTTTTTTGTTAGGTTTATTTTCCTTACACCCACAAGCCTAATGCAGTTCAACTCACCACATTGTTAAAATGCTCTACATACAAACATGTTTTTTCATGTAGTGTGGATTAAATCAATATTGTTGCCAAATACATATTAGGTACTTTCATTTAATAATCAGTAGGGGTGGGAAACAAAATTATACAAAAACGTAATAATTTGGATTTAGAAATAGTATAGATACAGGCCCAATGATAAAAAAAACAGAACCTATTATCAATGCTTTGCTATTAATATTTTTAACAAGTATTACACAGTTTATTTTTAAGAATTGGTCAGTAAAGTGGATAACATGCTCAATTCCAGTCTATCCATACAGACAGAAATGCCCACTTTAAATCACTAATAAATATCACTGAACAGGGTTAATAACATAGCATTACACTTGCCACTGTACATTTCTCTGAATAAAAGCAATTGTTAAAGGCACTGCTTATGATTCTGGAGGGCTACTGTTGATATTTACATTCAGCAAAATAAGCACACCCCTCCATTCAGTGCTGCTCAATTTCACACTCAAATTCATACACCCACATTGCCAAGGTAATGCCACTTGGGCTTGCAGGTACAGTCTCTGCATCTCCTATTCCCCTGTGCTGTGCACGCCCCCTGTTACTGATTGACTGGAATAGTGCTGTGTTTCTCCATCCAAGCTTTTTCTTTTAGTTTCCCATTTACTGGCCCAGGGCTGACTATCAAGACATGAATATTTTCCCTAGCACAAACAGCTGACTTTTACAGAAAATGTATCGGATTGAAATAATATATAGCACCTTTAAACATATTTGGATTAGAATTATGTGTAGGATGCAATTTCATTTAAATGTTCAGTGGTAGATGATGTCAGAAATGTGGCTGCTGGTAGGAAGACAGTGGGCTGGGCCCTATGTAAATTTCTAAAGGATTGGCATACAATAATTTTACATTTTATCCTGTGTATAATTAAAATGAGGATAAAACATGTTTTTCATTATTATTGCTTTTTGTTTGTTTGTTTTTTTGTTTAAATAACAAATAAAAAATTGTATTAGGAAAATATTAAATAGGATTATGTCACAATATGTCATACCACAACACTCATCACATCTCAAATCTTTAAATAGAGCAATAAAACTTGCACATTTCCCACCCACACTGTTCAGAGCTCCAGATATTCACTTCATAACACAAACACACTTTAATTTAACCCATCTTTTCTGTAGAATAATATACTTATTAGGGTTTACCTACTACATTTGTCAATGTACAGTACTCAAATGTAGCTGTAATATGTAGCCTCTTGTTGGTTTTCTTTTTTTCTTGCTGTTTATAACCAACTACTCAACTTAAATGTCTTTATTCTGATTATAGTAATTTCCTAATATAAACATGTTTGACCTTCTACTACTTAGTGTATTAATCAGTTTGTAGTATTTTTATTTATTTTTGATGTATATTAATAGTTTGAATCTTTTTCCATTGTGTTGTTGCTCTTAAGTTGAATTTACATTAATGTTTTTACCAAGCTAATATTTAAAATCATCTATATGTGTTTTAGCAAGGAGCAAGTAATGCAGAAAAATTTGACTACGTAAGTAATGTTTTCATTTCTTTTTTATATATAAAGGGTTCTCAACTGAAAATTGATTTATTCAGTGACTGCAAAGTTTGATTGTTTGATTGATCCCATAGAAGTTGAACTTCACAGAAATATTGTAAAAATAAAACAATTGCCTTCATTAAAAATGTCTTTGTTTTGGTGATTAATGTCTTATTACTCTTTTAAAGTAGTCAGGGATATGACTACATTTGTTTTCTTTTTTAACTGGTAGGTGATGAACTTTATGAAGAAGCTGGCAGGGAATGAGTATGTGGGCTTTAGCAATGCTACGTGAGTCACCTTTAAATTCATAGCTTAAAGAAAGCTGTTTATGCTTCTAATTTATAAACTGGACAATCAGCAGCTCTTTTTTATTAGTTGCACATTTTTGTTGTTTATTTTATGTTTTTGCTTTGTCTGTTTCAGGTTTCAGTCTGAGAGGTTGTCTGGAGACAGAAACTTTGCCATTGGTTACTATCTGAAAGAGAAGAAGGTGAATAATATTTCAATATTTTATGTGTTCAAAATATCAAGACATTTTGAATGGTATTATATAACTAAATTCGAAATGATAAATGTATTGATACATAGGTATACTTTCATAGGTTTGTAGGTTTGTTTTATATATATATATATACCTCTGCTTTCTCATTTGTCTATAGTGTTTCCCAGAGGGTACTGACATGACTTCTATCTTGGACTTCTACTTTCAGGTTAGAAATCTTAAAAAATATGCATTCTCTGTTTAAGAAAGAAAAGAACTTGGGGATTTCCTAATCAGCATTACATAATATTATTATAAGTGTCAGAGAAGCTGGAGAATACTCTTTATATATAGAATAAGGCCCAAAAACTTATATTAACAGGACTTGAATATTAGACCATCAGGTGACACTGCATTCAAAACAGACACGATTCTGTAGTGGTAGTGGAAATTACCGCATGGCCTCAGAAACACAAAAAAACACTGTCTGTGAATACAGTTCGTTGCTGCATCCACAAATGTGAGTTAAAACATGCAAAGAAGAAACCACATATATACAAGATCCAGAATGCCACTGCCTTCTCTGGGCCCAAGCTCATTTAAGATGAACCTAGGTGAAGAAGAAAAGGTCATTTTAACTCATTTTGGGATTTATGGATGCTCTGTCTAGCTCTGGGCTAGAGAGGAAAGGAATCGTAAGCCCACAGTTCAAAAGTGGAACAATATATACAGGTTTTGGAGAAACATGCTGCCATCCAGACCTTGTCTTTTCAGGGAAGTCCTTGCTTATTTTAGCAAGACAGTGCCAATCCACATTCTGCATTACAGTATTACAACAGCATTGTCCCATAGTAAAACAGAGGTGCTGAAAACAGTTGGTACATTATGAAATGAAAAATAACATAATGAAGACCTGAACTGTTGAGTAGCTGAAATCCTCCAGCTAGAATGTAAAACGCCACTTTCAGAACCACAGTAATGGCTCTTCTCAGTGCCCAGATGTATACAGTGTGTTGTCAGAAGAAGAAGTGATGCAACACAGTAGTAAACATGCCCCTGCAACTTATCTTGAGATGTGTTGCTAGCATCCAATTTAAAATGGGCAAGTATTGTTTTCAAAACAATTACTCAGTTTCAGCTGTAGATATGTTGTCTTTGTTCTATATTCATGTAAGTATATGATTTAAATGATTAACACATTAGTGCATTCTGTTTTATTTACATTTTTCCAAAACCCCTAATTCTGGAAATGGGTTTGTGCACTGACCTTTTAATAAGTTCAGATCTAAATAGTTTTCATATTTCTTATATGAAAAGCGCTATATAAAATTGATGTATTATTATTATAGTCACCAATAATTTTATACGTTTGAGGTGATCAAAATACAGATCACAATATAGACTTGTCTCTTTAAATGATGTAGTATTTAAAACAATATAATTTCATTTGGACTTATGAAACTGATATAAAATTAGAATATTTGTGTGTTTAACTGTGTTTTTGTGTGTTTGTTTGCTTGTTCATTTGTTTAGCTGTGCTCTATTGAGGTGACGTGTGAGAGTGCTAGCGTGATGGCTGCTACACTAGCCAACGGCGGCTTCTGTCCAATTACAGGCGAGAGAGTGCTCAACCCAGAGGCTGTGAGGAACACACTCAGCCTCATGCACTCCTGTGGCATGTACGACTTCTCCGGACAATTTGCCTTCCATGTAAGTGTACAGGCACGCTATGCACACACATTACAATTATGACATTGGTTAAACCTTCTTATCCAGGGCAATTTATAGTTTAATCATGTTACAGAAGAGCTCTGGTTCTTAAATTGGGTCCATTCCTGATTCTTGGAACCTTGGTGTCCTTCAGTGGACTGGCACACATTTCCACCAGTGTAGATGGGAACCAAAAATATGACATCAGCGGGGGAGAGCTGCAAGTTCGCTCAGTTCTAGCGTCACCTTTTCTGAATACAGCACCATAAACAGAGATAAACAGAGTTATGACAGGGTCATTGTTTATTCTTTGTTTACAGCGAGGTCAGACCAGGGATGATACATGTGTAAATGTAAACGCTTGACATGCCCACAGACAACATAATGAATTTTCATGAATTTTTAAGATCTTTGGTTCCAGCTGGAAACTAACTTTTCTGGTTCTAATTTATTTTAGTGGAAACACACCTAACACTCCAGATTGGGTTCGGGTTCCTCATTGGTGGAAAAGCACTATGAAAGAAAATATAACATAAACATGGCAACGCAAAATTATGTTTCAGTCTATGTTAGTGCATGTGATATTGATTGACATGCGATTTTCACAGAGATTTGGTGTCCTGGAGTATGTGTTAAATTGTATTGAGATGGTTGTTGAAACTGATAATGTGGTGCAGACAACCTCACCTAGAATATTTTTTATCAGTAACCACTGGTTTACATTTACAACATTTACAGCTGCTTTTATCAAGAGCAACTTTAAAACGGGCTTTTAAAATCAGAGAATCCTAGGGAGTATAAATAGCTTTGAGTCAAAATACCCCTGAATCATGATCACACTAAATACAGGATTCATTGCTAATACCTAGAAGGCACAAATACAAAATGAAAAGATCTTAAATACCATACCAAATTAATACTAATGCTAATACTTAAAAAAGAGAGACTACAGTACATTTTAAAAATGAGTAATGGATTAAATGCTGATCATAGATTTGGGTCTACAGGTGAATTTGAAGGCTGTCAGAGACATTTTTGTGAGTGTTTGCGTGTCTGTGTGTGTAGGTGGGTTTACCTGCTAAATCAGGTGTAGCTGGTGGGATTTTGCTGGTGGTTCCTAATGTGATGGGAATAATGTGTTGGTCTCCACCTCTGGATAAACTGGGCAACAGTGTCCGTGGCATCAAGTTCTGCACGGTACAGACTTTCTCTTTCTCACTTTTTCTCACTATGTGTATACATAGAACAAAAGGACAGGCAAAGAGGTATAGCTGTGTATAGCTCTAGTATAGCTCTGCTCATTTACTTTATAAAGACTTTAATAATTTTAAGTGGTTAACGTCTGGTCTGCTATTTGATTGAACCAATTGAGCATCCTGTGTAATCCTAGAGTTTGGAAAATGGATATGTAAAAAACATATTATGATTGACCCAGGTTTACACTGGGACAGAGCCCTTTATGCTATCACTATTAGACTTGTTATGCAGTTTCTGACCCTGGACGACAAATATATAAGCTTGTATTTTTATTTATATGTCTGTATACATCTATTTCTCTTTCTGTAGGATCTGGTGCAATTGTTCAACTTCCACAACTACGATAACTTGCGTCATTTTGCTAAGAAGCTGGATCCTCGCAGAGAGGGAGGTGACGAAAGGGTGAGGCATTATTCCTCCTTCTTCTTCCCAGTGACTTGCATCCCTTTAAACACAAGTGCTTCTATGTGCCCAGAAAATATGTTTCTAGTTATAGTTAACTCATTCACTGAAGGTAAAATCAGCTCTACTGAATTTGCTGTTTACGCAGTGTCACAAAACACATATACATATGTTTGCTTTTTCGGCCTATAGCAGTATAGCCTCACCCATTTGTGCTGAAAAACTAAGAAGTGTTTCAACCCAGAGTGCTTTCTTTTTTAATGGAGCTATAAATACAATGCAGGTCAGCCAATCAGAACAGAGCCCCTTTATATGTAAATCAGTCCTAAAGGCACAGCCCATTTAATTCTAAGGGATACAAAGAAGTCGGAAATGATATATGGTTTTGGTATATAAACCAACATAAAAAGTAGAATATGAATTCAGGAAAATTCAAGAAACATGGGCTCTTTAAAGTGGAAAATTTTATTGCACATTGAGAAGAACTGAACCAAGATTTGTTTGATTCTCAGGTGAAGTCAGTTATAAATCTGCTGTTTGCTGCTTACACTGGAGATGTGTCTGCTCTGAGGAGGTATGCACACAAGCACAACATACACAGTATACATATAAGCACACACAACTGCATCAGCCTTATGTCCTGGGGTTGTGGGTTCAGTCCCCACCTCGGGTCACTGCCTGTGAGGAGTTTAGTGTGTTCTCTTTGTGTCTGCACGGGTTCCCTCCTGGTGCACTTGTTTCCTCCTACAGACCAAAAACACATGCTGGTAGGTGGATTGACCATGTGAAATTGTTTGCAGGTGTGAGTGTGTTGAGTGACTGGCTGAGTGTGTGTTGCCCTGTGATGGATCATTGCTCTGTCCATGGTCATGCCTAGGACCCACTGCGACCTTGATCAGGATTAAGAGATTATAAGCAATGACTGACTAACAACTGTAACACTGTTCATTTTTCTACCTGCAGTCTTTGGTCTAATGAACTTTGCTGCACTGTATGTGTGTGTGTCTAGGTTTGCTTTGTCTTCTATGGATATGGAACAAAGAGATTATGACTCAAGAACAGCTCTTCATGTGGCTGCCGCAGAAGGTACCAAGAGCTCTATTTCCAGCAACAGAAAATAAATATGATTTACAAAAAAGAAAAGCATATATCTGAACAAAACTTCATTTGTATTTTTAGGTCATGCTGAAGTGGTTCGTTTCCTCTTGGAAGCATGTAAAGTGAACCCAGTACCCAGAGACAGGTATAATCCTCCCAATATATGAAAGGTTTATGCTCCACAGCACATAGTGTGGCATCCAAAAAAACAGTTATGCACAGTGTTATTTCATTTAAATTTTCAAAATGGTTTTGTGGTTCCCAGTGTTTTCTTTACTGTGTGAAATGGGTCCAAATGGCTCTTTGAGTGGTAAAGGTTGCCGACCCCTGCTCTAAACCATTTATTACAGCAGATTGTAGATATGCTTGAGGTGATGTTTGTGTTTTATTTCTATGATAATATTAAGGTGGGGTAACACTCCAATGGACGAAGCCGTGCATTTCGGACATCATGATGTAGTGACCATCCTTCAGGATTATCACAACAAATACAGCCCTCAGGAGACCACCGCCGCTGGGGAGAAGGAAACAGCAGAAAAGAACCTGGACGGTATGCTGTAACTCAGCTCTGTCTTCATCAGGTCTTTACACACCAAACTTTATTTACTATTAATTCAGTGAGAGGGTAAATTTTTTATACTCCACAGAGGCCATGTTTAAAATGTGTTTGAACAGCATCTCTGATACATACAGGCTACTACATGTCAGTAAAACAACTGAAGAAGAATCATTTGAGAAGTTATTTATTTCATTTTCTCACGCTCGGTGTGTACCGGCTTCTTGTTGAAGGAGATTCTCTTGTTTGTAAATTTTTCTGTGTGTGTGTGTTTGTCTCTATTATGGAAAATGTAGATTAGCGACGTAATTTTGCAGCTGTATGTGTTTATAGGTTTCAGTTCTGAGCACTTCTGATCCAGTTCCCGCTGTGCTGGGTGCGTGAATGTTTGTGTTTGCAGGCTCATATTATCCTGGTCCGCAGTGATGTGTATGTAGCCTTCCCCTTTTACTGTGTGTGTTTTCACACATACACACACTGTAAATGTATTTTAAATAATTTACAATGTACATTTATGTATTGTTTTAATATGGAATATTTTTCGACTTTAATGATGTCGTTTATATCAATATAAAGATTGAGGGCTTCATAAAAAGAGCCTGAGGTGGAGAAAACTGCTGTTACTCAGTGGGATGTATCATTCTAAAAAAGATTATTTAATTTAATTTAATTTATTCACATATATATTCAGTGCTGCTCTGAAGTTTGGTAACAATGATTTTCCACACTATAAAACCAGGTTAGGTATGAACAAATTTATAAAATGCTTCCAGTAGAACTGTAAAACTAAGAATTGTCAGGAAACTGTAAGAAACTATGAAAGACAGAAAATCTTGATGAATGAAATCTAAAAAAGTGTCACAATATGTATACCCAGAAAGATGAAGGTACAGAATAAAATTATTATAAAATACACAAATAAATCATTCCAAAGGTGATGATCAAATCTTCAAATCTTGGATGGCTACATGGAAAAAGCAAAATAACTCATGGCTGTTTCTAAAATACTTCTACAATGGAAATAAATTTAATATGTGATATATTTCTGTGAAAAAAAAAATCTAAGATATGCCTATAATCCAAACTTCTGAATGGTAGGGAAAATATTTAAGTGGCATCTGCTTATTATTGCAGTGTGGGTGAGGGTTTTTTTTTTTTTTTGCCTTTTGAATAGTTTGTGATTTGTGATCTAATCCAAAAGAGAAATGTTTTTGATTGTATGGAACCATTTGCACTAGTTTTGTGTGTATTTGTGGATATTTCAGAACAAAAAAGATGTTTTTAGGGACCAGCCATTTCTGCAGAACATTCCCAAAACTGATTTTTGTTGTTTCTTGATTAGTGTTTTTTTTTTTTTTTTTTTTTTTTTTTTGTATTTGTTAAAAAAGACATTATTAATACCTAATAATTCAAATCCCACCACTGCACTGTGACGGCAGGAAGCAGTACAAAAAAGAAAATAAAATTTTCTTATTTGTTATTTATTTATTTATTTATTTTTACACATTTGCTGGACGTAGATAACAAGACAAACCAGAACTTATTCCTCATTTTTCTGAAAATTATTCATTTTTAAAGGCCAGGATGCACTGAAGAGATTTGCATTTAAAAACAAACAAACAAGAAAACAGAACACTAAAAATTAATAATAGTTAACAAATAATATGATTTCAAGATGAGTTTGTATTTTTAAGAACCTACTAAATATGTGTCCGTGTCCCAGGGTCCAGGAAAAAGAAGAAACAATTGAAAATGTGCCAAGGTTTTTATGAGTGGTTTAGTTTATAATTTTCTACAGAGAACACACTTCTGGATTTTTTAGTAGACAATTACTTTTCATTTACAGAAATTTTGGGGAAAAAGCACCCTTATAACAGCCTCTGCAAAAGTTATGGCACAATATGGTACCTCAAATACATAAAAGTAAGCAAATAAATATAAGTTGTGCACTATAATAGCAGAAAGGTGCCGTATTTTAGCGTTTATTTTATCAATGTTTTTTTCACCGAAAAATCAATTTAAACATGTAATTTGGCCAAATTTTTAATCTAAAGTTATTCAGCAAGTCAGTATTAAGTCTTTTTTTCAGTAGATTTTGTACTGTATTTTGACTTCTGTAAAAAATGTCAACTTTGTAGTTCTAAAAGCATGGAACTGTAGCAGAACAAGCAGGCAACTTTAAATTTTGTTTTAATGCAATATACAGTCAAATGATGCGCTCCAGTAAAATTACATTTATTTGTGCAAAATAAATGACAGCTCATCAAGTGTTTTCATGCATAGTTTCTATTTTTAACATATGATCAATAAAAATAAAGCATGAAAATATAAAATGTGGGTGACGCGGTGGCGCAGCAGGTAGTGTCGCAGTTACACAGTTCCAGCGACCTGGAGGTTGTGGGTTTGATTCCCGCTCCGGGTGACTGTCTGTGAGGAGTTGGTGTGTTCTCCCCGTGTCCGTGTGGGTGTCCTCCGGGTGCTCCGGTTTCCTCCCACGGTACAGAAACACATGTTGGTAGGTGGATTGGTGACTCAAAGTGTCGATAGGTGCGAGTGTGTGTCTGTGTTGCCCTGTGAAGGACTGGTGCCCCCTCCAGGGTGTATTCCTGTTTTGCGCCCAGTAATTCCGGTAGGCTTCGGACCCACCGCGACCCTGAACTAGAAAAGTGGTTACAGACAATGGATGAAGGAATGAAAGAATGAATGAATATAAAGTGTGTCATGATGTTCACTGCATATTTCTCTAATTATACATTTTAAATGCTTAAATTAACTAAACTGTGCAGTAATATTATTTATTTATTTATTATTAATATTGCATATTTAATGTGTGTTCTCTGCAGAGAATTTATTCATTATTTTTCACTTGGAAAAGCGACCAATAAAATTTGTGAACAGGGGGCAGAGAAACATTTGCACAAGAAGAGCTGTAGACTCTCAGAAGCTTCAAATCTCCTCAGTGTACCCAGGCATCCATCAGAAACAAAGAGCTGATAGTGAAGGTCCTCTGAAGAAATTTACAAGCAATTACGGATGGAGTTGCACACAAAAAAAACCCACTAAGAATAAAAATAAACTGAAGTAGATGGAGGCTCACAAAAAGCACAAGAAGCGTGTGTTCAACAGACTTTATATTTCCGGTAAAAACACTTAGAATGCTACTTCACTACTGTATGTTTGTGTGTGTGTGTGTTAAGCATGAGGGTCACATTGTGAACATTATTTAAAGCAAAACAATAAAACTGTAACCATTAAACAAAACAAAACAAAACAAAAAAAACTAAACAGGAGGTAAAAGTGTAGTACAGGCCGTAGTCTCTTCCCTTGGCTGTATCTACATTACATATATCCAAAAGTATTTAGACACAACTCATCCAATGTTACCTTTGTATATTACTATAGAGGTTTGTTTTTCCTTTGATGCAGCAATAGCTTCTAATCTCCTGGGAAGAATAGACTGTAGACATTTGCTATGATGCCACCAGAGCATAGGGAAATTATGATTCAGCATTGTTCACAGATCATCACAAAGGTATAGGATAGAGCTTCATCACTCCTGAGAAAAGAGTTTTGCTGCTCCATATGTCACTGCTGGGGGACTTTATGCCTCTCTTGTGTATTTCAGCTACTAGTATTTTTATCAGTGGAGATTTCACACTAGGGCTGAAAGATTGGAAAAGGAAGGAAAGTTTCCAAAATTGCAGGAGCTGCAATTTTATTTATAGCCTGCATTATCAAGAACATCTCTTCGAAAATGGTGACATCTAGCTTTAATGCGACAGAGATAAATCAATCATTCTGCTGTACACATGATAATGATTACAACTAAATGACTGTCTGACACTGTTCAAAATTTAAGCTAGATTGTTGTGGTCTTCTCAGTTATAAAATCAGGCTTGAAATAATAGCAGTGGATGCACACAAAATAAGTGTCCAGATACTTTTGTACATAAGGTGTATTTTAGTGATACCTCATGTTGAACCTATCTGCTAAAACCAAGAAAACAACAATTCACTGGGTGTGTTTAGCGCTGTTACGAATGTACTTTATTGTCTTTGTTTACCTGCTTTTTTTTTTTGCTGTATTAGGCTTTTGTCCTATTGTGTGTATACAAACTGCACTGAGTATTTCACCCATGTAAATCAATTAAAAAAATGGAAGCTTCAAAGTTGTCTGTGAATTTTTGCTGTTTAAAAATGTCCGATGAGCAAAATCCAGTTATTTTTTGTATAAACATTAAGTGCTAACTAACTATTCAGTTTTACTCAGCTACTGTTTTGGCATTTGGTGCCATTTCCCTGCATGCAAAGATACACATTGATCAGCCAAAATAGTAAAATGACCTTTGATTGTTCCTACATTTGTCTATTTTATCAGCTCTATTTCTTCCTGTGCTCCTGGAGTGAACATCTCAGAGTCCACCTTGAACTAAGAATGTTCCACCAACTAAAACTATCCAGCCAACAGCATCCTGTCTCCTCTGAAGAAGGACAAGACAAACTCTTCAGCAACAAATGAGTTACTGTCTCTGAATTTACATCTACAGAGTGGACTAATAACGTAGGTGTGTCTAACACAAACACACCACCATCATGTTTGCATCAGTGCAGTGCTGAGAGAGAGCCTCCACCCAAATAATACTTGTGCTGTGGTGGTCCTCTCGGGGGCACTGAAGAACGGGGTGAAAGGGGCAAACACAGGATGCAGAAAAACAGATTAACTGAATTCTGCAATTGTAGAACTACAAAGGGCACCTATATGGTCAATGGAACGTTTAAAAAATGTATATATGTATATGACTATATGTGTAGAAGGAAAGTGATTTTAAAGTTATGGCTGACCAGTTTAAATAAAAAAAATTAAAATATAAAAAGTCAACTCTACTTAAGTACTTTTGATTATTACTTAAGATTATTTGATTCCAACTTTTGAAACTAAAATTCTTTTCTGCAACATTTCTATACTTTTAAATGAGGCTATATTTGTAAATATCCTGTGAGGCTATAAATAAGGCTTGCTTGCCAAATAAAGTAAAATATCTGAAGTGCCAGTTCACATAAATGTGGATAAAATTTCTCTTTACTTAATATCAGTAGACCAAGACAATATTGATAAAGTTTGCTTTCTTTCTAACACTCATTTACAGGTTATTCTGCCTTTAAAACTAAGGCCAAAAATTCAAATTGACAGTCACATTATCAGCTTTGTCCTTGAGCTTCAGGAAGATGGGGGATTTGGAGAAAAAGTGCTTATATTTTCTTTTTTTTTTTTTTTTCTTTTTTTTTCTTTTTTTTTTTTAAACATCACAGAACTGCCACAGTTGCATAACAGTAAGAGTTTTTAAAACTCTCACGGTGTTTACACTTCAGCAAATGTTACAGCAGGTGAATCATGAAATGTTTTCTTTTTAACCAGCTGGAGCTCTGGATCATTTCCTCATGAATAAGTGGAGATTCTCTGTCAGGCCATCCACTGTTTCCTTCATTCTGGAAACCCTCGGTACAGCTAGACACCAAAAAGAAAAAGAATACATTTAATTGTGAGTTTACACTAGATGTTCTTTTTTGTAATTATGTTATAATGTAAAATATGTATTATAAAAAGCTCTGGCTTGTATCTGTTGATTTTCAAATTGAAAGTTAAGGTTTCTCTATGATGAACAAATCATTAAAAATACATTCATTTGCTAAGTAATATAGCTAAATATACAGTATAATTGCTGAGTCAACATAATGGAAAAACAACATACAATATAAATTTGGCCATAACCTCTGCACATTTGCTGGTATGGACCATGCATATGAAGCCAACACCCATCCCACACCGTTGGATAGACGAATACAAGAAAGATGGTGGATTTGGGAGCCAGTTTGTCCGACACCGAAATGAGGTGGGTTCACAGGGTATATATAGGGCTGAGGGGAGGAGTTTGGGCATGGTCCTACCTATTTTCAAATAAGTTAAATTAACAGTAAGAGGATATGAAAATGTGCAGAGGTTTGTTTTCTATAGCAGGTGTGTATCTAAGGGTATACAGCTGCCAAATAAACTAATCAAACTGCACTGTTCCCTAAAGTGTACTTTTATTTTAAAAATAATTCAAAGAAAATTTGATTAATTTGCATTTCCTTTGGCTTTTCAAACTTGTCCAAGATTAAAAACTTCCCATCCAGATTTAAATTTGGTGGTTGGAAAACCTTCCTCTTTACAACCTCAAGGTATCAACCAAACTGGAGTTAAAATGTGTCCTTGTTTGCATAATGATAAAAATTGAACATTTATTTGGGTTGATGTTCATATACCTTAGTATACTGTAATGGAAAAGCCTATGTTGAAAACATGTTTTTATAATTTATTAGGTTTATTTTTACCTCTCCAATATCACCAGTTGTCAGATCCCGAGTCTGTAACAGGACACAAATTGCACACATCAGTGTAACATCATCATCCGATAAACTGGTGAAATATACTATAAATATTTTTACACTACCATACTTTATCAGAGTAAATGCTAATCTCTAATTTAATCAGTGTAATTCATTAGAACAAGATCTAATGTTTACAGTACTGTATTTTACCATGCACTTTACACAGAGTACTCTAAGACTTTCTACTTACTCTGATAATTCACCATAAACTTGTTTTTAGAGCTGATTTTTACAGCACTATTATTATAGTACATAATAGTAGGTATAGCACTATTCTTAATCAGAATAAGACTTAATGTGAACTGTAATGTATATTAATATATACTTTACTGGAGTAAGAGCTAATTTTTAAAATAGTGTTCTTTTTTTGTGTATTTTACCATGATGATTATATGAGCCAGTGTTAATGTTTACAGTACTGTACTTTACGATGTACATAACATACCAGAATAGGCACTAGTCTTTGCTGTACTGTACTATGTATACTAATTATATCATATGTTCTTAATCACTGTAAGCAATAATCATTGCCATACTGTATTTTACCATGTATTTGCCCTGTACAACCTTTACAATACTGAAATTTTATGAGTGTAATCAGTAATCTATACAATATATAATCTATAACAATACTGTATCTGAGTAAGCATTAACCTTAACTTTACTGTACATTATCAGTGTCAATCCTTACATTGTTAAAGTGCACCAGAAAGATAGTATTTCATAAAGGTACTTAGGTATTGTAAGTTTTTTTTTTTTTTTTAAATTGTAATTTATCATTCACACTTACCATTCTCTCCAGTTCTCCATACACCTCTGGAGACAGGGGCATTATATTGTCATTGTATTCGGATGTTTTCCTGTCAGTAAAACACAGTGGAGTAAGATTTACATTTACATCCTGCTGAACTGTTATTAGGAAAAAATTAATATATTTGATAATGGCTTACATCTCAGAGACAGAGATGAGGGTTGTGCTGATGTAACCTTCATCTTGTTTCTTATCCACGTCCATAGGCTCATGTTCTACAAAATGAGAGAAATATAAAAAGGAAAATGAGCAGAAAATGTATATTAATAAATATGAAAACACAAAAGCCCTTGTTAAATATATATATATATATATATATATATATATATATATATATATATATATATATATATATATATATATATATATATATATATATATATACACATATATATACATATATATACACACACACACTCTATCTCCTCTAAATGCAAACCTTGCGATATTTAAAAGCTGCTTATGTCCATGTCCCTTTGTTTTAAGTTTGATTAAATAAGAGCCAATCACAAAGCAATGAACTGCTACCGTCTTATCTATGATGAAAAGAAGAGAGCCATTACCCAGACATTACTAAACCAGTTAAATAAGAAAGTGAATAAATCTAAGCCTTGCCAAAAATCTGAACTACTGCTAACATCATCAGGTGTTACATCTTGATCTCTGCCTCCTGTTGCTCATGACCCATCTCAACCATCTCCCAATACAACCTCGTCCTTCTTCACTCAGTAACCATTTTCTTCTTGCCACTCAAAGCTGGTCCCGTGTTTATTAGTTTACAGTGCTATTATGCCATATGCTAACAACAATGCTGGATGTCAGGCTAACTCTTTTGCACATGTGAACAAACAGAATTTGCAAACGATTGTAAAAACGTTTGTATTTAGGGGACTATCTCTATAATCATATCTTTAATAAAAATATAAAAACATAAGTGCTTTCAGGTTTTAAAATTTGATTTAGTAAAAAACCAAAATTATTATTATTAATGATTTGAGGCATTCGGCTATATGGTGCATTACTTGTTTATGTAGTTACGAATTATAGATTACATATATATTGTAATGACACACTACATGTAGGATTGTATACAAACTTTACAATTACATCTGCCATTTTAGAAATTCTAAGTTCATAATAAGAACAGCAGAAAACATCTGTATACAATTAGAGGAAGGGAAAGCAAGTGTTTGGAATATAGATAAATGTAAGATGCCAGAAGCTTTCTAGGAAGTGAGTTCCAAAGTTCTTGAGCTGTCATACTGAACCTCCTACCACCAACTAAAAGCAATCTAAAACAGGCAACTCTGAGCACACCAGTACCAGAGGACCTAAGTGAATGGGCTGGGGTACGGATATGAAGAAATCCATGTATGGCTTTATGGGTTATGGGGAATAGCTTGTATTGAATTCGAAAAGTGGCAGGTAACCAGTGATGTTTGTGTAGGTGTAATGTGGGCAGAGTGTTTAGTCTGAGTGAGGAATCTAGCTGCTAATATATGTGCATTTGAGTAATTTAGTGAAATGTTTAGTGGGGAGACTTTAAAAAGGGCTTTACAAAATTCCAATATGAGGTGGAGTTTAGAAATATTAGAGGTTGAAGAAGGCAGTCTAATGAGAATAGGTTATCAAATACGATACCAAGATCACAAAAAGGCTGTGAGGGTTTAACATACTCTATCAATGCTGAAGATTATCATCAGAGAGGATGACATCAAGTAATTTTTGTTGACATATTTGACGGCTTGTATAATCTCTATGGGAAAACATGAAATGTGGTACCGTATATGTGCCTGATGTCTACATGCTCAATTCCTAGTGTTGGTTATGAAAGGAAACAGCCATGAGGCACTGGAGTGTGGAGCAGTAGAACTGTGTTCTCTGGAGTGATGGCACTCCATCCAAAACCACTGAGATGCAAAACTAATCATCACAGCAATGTAATGTAGAGTGTCTGAATGTTGAGGGAGTGAGTAGAGCACTTACTCTCGGTGGGTTTGGAGTAGTATTTGCGAAAAGCCTCATCTTTGGGAGTGGAGGGATACAGGAAGCGTAAAGGATCTTCAGGAACATTATCAGTTGCCATCACTCTGTAATTTCGGAGGATATCTGGCAGAGAGACTGCAGACAGCTCTTTCTTTGTATAGGGCTCAACAGACCGAACCTGTGGCTCATCTACACAAAATAAAAAATAATTATAATTAAAAAATAAATAAATAAAAAATAGAAACAAACCACAAACTTAGTCTTCAATCCAAATTGCTCTGCATTTTGAATGTGTTTTTTATTAGAATTTTTTTTTTATAAGATCAAGAGCAAGTTTTGGCTCACCATTTAAAGTGTGTTCTACCCAGCTGAAGGTGATGGCTCCATCGCGGTTGCTTTCACTGAAACGCAGCAAAAATGTTCCTGGAGCCTTATCACTGAGAAGAGCTTTTGTTCGGTCCTTCGTCACAAAACCCATAATACACCTGGCACAGAGTGAGAATGACGCAAAGAGAGAGAGAGAGAGAGAGAGAGAGAGCGCAAGTAAACAAATTATACAGAGAATAAGAGAAAGGGAATACAGACAAGAAAATAGGGGTGGGGAATTCACTGAGGATCCTTAAATGGAAAAACTGAAAAATTTAATAAAATTAATTAACTGATTGATGTATAAAATTGTATTTATTTATTAATTTTCAAAAATGGTTTCTAGTTTCCTGCAGGGATGATTCAAAGGAAGCATGTCTGTAAGCCTAAAAACAAACTGAATCTTTTCTATATGTAGAATTTATGTTTGCTTTCTTATGTAGAATATTTCTATAGTAAGCTGCAGTATGTATTTTGGAGTGATTTCAATCCAGTATGAATCTGAAGCCTGTGTAATTTTGTTCTGCTGGTAATAAATGCAGACTGATACTAATTTCAGTAGGAATCCTAAGTGTTTGTAATTTTTACAATATGATGGTAATGGTTGTGAAGTGTGTAGTTTTTACTGTTTTCACAGTCTGATGGTACTAGTCATGGAGTGATTTCACTCCAGTATGAATCTGCAGTGTGTAGTTATTTTTAAAGTCTGAAATGACTCTGTATGAATATACAGGTGCATCTCAATTAATTAGAATATCAAAAAGTTAATTTATTTCACCAATTAAATTCAAAAAGTGAAACAGTGAAATAGATTCATTACAAACAGAATGTTTGTAACAGAATATAATCTATTTCAAGTGTTTAATTTTTCTTTTAAATATGGCTTGCAGCCAATGAAAACCCAAAAGTCATTATCTACATAAATTAGAATAATCAACACAAAACACCAGCAAAGGTTTCCCAAGCTTTTAAAACGGTCCCTTAGTCTGGTTCAGTAGGCTACACAATCATGGGGAAGACCGCTGACTTGACAGATGTCCAGAAGGCAGCCATTGACACCCTCCTGCTGTATCCAAGCATATTAATGGAAAGTTGAAGTGTGGTAGAAAAAGGTGAACAGGTAACAGGGATAACAACAGCCTTGAAAGGATTGTCAAGAAAAGGCCATTAAAAAATTAGGGGGAGATTCACAAGGAGTAGACTGCTTCTGGAGTCAAGAGCCAACACACAAAGGTGTATCCAGGACATAGGCTACAACTGTTCCATTCCTTGTGTCAAGCCACTCATGACCCAGAGACAACACCAGAAGCGTCTTACCTGTGCCCAGGAGAAAACTTGGCACTAGTCTACACTGCCAACAGTACCAATACCTGGTTTAATAACCACAGTATCATGTGCTTGATTGGCCAGCAAACTCGCCTGACCTAATTTTCAAGAGGAAAATGAGCTGAAGGACGCTATCAAAGCAACCTGGGCTTCCATAACACCTCAGCAGTGCCACAGGCTGATCGCCTCAATGCCATGCTGCATTGATGCAGTAATTAATGTAAAAGAAGCCGTATACTGTACATGCTTTTCAGTAGACAAACATTTCTGTATTAAAAATCATTTAAAATTGGTTTTATATAATATTCAAATTTTCTGAGACAATGAATTTTGGCTTTTCATTCGGGTGTTTAATCATCAACATTAAAATAAAATAAATACATATACAATAAATAAATACATCCTTTAAATAGATCATTTTTCATGATATTCTAATTTATTGAGATGCACCTGTATATTATATTCAGATTCTATCTTTAGATATCTGAAGTCCAACAGTAACTGTGCAGCAAACCAGTATATATCTTAACTGTGTGAAATAATACAGACAGTTTATACCAAACCAGTCAGCCAATAAAATCCTGATTATTACCCATCATCCCACAAGCTCAGCAGGTGCCGTTTTATCAAGTCCAGGATTCCCTCGATCCACAGCCAGAAGGTGAAGTTTCTCTCACTGCCGCCCTACACAAATATACACATCAGTCAAACAGCTCATTGGATAGAGAGATTGTTATGATTATGTATTTGCTTGTTGTACAAACCTTGCAAAATTTATTCCAGGGAATCTGAGCTTCTGGGTCTTTTGATGCTTTTGGGCCTGATGGGGTCAAAGCACAAAATTATTCAATCCAGTAAATGAAAACAGATTTTAACAACACACAAACAAAAACACACAAGCTTTGTTCAAAATGGCTCCCTACATTTTTCACTATATAGAGCAGTATTGTAGGGAAGTGAAATCAGTGGGTAGTACCTTGTGTTTTTTACCAATCAATACTGTTTATTGTTGTTATCTGCTATAGTGTATATACTACTTATTACAGTGCATTGTCGGGTTGCCTGAGTGCACTAAAAATTGTTCACTATGTTTTTTGGACACCACTACAAAATGGCAGAATCCCTAAATAGTGCACTATATAATGAATAGGGAACAATATCAGACACAGCAACAGTTACACAGAACTATTTGTGTAACAATTACAATCTGCACAAATATCGACAAAGAACTTACAAATGCTACATATATTTTTATATTATATTAAAAATATTTTTAGAACACATTCAAGCTGGGAAATATATACCCATATACAAAGTGTAAGGTCCTGCTTATAAAAAGAAATTTGTAAAATAGTTCCTATTTAACAAATTCCATATTAAAAAAAATAGTATATTATATGTATACATATAGCATATGTAAGTGAAGCTTACTGAAAAAAAACCTCAATCTAGTGTAGATTATAGTTAGTAAAACACAGCCATATATTAAAGGCTACAATTAAAAACATTCACCCAGAAGTTTATGTCCCAGCATGCTTAGCTGTTCCACATTGAGGCCTCTCTTCGTGATGGAGGAAAACTGCCAGCTCAAAACCTCAGACAGCTGACCCCAAGTGACCGAAGGAGGGTTGACAAAGAACGAGAGATTCTAGAGAGGGAGAGAGAGAGCAAGAGACACAGAGGGTTAACTGGTCGAATGGTTTGTATTATGTGATTCTTGCATTATTACGTAAAGTCAACCATCTTAAGGAAATGATTGGAAAAAAAAAAAAAAAAAAAAAAAAAAAAAAAAAGGAGGAGCAACTCAAACAACAAATAACAACAAAACAATTTGTAAAAAAGTAGCTGCATTTCAAAGCTGAGACTGGAGCTTCAGAAAGACTCCTGAGGACCTGAAACATTCCACTGAAAAGAACAAGGTGGTTTCCAAAAGAGAAGCTGTTTCATAGGATCACTGAACAAATTCAACTGCATCAACAGCTTACTTTTAAAAAGACAAACTCTGATCTGGAGACTTCAGATTCCACCAAATTTTTATTTTTTTACATGGTGACATTCACCAATCAGCCATAAAATTATGATCACCTTGTTTTGTACTGACCAGACCTGAGCACTTTGTCGTTCTACAATTACAGACTGTAGCCCATCTGTTCCCGCATGCTTTGATTACCCACTTTCACCGTGTTCTTCAACGGTCTGGACCTTCACAGGACCACCACAGAGTTGGTATGATTTGGAATGGTGGATGATTCTCAGCTCTGCATTGACACTGATGTGGTGGTAGTGTGGTAGTGTGTGTTGGACTGGTATGAATAGATCAGACACAGTAGCCCCGCTGGAGTTAGAGCGACAAATGGACAACAGTCTGCTAATGTAGAACTACAAAGTGCTCCTGTATGGTCAGAGGAGCTGAGAGAATGGACAGTGAGTGTCAAAACAAGGAGGTTTTCATAATGTCATGATTGATCATGCATGCAGGAACTGTGGATAACTGAACAAAGTAACAGGTACATCATTGAATGCATGGGCACATCATCCAAATCTCTCAGAACAAAGCCTGCATTTCTTGGTAGTATTTGGAGGACCCTTCACACTGGAACAGCCTTCAGAGATGAAACTGCTTGACTGCAACCTGGACTTTGAGACTAGGCCAATATAGTGTGTGAAACTAAAACTGGACCTAGTGTCGCCTAAATTAAGAAATTATGGGGAAGAAATGCTTTGGTATACCTTGGGTTCCGGGGTCAGCATGTTGTACCACAGGATGGAAGCCCAGCCACAGGGCAACTGACTTACATTTGAGATCACTACAATGGGCAGAGAATGGGTCTACAGAGAGAGACAGAGACAGAGAGAGAGAAAGATTACTAGTCATCATTACTGTGGTAGTAGAAAAATCTTAACCCCTTGTGAATAGTAAACATGCTCTAGTAAGATGTGCACTGCAGACTGCCTCATGAAATATTCATATTATGGAAAATAGTGATTTTTTTCAGTGGATGCAGACTAATTTTGGATATAATCGACTGCCTATTAACACACAAACTGTGAAATAAAACATCCCAGTCCATTTTTAATAGGCTGACAATATCAGAAAACATATGCATTTGTATTACACCTCCAATTTACATAAAACCAGCCATTATGATTTTGCGCTGCTTTGTACATCAAGGGCAGAGACTTTAAACCTGTACCCAATGTTTAGTACTTACCTATTCAACTTTTTATAGTATAATACTTTTTTCCCCCCTCTCTCTTCCCTCCAGATGTGTATATATACATTATGCAATGGGTAGGATGTGGTGGGTTGGGTTGTTATTATGTTATGCTTACTGTAACATAACAAAGCTTTAAAAAAAAACACCTGTCTCCAATGACACTGTTGGACCTGCATTTACGTGAGTGCACAAAGATGAGGTTAAACTGAGTGCAGAAGTATAACAGTTCTGAGTAAAGGCGAAAATGAGAACTAAGAAGAAAAAGAACCAAGGGAAAATGACTAAAAACAAGCACTTTTTGCTCACTTGATTTTTACTATGGGTGTGGTTGTGTTGAACTGATATGTGATTCATTCTCATTTAAAAGGAACAGGCACTCAAACCAGCCTTTCTAAATAAGTGTGATTAAACTGTTAACTTGTGGAAAAGGGCCATGTTATGTCCCCTGTAATGCTAAAATCACTACACATCTATGAACTCAGCATCCAGTAGTATACTTATTAGTCAAATTTTTTATCTCACCTCAAAGTTGATTACGAGTCCGGACCAGCAGAGCTCTGCCTCAAAAGTGAAAGAGTGGAGCTCCTCAGTGACAATCAGTGGACCCTAGTGCGCACACACACACAAAAACACACTTAAAATGATCAATATTAATCAAGCAGGTAGTGTCTGCGACCAATATTTATTTATAATGTCTATATCTAACGTTACATCAAAACAGATTTTACAAGCATAAGATTACCAATAAATGAATTGTTCATAATATAATGTAAAATAAAAAAAATGTTATGCCCTACCTCGCTTGTTCTGCTTCCAGCCATCTTTCTTTCTTTCAGTTGCTGTTTTTGTGGGAAAAGAACATCAGAGCTTATACTTAGTGATAAGAAACTAATCAGAAGGATAACAAGGCATGTTATGAGTTTTTTCTCCTCTTTTACCAAATGTCTGAATTCTGCAGCCATCCCGATAGATTCCTCCATGTTCATCACTTTCATAGCGGTCCCCAGGATATTGAACTTACGGTAACTAAATACAAAAGCATGCATCAAAAAACAGGCTGTTTTAAAGTGATGGTTTATTATCATCATCACCACCATCATCATCTTTTCCATTTAATCCATTTCAGAATAACATCTCCAGTAACTAAAGACAGGCACAGAGTGCCCTAAACTACTTCATGTTGTCAATTAGCCAAGACATACTGGTTTTTGTTTATTTTTTAGCTTTACATTTGAGAAGCTTGTGGAAAAGTTATGAACATGAAAATCTCTCTTTGAGCAATATGGAGTTATTGGGTGATTTTTAATAGACGTCATTATATGATTTCTGTCAATTTTATTCATTGGACAACAGTGTACATCTATTTTCATCCTTTAAAGTAGAGATGCATGAGTACCGATACTGGTATCAGGTATTTGCCCGATACCATGTTCATTTGCTCGTAATCGTAATCACAAACAGGACTCCGATACCTTGTGCCTAGTGCGCGTTGCTGTGCTAATGAGCTAATGTGAATTATTTCACAAGTTCAATAAACCTTCCTTTCTATTCCTAGTAAACACAGCCACGCTGTCCGGTGTTTTGACGGGTTGTGCTACCTTGTCAAAATGTGCTACTTTGCAGCTCTGCACATGCTCAGACCCAATATTTTTCATGTTTTCATTTCTTTTTCGTGTTAAATCTGTTTTTTTTCCCTCCAGTGTATTACACAATATTAGTTTACTGTTATAATTTGCTTGAGTGTATCAAAACTGTAAATGACGAATTAAATGTAAAAAAAAAAAAAAAAAAAAAAAAAAAAAAAAAATATATATATATATATATATATATATATACTATAAAACTTTATCATCGTAATAATCTCATAATTTCTTTAATAAAGGGGATTTGGACTGTGCATATCTCCTGCTTATACTTCTGTAGGCAGCATTTTCTGCTACATTTATCCCACCTAATGTTTTATTTAAACTACGTATAATAGTACTCTATGGCAGCACATCTCGAACACTGGCACGTATACTTATGCTATCATGCATATATTTTTTTTTTGTTTGTTTTTTTGTTTTTCTCTGTATTTTCCTCCCAGGAAATGTTCCAGGAAAATTCCCAGCTGTTATCATATAACAGAAACTGTCTTACCAAACTCTCTTACAGAGCAAATGCATATCCAGAACTTGTTGCTCATCTTACTAATTTATAGATCGGTACGTTATTGATCCCAGTGGGAAATTCAAATTATTGGTATAATGTGGGAAAATGCTAAATAAAAATGGACAGTTCCAGAAATTAACAATAAAGTTTTTAATTAAAAAAAAAAAAAGGTTTAATTAATAACTACACTAGTACACAATGCTCCTGATTGTTTAATTCTAAATCGGCAAGTACAAAAATGCACATACTTGGTTGGGGAAAAAAATTTTATTTATGCATCCCTATTTTTAAGTGTTTTGATGTGTAGTGAGACAGATAAGAATTAACACACAATATGGTATGTTATCTTTTACCTGGCTGGCCAACAAGTAAATGCAATTTCTAATTGTGAGAGGGCATTGTGGAAGCCAATATGTGGAGTTCAATATTCTCTATAAACATCCCAGATGCCACCCCGTCCTGAATGATTAAATTGGCTAACAATGTACTTACAACCACAAACAGGACTGTGGTGTAAACATTATACTCAGAATCTTACCCTTTCCGCTCCTCCGTTACATCTCTATAAAAACAAAGCAAAAATGACATCAGACGTTCATGTAAACATGCATTACAACAATGATTTAATATTATATAAGAGCATTTTATATGAGGAGTTGACTACATTAAAAATGAGCCTCTGTACGTAATTGTCAGAGGGAGAGACCAGTATCAAAGGTATTCTGGCTACTACTATTTTGCTCAAACCATCCTAACACAGAGCAGTGTTTTACATTTATAACTGGTTGCTAGCTGAAGGAGTCACTTACTTATCAAAGTTCACCTTGACTCTGACCATGTGATTGAATTCTTGAAGTCTCACCAGCAATCTGGAGAAGAAAGTCATAGACAAAGGTTACATCCTAAAAGGTATTAATGCATTTCTGGGGTATTTTGTGTGCGAATCTAAATGTGAGCTGGAAGATTTATCTAGTACTCTGAAAATCTTTCATATTTTAGCAATGTGGACCAGTTAGATTGTGTATGGATGAGTGTTGGAGGTTGAATATATTTGGTGAGTGTGTGTATATGTAGAAGCAAGTGTGTTTATTGAGTGTGTGATGGCAGGCTGACTGTGTGTTTTGTAAGAAGGCTTTATTACTTGTTACTTGTACTTTGGAGAGCATGGTTAAGGAGGTTGAGTGTGTGTTTTGTAGTGTGTGTTTTGTAGTGTGTGTGTGTGTGTGTGTGTGTGTTGAGAGTGTGTGTTTGATTGGTATGTGCATGGAGTCTGGTGGGGTGTTACCTGACTTTGAGGGTAAATAGAACACCAGTCTTCAGTACTAGGGGCCTCTGCAGCTGTGTGGGCATGCATGGTTGTCTTTCCACCACCATGGAGCTTAAAAAAAAAAAAGTTCAGGTGTCAATTGCCTCCAATGTAAGTTAATTTAAAAATGTACGCAAATTCTAGTAACCACAAAACTTTAACACAATGTAATTATTGGTGGAAGGGGTATGAAATTGTGGTAAAATATGATACCACTGAACCAAAGACTATTCTATTGCATTTCTCAATATTTTACACTAACACACACTGCTATGGAGCTATGGACATATGACAGTTATATAACATTGCAGGGCCTCCAATAATGTAAAATAAATAAATAAATATATGCGTAAATAAACAGTGTTGTTGGTTTAAAGATTTACTTGGTGATTAATGTCTTTAGGAGTGTTAGTGCCCTCTCCTCCAGTGTGCCCCTGCTTAGTGCAATAGGATCATGCTGGTATGAATATTTCTGCTCCAGCTCCAGAAGCTTCTTCAGCTGCTGACGAACCTGTAGCAGGCACTCACCTACTGCCGTGAACCTGTCAGAAACAGAAATATAGAAATTTTAATTAACTCACTTGTTTGTGAGTGGGGCGGCACGGTGGCGCAACAGGTAGTGTCGCAGTCACACAGCTCCAGGGGCCTGGAGGTTGTGGGTTCGATTCCCGCTCCGGGTGACTGTCTGTGAGGAGTTGGTGTGTTCTCCCCGTGTCCGCGTGGGTTTCCTCTGGGTGCTCCGGTTTCCTCCCACAGTCCAAAAACACACGTTGCAGGTGGATTGGCGACTCGAAAGTGTCCGTAGGGTGTGAGTGAATGTGTGTGTGTCTGTGTTGCCCTGTGAAGGACTGGTGTCCCCTCCAGGGTGTATTCCCGCCTTGCGCCCGATGATTCCAGGTAGGCTCTGGACCCCCCGCTACCCTAAATTGGATAAGCGGTTACAGATAATGAATGAATGAATGTTTGTGAGTGGATGAGTTTTAAGTTCATTCATTATTTATCTTACATTTAAGGTAATGTTAATTACATTTTCATCTAACTACACATAACAAAATGGCCTTAAGACATATGCCACTATGAAACTCTGATTTTAATCCAGGATGAATCTGCAGTGTGTGTAGTTTGTACTGTCTGACAGCAATAACCATGGACTGTTTTGAACCTGCATAGTAAGTAATTTTACAGGAAACATTAATTCGTTTTAGAGTAACAATAAATGAGTGATTATAACCCAGCTTGAATTTGCAGTCCCTTAAGCCTCAAACTGGCATGAGAGACTTAGCTCCATATTGCATCACATAGTTGAGCAACTTCCTGTACACTTACACAATGCGTAGAAAAACTGTGGCAATGTGCTACAGACTCTGTAAAAAAGGCTAAAAATATTTATTCCAAACTGATGGCATACCCTTTTGACCCCTTAAAACGAACAACTATGACACACACATTAAGCTTAGAACTTGACATAAACTACTCAGTAACTAAAATGTATTAATTAATGTCATTATTATGTAATGTAATGATTAAGCGAATATTGTAAGTAATAGGGATGTTTCGTAATTTAAAAGTTTTAATGTATAAATATTTTAAAAATACTACAATAAACGTTCATACTAAAATGATTAAAATAGATTCCTCATCAGAGTGTGTGTCGCCCTGCTAAGGAACAACACACCCTCCAGGGTGTGTTCCTGTCTTGACCCCAGTGACTCCGGGGAGGCTCCGGACCCACCGCTACCCCAAATTGGATAAGCGGTTACAGTCAATGAATGAATGTGATCACTGGTCAGTTCCCACTCTTGGGCTAATCCAGTTAACCTGTTGCAAGGGTGAAATATTTGATTCATGTGTGTTGGGACATTAACATACCTGACTCAGTTGTGTTAGGAATATAAGTTAATTGGGAATATTGGTGCACCTGACTTATACCTGACCCAGATGTATTGGGAATAATAACAGTAAAAATCTGTGACAAATATGTACAGCACTAGCACACCTAGCTCAAGCTTACATAGCTCAGGTGTGTTGGGAACACCTGCATAATTATTCAAGTATCTTTTGGTGGCTTACCTGGCTCAGATTTATTAGAAACATTAATCTACTTTGTTCATATCTGAATAAGATGCAATCAAAACAATAGTGTACCTTTTTCATTATTACGTACACTAGCTTACATATGTTTAGAACACCTACACACCTGGCTCAAACGCGTTGATTACACTAGTGTACCTAGCTCAGATGTGCTCAGAACACCAAGGTGTTCCTACCTTATATTCGTGTTCTGAGCGCAATTGAACATCTATTCAGAAAGACAGTGCAAGTAAATTTGGTGTTTTTAAACTTTGTAATTTTTTTTTTTTGGTATTACCCTGATATAAATGGATCAGATACAGCAGTGCTGCTGAAGTTTTCTAAGACCCCAGCATCAGTGTTGGACTGAAGGTCCATACAGCAACAGCATTGTGTGGGCAGTGCCAAGTGACTACAGATAAAGGACTAGAGAATGATAAACGAAAAATGTGTAGCACCTCATAAGCTACTGTCTCTGACTTTGTATAGAAGGTGGACCAACAAGCTTCATGTGTTTAATAGAGTCGACAGAGTTTTTAAAACTCATGTAGCACTAACACATCACCCCAGTGCTGAGAATGAGCCACCACTCAAACCATACTTGCTCTGTTATGGATCTGTGTCTTGACCATTAAAAACAGCATGACCAAGGGCTAACAAATTATGAAGATCAACAGATAGACTACCGTATTTAATTGTAGAATTATAAATTATATTTACATGGTGAGTGTAGCTGATAAAATGAAACGAGTGTAGAAATGACAACATAAATTTAATGTTTTAACTGCTTGGTGTGTATAGCATTGGCCTGTCCAGAAAATGATCATATCTAGCTCAGGTGTTTTGGAAGCTTATCACGTGAGACTCATTGTGCCAGGAAATGTCTTACCAGTTCTGCAGCTGATCAAGACAAACATTGGTGAGGCCTCCAATGCATGACATTTGCTGACGTCGTTTCCATTCACTTAGTTCCACAGTGATCAGCTCGTACTCCAACTGCTCCACCAGGTTCAGCACCTCTGACATCTGACTCACCACTCCCTAGATATACACCCAAATTCAGCGTGTCCATTAAAAAATTAAGCTTCCTGATATTCCAAAATATGGTCAAGCACATACTGTGTTTGGTATTTGAAGTTTGTTCAAGATGACCACTACTTCTGTTCTCAGCTACATACTTAGGTACTCTTCCCCCCACACATCTTCATGTGCCTCAACAGTTAAATCCATTTTAAGGCAAGTGAGTAAATCTAATTGCATTTATACAGCATCATAATTTGTTTCAAATGCTACACAGCAGGCAGGAGTGGCCCAAATCAGATTTCATGATCCAATCTGTTCTTTTTTCCCTGGCATTCCCATTATCTATATAATGTGACCTATATCTGACATCAGTCTGAACAGATCATGCTCCTAAACTGCCCCACATGTACAAATGACAATGCTTCAGGCTCAGATTACAAAAGTCAGCAATTATTCATTGGCCAAGCATATGAATATCTGTTACACTCTACGTGCAAATTTGCCAGGTCTGTCTCAAACGCAAGGTCTCCAAAAAAGAGAACAAGAGATTTAAAAAAAAAAAAAAAAAAAAAAGTATCCTTGACCCACATTTAAGCAGCCTTCCTATAGACATGAACAATATGAAATTGATAATGAACTGCTAAGAAATAGCTCTTCTTGTGTTTGTTTCATAAAACACTTAATACAAATTTTCATGAGATTTATTTTCTCACAAACGAGTGACAGGAACTTGGATTAAGAAATTTCACATGTTTTTCGTTGGCGAATATGCTCTACAAAAAGAAAATGTTTTAAATCGGTGAAAATGAAAATGCTTTGGACCCGAGTCTATAAATCATTCTTAACGGCCATGGAGTGAGATCACATGAATTCAGAGTCAAACAGATCGGAGATATATATATATATATTCAATACCACATATTTCTGCTAATCATACAGCAACAAAATAAATACATCTGTCTCACTTATGAAGAAACACATAGAATCTGGCCACTTTTATCTGTTTTGTGAACAAGATAAGGATAAGAACAAGGATACTTTAAAATTTTTTACTTTAAAAAGTAACCTGTACCATAGGTTGAACTTCAAATTAAAACCACATGAAGGATCTTTTCTACTCTGTCACAGTTAATACAATGTCAATTATTTCCAGAAATATTCTACAGAGTTGACTTGTTGACTTATAATATATTTGCACCATACATCAGCCTCTTACCCCTCTCATGTCATTGAGCTTCATGAACATTGCTTTCAGGTAAAGCTTCTCACGATTCAGTTCCTCTCTCGATATTGTGCCATTGAGTTCCTCTGTTAAAAGCAAACATGTTCTCATAATCCAAAGAATCTCATAAAAGAGATCTAAAAAAAGAATCTCAAAAAGCTGTATATTAAAGTTGAAAACTGAGAGAAACAGTAAGAAAAACTGTAAAAATACACACTAACCTTGGCTCTGCAGTGTTTTGCTCTTAAAATCATGCTCATCTTGCAAATCCTCCAGATTTTTTATGTTCTGTTCAGTTTCCTGTGCAGATTGATGTAAAATGTTTACAAAATATTAAAATATTTATTCAAAAATGACTGCATGACTTAACTAAAAATAAACAACGGCATATAGATTATATATATTTTAGTGACTAATAACAGAATAGTTTTATTTTAGTAAATGACCAGTCCTCACCTGTACTTTAGTCTTAATGTCCTTCACCTTGCTATCCAGCTCTCTCTGTTTCTCCATCATCATGTCACTCTGAGTACTCTGTGTTGTGCTCTGCCACAGAAACATCAAGTTTGCATATATGTTTATGCATCAGAAACCCCCAACATATAGGACTGTAGTTACAATTTATCAGCACCCTTCTAAATCATCAATCAGTTTCTAACCTGAATTTACCACAACAAGCAGATGCATTTCACAACAGAAGGGTATCTGATGTCATTACTATTTTGTAACTCTGAAAAACACAATCTCATGAATTTCACTGTCCCTAATTGGCTGCAATTCATCTGAAGTACTGCACCATTTTATTCAGATATCTTTATGGTCAGACATTTGCAGCCTACCTCTGAAACTTGTGCAGCTGCCAGGATCTTCCTCTCCTCACTTAGGTTCTTGCTGATGATCATTGCCATAGAAACAGGGTTGTCTTGGAACAGAGTCTGCAAGATAAATAAGTATGTAATCATGTTATCTGGAATCCACATCACGTCTCTGACGTCGAAGAGGTTAGATGTTAACTCGTGTTCAAAGAGAACAAAGTACATGAATGGTTTTGGGAGCAACATGTAGTGCTACTAAGCATTTTCAAAGATTTCAGACCTTTGAAACGAAGTAGTGCATACATCTGAAAAAGGCATGCTGAAAAAAAGTGGACTGTGCGTCAATTTGTAACAAATCAAAGAATCTGTACCTTGATACTAAGTAACAGACACTGGGATTTTAGACATTATTAGTGTTTAGTTGCTGATATTTGTGATTCTCCCATTGTTCTCTCTTACAATAATAAAGAGAGCTGCATTTATACTTTTAAAAGAAATACAAAACATCATGTATGTGAGTGCATAGAGCAACATGTTGAGAAAAAGGATCTAAGAAACCACAAGCACTGTCTCTGACCTGCAGGTTGCGTTTGATCTTGCGGATGTTGTGCTGATTCAGGAAGTCCTTCTCCATTGCAAAGCGGCTGTGCTGATGGTCCAGCTGGGTCAGAAGATCATGGAACCTCACAGTTGCTAGAGACTCATTCTCAACATTTGCAACATGGTCCCTGGAGGAAGGGAGGAAATGATGGGAACAATAGGTATTAGCATTTCAGTTTTGCTCTATTCTACCTTCACAAGCCCATATATAAAATAAATATGCAGCACAAATGAAAGATGCAACTTCAGATGAGTTAAAACTAGAGCTAAGTGTTATAACCTATGTGATGGGGAAGCTACCATTATAGTTTTAAGATTCGTTCAATAATAGTAAGATTAACATTAATACATGAAGATATTCATTTGGAGTGTTGAAAAAAAATTCAATTCTACAAACATAAGAACAAACTCCAGATATTTGTTTTAATTGTCAAGTCATTGGCCGTGTATTAAGCCAAGCTGCACCCTTATATGCTTCCATTTAACATCCATCATTAAACAAACAACTCAGCTATTTAAAACTCAGGGTCTAAAAGATTGAAAATGAATGTGATCAATTCTCATGCATCACATTACCTGGAATAAAAAAGGGGGCTTAAAGAAGTAATTTTTTGTAAAATAAATGTAAATAAGTGTTTTAATTAATGCTGATGCCTGTTCTAGTTCTCACCAGTCATGACTTTCGATCCAGGTACTCAGGTATTGACGGATGGCCATGGGGAACGTGTCATCGTAGAGTTGATCCACCTGCTCCAAAAATTTTGAATCTAGCTGTTGCAGCTCCAGCCACTGACTCATCTCCACTTGTTACTCTGGGAGTCACTGGGGAGGAAAATATTTTAATAACTAGGTGGATCAGCATGTGTATAAGCCAACAGACATTCTTTATGCTGAAACTTTAACTAAAGATGCATGACTAATTGTAAGACATTTACATTCACATTTATGGCACTGAATATCGTTAGGATTCTTTTCGATGACTGCAACTGGTAGACAGCAATTTCACTGTCTGAGCTGGGAAAAGACCACTAGTCTGTTGTGTCTGGTAGCAACTATTTACCCAACAACCACTACTACAGAGACAGCAAAAAATATTTAACCCAAATGTGGCACATTTGCACGTCTTTTATAGCCCTGGAATGACAGCATTGACTCACAGTGAGCCTGGCTACCTTAACTCAGCCACAGGTCCACTTTACATGTGACAGAGGTTAACAGTTAGCCCACATCCGGCCCACACTGCATCTTCTATAAGCCACTGGCAACACTTGCCAGTAGTATAACTGAACCATAAGTGACAGATTTGACCCAAATGTGTCTGCTATCAGGGTATGAGTATCACAACAAAAAACTTCTTCAGTGTTGTATATTTAGTGAATGAAGCAGTAATGGCTGTCACAACAACTTGAGACACCACAAATACTTTTCAAGTAATTAAATACATATTTATTTGCTTTGAGGGACCAAATAAAAAATACACATATGCATTCACCTGTTACCTTTACCATTAACAAAAGTAAGCTGCATTCATTTCTGCACATAGGTATCTACAAGGTATCCAAGATAGACTCTGTTAAGTGGAGAGTTAAACATGGTGTAATTGTAAACGTTAGCTAGTTAACGCGACATTTAGACAGTAGTTATATAAAATGGCAGTTGTATGGACGTAGAGACGGGGGTTGTGTCCGATTTTTACTGCGTGTCCGATATACATCATCATCAGGTTTATATTGTGGCTGATATAAAAGACAAGTTTGAAGTTAACGCTAGTTACTCATTAGAATGTCATCGGAATTAGCCATTCCACCTTAAATTATACAGTAGCTATCTACATGTAACAACGGCGCTACTTAAGGTGGAAAAGACAATTCAAGTGAAAACAAGCTGTCGAAAAAGTAGCAACTGTCAGCCTTTTAAGTTACATGTCATAATTTAACGTTCACTACTGCACCATTTACGTTGGAATGAATAATTATAAGAAGCTAGCGACAAAGAATTTAACTTTATCTTAAATAGTTACATCTTAGCTTACCTGGCACGTACGAGAGTAAAAACGAATTTAGTTCCCTTCTGTTGATATAACAGCAGCTGCTGAGGTTTAATACAGCCTCTTATAATACCTTTGTCGCATTTAATTCCGTACAAAAACACACAAACTATGCTTTTCTATCTCCTCCAACGCAGTCCCATAGCAGAGGCAGGGAGGCGTGTGAGACACGTACACATTTCAGCCAATCAGAAACTATACATTTCTTGGTTTAGCCAATCGGCGCAAATAAATGGTACAAAGAGCCCGCCTCCTAATTTTTGTCACGTGGTTTACGGGAAACTGAAACCTAGGCTGCTGTGAATTTCCAGACGTTGAATTCAATCAGTTTAAGTACTTATATTTTTTATAACAAAGTTTAATGAACAACGCAATTGTTGTCGATATTATTAAATATACACGAGATACACTGTAAAAATATAAATTTTGTAAAACGCATAATTCTCATGTTTTAGGGCATAAAGTGAGTTTATATCCAATGTCGTTTAAGTGTGCTGAAGAAAACAAATGCCTTTGTTTTGTTCTTTATTCACATAATTTGTGTCAAATATAGATTCCAAGTGGCATTTAGTTCTTAATAGCTTGTAATTATAAATAATTATAATCAAAATATAAATATAATGAATGTATGCATTTGTATATATGTATATGTATGTATATATATAATCTACATACACTATGTAGATTATTAAATGTGTGACAAGACCGGGCTCATATTTATTTGACAGGGGAGAAACCCCAAGACAACGTTTAAAAATGCCGAAATGTCAGTGATTTCATGGCGTAACATGTATATGTTGTATCACACAGCTCCAGGGTCCTGGGGTTGTGGGTTCAGGCCCTGCTCCGGGCGTCTGTGAGGAGTTTGGTGTGTTCTTCCTATAGCGGAGTGAGCAATAGACTTTAGTTAATAATAATTTATTTGATTAATTTTATTATTTTGATTTATTTTATTATTATTGATCTGTTTAGTGTGTAATAAATACAATGTTATTTAAGAATAAATTTGCATGGTTTCAGAATGGGATCTTTTTCTCAGATTTACACTGGACATCAATGAGAAAATTCCACACATCTTTCAATTTAACACTCTCTCCTGCTGATTATCTTAAGGTGTGAAGTGGCGCTCTGTGTTGATACTCTTGTCGTGAATTTTGATTACAAAGGTGCCGACTGCAAGGTCGAGGGTGCCTGGATAGGTCCCCCAATCTTCCTTGTTCCTTAGAGAAACCAGACGCATGGCATAACAGAAGGGGTCTGTGTTGTGGCCTTGAGTAAACAAGAGATTTTAACTTGGGGCATCTGATTTACTTCAAAGAGATTTAATTTGAGATTCGTCCTGAGTCTACTACATCCCTGTGTGCTTTTGGGTTTCTTCTGGGTCATCAAAAAACACATGTTGGTAAGTAGATTGGTTACTCTAAAGTGTCCATAGGTGTGAGTGTGTTTCACCCGATGAAGCCTATGGTGCCTGCTACAGGGTGTGTTCCCACCTTGTTCCCACCAGTGATTCCAGGTAGGCTCCAGACCAACCACAACCCTGAACTGGATAAGTGGTTAAAGACGATGAATGTACTGGAATATTTTTTGTTTATATAACAAAACTGAACATAATCAATTTGAAGACTTAGAACTTCTCACTGTGCTTCGAATTAAACAGGGTGTTTCCTCCCCCAGGCAATGAACTAATTAATTTTTATAACCTCACCTTATAATTAAGAAGAACAGTTATACAATTGTGCGGCATAGTGGCACAGCAGGTATTGTCCAGAGACCTGGATGTTGTGGGTTCAAGTCCCGTTCCGGGTGACTGTCTGTGAGGAGTTAGGTGTGTTCTCCCCGTGTCCACAGTCCAAAAACACTTGTTGGTATGTGGATTGGCGAATCACTCCATAGGTGTGTGTGAGTGAATGTGTGAGTATGTGTGCCGCCCTGTGAAGGCCTTGCACCAAATGATTTCGGGTAGGCTTTGGACCCAATGCCACCCTGAACTGGACAAGCGGTTACAGACAATTAATGAATGAATGTTATACAATTACTCACTGTAGCCCATGTGTTGTTTTGTGTACTTAATTGTCCTCTCCTTTCATCCTGTTCTTCAATGCTCAGGACCATAACAGATCATAACAGATATGTTGACACTGGTGGGGGTGTGTTAATGTGTGTTGAAGCTGTGCTACTGCAATTTTTAAACCCCTCAGTGTCATTCTTGGATTGAGAATTGCCCACCAACCTAAAATATTCAGCCAACAGCATCCTGTAGCCAGTGACCTGAGACCACTGATGAAGGATTAGAGGACGACCAACAAAATGTGCCTTGGCCTAATGGTTAGAGGACTGGGCTTGGTACAAGAAGGTTGCCGTTTTGATCCCCAGGACCGACAGGGAACATCCATGGCTGAAGTGCCCTTGAGCAAGATACTGAACCCCCAAATGCTCCCCGGGTGCTGGGGATGGCTGCCCACCGCTCTGGATGTGTGTTCACAGCCCTTAGTGCACTAGTGTGTGTATGTGTTAACTGCCACAGATGGGTTAAATGCGAAAGACACATTTCCTTGTATGTTGTACAATAACAAATAATTGCACATTGCATTACATTACAACAGATGAAATATATCTACAAATTGGCCCAACAAGATGGGTACATCAGGTAGAGTGGACAGACACCACCACTGCTTTGTCTGATCCAATTTTATTGATGGGTATGAGTGGATCAGAGACACCACCAAAATAAATACATGCTTTATAGTGGTCCTGTGATTTGTGGTGGTCCTACCCGGAATTAATGGGCGCAAGGTGGGAACACACATCATGGAGTTGGCACCAGTCCTTTACAGTACGACACACACACATTCATTTACAACTATGGACACTTTAAGACAACAATCCATGTATTAACATGGGTTTTTGGATCGTGGGAATAAACCGGAGCACCCAGAGGAAACCTACGTGGACACGGGAAGGACACATCAAACTCCTCATGGAACGTGGCTCCGAAGCAGACCTCGAACCCACAACCCCAGGACACTGGGGCTGTGTGACAGCAACTCATGCTTTGCTGGTTTTTATAAATATGTTATATAAAGTGCATGATCACAGTGCAGCAGGTGTGCATTATATGCTTTGTGAATACCAAATGTTCATTCATTCATTATCTATAACCGCTTATCCAGTTCAGGGTCGCGGTGGGTCCAGAGCCTACCTGGTATCATTGGGCGCAAGGCAGGAATACACCCTGGAGGGTGCGCCAGTCCTTCACAGGGCAACACAGACACACACACCTACGGACACTTTTGAGTCACCAATCCACCTACCAATGTGTGTTTTTGGACTGTGGCAGGAAACCGGAGCACCCGGAGGAAACCCATGCGAACATGGGGAGAACACACCAACTACTCACAGACAGTCACCCGGAGCGGGAATCAAACCCACAACCTCCAGGTCCCTGGAGCTGTGTGACTGCGCCACCGTGCTGCCCAAGACTAAATGTTTCATTGATAAATATTTTATAGGCTGCAGTGTGCAACAGCTGTTCTGTTGTTTTGCAATCAATATATATAGCAATAATTAAATGCACATGTTATGTCTAAACATTTGTAGAAGTTAGTGAATTCAGCTAGGTTAAGGTGCACCCATTCTGATCATTTATAACATTCCGTTATTGTGACCAATTTGTATATCTACATTCACTCGTGTGCTCTTGAGTTTGCCATCAAGTTCTTGTAGCAATGTTCCAGCCATTTAAAGCTGATTTAATTCATAAGAAATTTTGGGTGATCCACTAACTTTTGATCTAAAAGTGTATGCTAATGTCTGTTTCAAACCTCACCTATAAAGAATGTGTTTAAAATATATATTTTTGTTTAACATACAAGGGTCAGAATGCATTCCCATGCACCAGGACTGACTTAAATCTCATCAGCGTGTCAGCAGAAATGTGACAGTTTTGATATTTGTGTCCTAAACTAGCCCAGCTCTAACACAGGTCACTAACACATAAAGCATCTAGTAACACTAGTAAATTTGTATTTGTTAAGGAGCAGTTAAACATTAAGAAGTGAACCCTCTAATTTCACACTGATCTTCAGAGAGCCATTTAAGCAATAGGAATTAAGAGTAAAATGTTTACAGATTGGAAGAGATAGAAGGTATGATAAATATTTCCCAAACAGCATAAGACAGATTCATAAAAATATATAATTGATAAATATAGGAACCAAGACAATCTGAGGAATAAAATTAACATGAAAGAAGAGACAATGTCTCCAGTGAACTCAGTTTCATGGTTTATTGAGCGCTAACAGCTTTTATTTGTTATTGGATTGACATCAGAAGATTGCCAGACATCTGTGGCTAGTGTTGTGTGTGTGTAAAGACCACTCTGGAAATATGACTTCCTTTTTCTCAAGATCCTTCCAAATAAACAAAGTGCTAAAAAAGCAACAGATCTCATTTAACTTGTTTCAGACAACAGTGCTTTAGCCTGGCTGTACTGGCTATATTCAGTCAATTTCAAATCCAAGGGCCCAAATAACACTTCAGTACAAACATTAGGGGATATCCCTTTTAATTTGGCTTTTTTTTGGCTTATAGTTGTGCCTACTATAAACATAAACATTCAATTATGCATGCTCAGCTTCTATTAAAGACACCAGCAATATAAACGAGCTCACTTAGACAACTATACATGAGCCTAGGGTCACCATGCTCAATGCCTAGAGTCAGACAATGAGAAATAAAGCCTCCAGCATTGGGCTATGGAGCAATGGCACTGCATTCTTTGGAGTAATAGAGTTAAATCATATAAATTTGGGTTAAGTTAGAGCCATCCAACATTTTATCTGACCTCACCAATGCTCTTGAGGCTGAATGCCATCAAATACAGTACAATCTTGAAAATAACGGTGTTACAAAGGCTTCTTTGAGCGATTCCATAGAATAACCACCTTTGATTCCATAAAGAATTGTGTTTGTTAAGAGACGTTTAAGGTTTAAAATCACTCAGTCTGAAGGTTCTTCATCCATTTAAACAATTAAGCACAAATTGTTCTTTGTGGGACAACCAGAGGTTCTTCATCACTCAAAGAATCCTTTGTAGCAGCTTAATTTTAAGAGTGTAATGTCCCAAAATATTGTCTAAATAAGAAGTAGTTATTGTAGCTAACTGGGAAGCAATGTACATTGTCATTTTATTCTGCTCAAGTGAAAGGATCTTTGAAGACTTGCAGAGTACGAATTCTAGAATGAACAACAAGCACTGTGTATACAATCAATTTAGGATAGAAAACATATCTACTGACTTTTTAAAAATCATACTTTTTAACATTCACATATTGTCCTCTTTAGCTAAAATGTGTTAGATCCATCAAGGCACAAATGTTTTAATTCAAGCCCATTATTTTTATCCATGTCTATATATAACAGTATGTCATACAGTTTCAGAAACCATTTACGAGACAACACCACACAATTTGAGGTGAGTGTGTGATGACATTGGAATCGATGCTTGGTGGGTTATAAAACTTTCTTGTTAGCTACATTGCCCTAGTAGCTCCAGTGCCAACAGAAAAGACACAAACCTCAGACACTAGACATGTCTTGGTCAACACTATGTTCACATGTACATTTACACATGATAATTAATGGATTTTGGCAGTTAACTCATTATCATAATTGTCATGTATACAACAGATTGAACAAAATCTCCTATAAGATTTCAACAAATCATATAAAGAGCACAGTAATGGGATTTTGTCATCACATGTTTTCCCTTAATCTTATTTCTTTAAATTATTTACATCTGCACATGTGCAGTGACGAAAACAATTTAAAGAGGGGTTAACAAGAATCTGTAAACTCTTAATGCCTATATAAATGCTATAACTGTTAAATTGTAACAAATTACCTTATATAAGTTACCTTACATTAATGAGAAAACTGTGCCAAGATATTTTTAATATTTTCATTATGTGCTGTTGAATTTATTGGCATGTTGCTAAACAACAATAAAAATGAAATCTGATAACTGCCTGACTCATGTAGACTGAGTTTCTCATTGATTGGTAAAGTGACAGAAAAGTTGCTGAATGGATTATTGTAAAAATCAGATTTTCTGAAGTTATCAAATGATTGTGTGCATGAAAACACAGTCATTCTTGGGTTCCAATTGTGCAAATCTCTTCTTTGACCATCTGCGGGCGTCCTTGTTGTCCTCAGGCCAAGGCCAGTGCTATTGTCACGACCCAGTGGGATATTTCCCAGCATGCAAAGTAAGCTGGGTGTTTGTTTATTTCTTTAAAGAGCCGTAATCCACTCCACATGCCCCAAGGCAGGGTTAGCGGGGCTGTTCGGTTACCAGAGGACGAGGTGCTTTCAGGTCGTCAAACAACTCATCAACAAGCATCCAGCAGCTTTTACAAAACAGCGTTTGCTTATATTCACCATGACTGGTCTTCTCCAACCAGTTCTGCTGATATTAACAACATAGTATTTGTAGTTCTGTTTCTTAACTATTTATACAGCTACAGAGATAGAAACATTTTTGTAAATTGAATTTACATTATCATTCTCACCGATCCTAAAATTATTTCATCATTTTTGCCTATGTATGTCATATCAGAAAGCAATGACGCACTATATGTCTGAGGGTTTACAGATTCCATTATACAGTGAGTGAAATTTAGATACACCTACTGTTGACACTGATTCAATCATACACCCTGGGTATAATATTTTTAGAAAAGCCTACATAAAACTTGTAATTTTAGAGCAGCTGCACATGAGCCTATGGTCATAATATCCAATGGATAGTGTGGGCAACAGGGGTCTAAAACCCCTGAGCTTTGAGCTGTGGAGGAGTGGAACTGCATGCTTTGGAGAGATGGATCTCCACTCAGTAAGTCTGTGATGTGCTGTTCTCACTATTGTTCTCATTGCTAAATGCTACCAACTCCACATAGCAATGGTTTAGTATAATGTCTAAAGCAAAGGTGGACAAATCTGCTTAATAATACTCATTTCAGAAAAAAATGTGGAATAAGTAGGTGTCCACAGTCCCTAGGCCATAGACATTAAATATTCGTAGAGACCACCATTTGGCCTAGATATTAAGACCAAAGTAGCTAAATAAAGCTAGGCAGCAACACTTAATAACTCAACCTCACAGCTTGCAGTGGGCCCTAACCTAGTCATAGTCAGTAAAAATAATAATAATAATAATAATAATTATTATGTAAATTGTCAAAACTGGTTTATACTTCATCATCCTAGTAGTCATTCACAATGACAAAATATTGTGTCATATTACAATATTTTTTTCCTATATTTATAATGTGCCTAAATTTAACGTGTTGTCTTCACGTCATGAATGTGGCACATTTGTTTTGAGGGGAGGTCCACAATTATTTAAGTCCTCAAAGATTTGATGTGATATTTTAACTTTTAGTGCCTTGGTCTGGGTTGAGGCACATGATTTTTGGGGAGAATCTGAACTTTTACTTTAGTCCTGGGCCCGGAGATTTGCCCTAAAAAGCTCAGCTATTGTTCAGCAAAGCACTGGCTATGAAATGCTCCTGGTAGCATGACTGGGCTCAGGAGCAGCCACAGAGGTCCACGACCATGGAAGGAATTTTCCCATAGATGATCTGCTCACGGTGGTTGAAGTAGAGCATGTTGATGGGGGACATCTTTGTTGGGGTGCAGCAGGGTCCTGCGGTGCCACGAGGGTTGGCCTTGTTCACCAGGTGAGTGTGTGGATACTTCTGCAGGTGAACCTGCTCACACTCACCCGAGCAGTAGTTGGCTTTGTAGCGTTTGGGTGCAATGATCCAATCCCAGCCGAAGTCCTCAAAGTCCACAGTAAGTGGATAACGACAGCAGCGAGACTCAGTTGAACGCTCGTCACAGTCCAGACCCGTGTCTCTCCTTGAACGCTTCAGACTCTCTGCAATCTTCACCTCCAAGAACGGCTGCTGTGAGAGCAAAGAACATAGTTATTTCCTCCAGTAAATCTTCTTCATGTTATGTAGCAGCCATTTTGCTGACAACTACAGGCCTGTAGACGTATCAGATTTTATATTAACCCTGCTATAAAGCAACACTATGTAAGATTTGGTATGTTTGCTCCTTGGCTCCTCTAGACTCGCTTTTTCAGCACTGTCCTGCAGTCAAGAGAGACAGGGATGGAGGGGTGGATTCCTGCCCACCTCCAAAGGTTACATAATGCAGTGTCTGCAGTGCTGAGGCCAGAGAAGCAATGACCCTATTCTCCCTATAGTGGTACATAACAATTATTCTGAAGCTGTAATTCCAAGGTAAAAACACTACATATCATTATTTTAAACATGGCCACCTCCAAATGGAGCATGAACATGTAAAAAGGAATTTGTGTTTTCATCTAATACGACTTCAATTTCATAGAAAAAAAATAATTCATAAATATTGCTGGTAAAAAATGTCTGATTGTTCCATTAATGGCTGTTCTGATTTGAAATGTATAAAACATGCTCTAAGCAGGAAATGCCTTACAAGCCCCTCCTCTCCAGACTCAGCGGAGGTGATGGCCAGGTCCTTGCCATGTGTGTCCAGTGCCTTGATCTGGACACCGAAGCTGCTATTCGGCCGCTGCAGCCAAGCTTGGAGCGGCTGCTTCATGTCAACACTTTGCCATGGGCTAGTGTGAGAGTCCACATCCAGGCTCAGTGAGTGGATATTGGAGCTGCTGCTGAGGCCAGACAGCTGCATGGACACAGTGGTGGCCTCTCGTCCCAAGCGCAGGTGGAACCACAGCTGGGCCTTCACAACGTTGTCCGGCAGGATCTTGGGGCTTAGAGAGAACAGGCAGCAGCGTGGCGCTCCATTGCCCTGGACCATGCCTTGTGCTGAAACCAAATATAACCAACATCTTTCTTCACTGTGAAATTATGTACCTATGTTAAAAGCAATAAAAACACTAACTATTCCATCAAATCCGAACTTCAGAAGCATGTGTGTGTACAATTCGTGTGAAAACCATTCCATAATGTTGTCTATATACAAGCCTATAATAATTTTTTCATGACATCAGAAGCATGTTTTAATAAAAGCTTGCATGAACATTATATATACTAAGTGGCCTAAACTTTGGGGACAGCTGACGGGTATAAATCAGAAGTTTGTTTTTCTTTGCTACAGTAACAGTCTCTACCCTTCTGGGAAAGTTTATCCTATATTGTGGAACCTTATATGGAGCTCATTCTCTCCACTGCTCCACAGTCCAGTTCTTTTTGGGATTTAATAGCCCTCTAGCACACGCACTGGGCATGAAAGGCTCACATGCAGCTGTTCATTATAAGAGTATGCTAATTAGAATACATTAATTACGTGCGTCAGAGCTGTAGGCCCTGCCTGTGTATAAAATAATAGAATAATGAAATTATGCGTAAAAGCACGTGGTCTTACGTTCCGTGGCCACGACGATGATGGTCTCGGTGGTCGCCTGCTCTTCGTCGTGCTCCGCGCTCTCGCCGTTTTCGTATTGACTGAGCAGCTGCTGCAGAGGTGGCGCGCGCGGCAGCAGCTGCTTCACCGCCTCTCTGCTAATGTTAGGCGCGTGCTGCAGACGCAGTAAGCTCAGGATCTGCGCCTTGATGGAGTGCAGGCGCATCCGCTTGCTCTGCTGTCGGGACTCGCACGTGGCGCATTGCTCGCCTTCCTCTGTGGGCGCGGGGCTCTGAGCCTGTCCCGCGCGCAGCAGCGCCAGAGCCGAGAGCGCAAGAATGACAGCCTTCATCTTTAAATACGCGTCCAGGACACGTTAGGCCACGACTGTGCAGAATGTCTGAAAGGCGTTCAGTTCCCATCCACAGGGTTTTATAGTGCGTGCGTTCATCCCCCTAAGCCCCCCCCACCCCGCGAGCCATGATTGGCTCAGTGCACAAGGATGAAAGGAGGGAAAGTTGCCAAACTGTAACATGTGCAAGACTTTTAACACCACTGGTCAAATTACGTGCTGATTATTCACTGTTTTAATATACCCAGTAAACATTTAGACGTTGATTCAACGTTGAAATAACGTAATGACTGCCGTCTAATCAACGTTCTCTTAAGGTTGAAAATGAAAGTTGAAAAGACATCCAAACACAGACATTGAAAAGACGACTATTAGACGTATTTTGGACGTTTTTTGGCGTTATTAATTGGTCCCGAAATAAATTACTTGTATATTACGCATTTTGGACGTCCAGATTACGTTATCGATTGGTCACCACTTAACCAACTTTTTAAAATGGATTTTGGATGTCCATTGACGTTTAAAATATGTCCCTGACAGACAGACTACTTTTAGACCTATTTTGAACGTCCAGGGACGTTCCTTGTTTACTGGGTATTAACTGGTTATACCTTGGCTATTCGGTGGCCCAGAGAGTCCAAACACAACAGGCATCATCCAATCATTATACCTCTAAAACTAATATTTGTAAATCAAAACCGCATATTTATATTTTACTGCGTCAAACCAATAAGCAACGTGTAGGTCCCGCATTGACACGCACCTCCCCCCAAAAGAAATCCTGTCATTGACACAGACTGCAGACAAAAGCAAATTTATTACAATAGATTTCCTCAGACATCAGATTGAACATCATGGAGTAAAAAATACATTCACCTCTGCTTTTGTTGCTTTCCTGGTACCGAATGTATTATGCTCTGTTCCAAATGGCACCCTATTCCCTAAACACAAAAAGTGTAAATACTCTGTCACAGGGGCGTCGCCTTGCCCGGGGCTTCCGGGGCTCTATATTGGCCTTTGGGGAATTTTTTTTTTCATCTCATGTATTTTTTTGTTTTTCTTGCAGAAAAAATGGTGATATGTAGAGGTTCTAATTGTACATAAATGTTCAAGTAAATAATTGAAAATAATTACTTATGAATGCATGTTTTGATTTGGTGGCCCACTTCTAAATACCCAAGCAGCAGAGTGGGTGGGGAAGTTGATGAAGAGTACGGTGGACAAGGGGTTTACAAAATTGCGGGGAAAAGGGCGAGGCACAATGATGTGATGAGCCTCGCGCCTGGATTTAAGGTGGAACACAGTGCACTTACTCTCTATGAAGTTTTAAGTTAGAATGTCGTATCTTAACTACTTAGGGTGACCAGACGTCCTCTTTTACCCGGACATGTCCTCTTTTTTAGACTTAAAAATATGCCCGGGCGGAATTTTACAAACGTCCGGGATTTTGTTTTTCTAGAGCTTACGTAGAATTTCGATAAGCGTTTCATTCACAAACTAGTCCCGCCCTCCTCCACTCCGATTGGTTCGCTTGAGTGAGAAGGGGGCGTGGTGAAGTAGCCTAAAATCTTCGGATTGCACGGTCTGACTGTAGAGCTACTGTTATTGGTCGATAACCTTCTCTGTAAACACTTAACTTGCTTAGCATACTTAACTGAATCTTAACTACTGACAACTCGAAGTTTCTCATTTGTGTTGTCTTATGGATTGTTAAGGCCTTAAGGTCTCAGGGACTGTTAAGGGCTGGGCGAACTGAGAGCGCCTTCGCAATCTTTGCACGGTCGCCTGCTTTCTGCGGTTTCGTTTTGCCTGTCGCGTACTCTCCTCTACTGCAAATGCTCCGAGAATTTCTCCTCAAAGTCGTCCATGTTGTCCAGCTACCGGAGGCACTCAGACTTCCTCTGACTATGTTGGACGAGACTCTGTCTGCATTCCCTATCCTTAACCCCTGCCCCACCAGCGAGGATTGAGTGTGTATTTTTTTTTTTTTTGGTGGGGGGGTGCTCAATAAAGAACGAAGCGGCCATTTTAGTTTATGGCCTTGCCGCACCCAATCCTCATGTGGCAAAGGAAAGAAAAAATATATATATAAAAGGGTGCCTAAGCGCTATGGTTGACAGCAACAAATCAGTGTTCTGATTGGTTAAACAAACCTCGCGATCTGATTGGTCCAGTTAAAGCTTTCCTATTGGTCCATCAATTGGCTAACAAAACGGTCATATATCCGCAACTGAAACATAGATTAACACAAGCAGCAGAGAAGTGGAATGTATGGATTTTTTCCCAAAACATTTAAAAACTCCCACTGACATATTTGGAACCTTAAAAATGTTGGCTCTTGCACATTTTAAGCCATATACCATTAAGAGGTATATGCAGTTATTTGATTGGGATATTTGATAGAAAAATCTTTTTACCAAAAGCCAATTAAAATTAGTAAACATCCCCTTTATTTTGACTTAATATTGGGTGTTTACTACTTTTTTTTTCGAAAAAAATTAGAGTTATTACAGCTGAAAGGGCCTGCTAATAATATTTGTTAGAATAAGTATAGAGAATGGGCCACTACATAACAGCGAATTGCATTGTGGGTAGTGTTCAACATTTTACAGGACAAACTCAGCAAAAGAACAAAACAAGGGACTGGGTGAAGAGCAAGCGCTCCCAGTATACTGAAAATAAGCAAAGGCTAGAGACAGGCGTGAATAATTCATATTTTATTGCAAAAACGGCAACGTGGAAACGAGAAAAACAAACCAACACCAGTGAAATACTCCTAAGCCCAGAAGGACTAAATGTAGAGGCATAAATAGAGAGAACACTTAACTGAAGGAAAACGACGTGGCAGATCTTCACATCATTAAGAGTCCTAAAACAGTTTAACAGCATCGCACCTCCTTTACTTACTGATACAAGTGCTGAGAGCCGCTGTGAGCACCTGCTCCAAGCATCACGATGTTCTCACCTATAGTCTATTAAAGCACATATTAAATTGAGCTCTCTTCATGTTGTTTCTTTAAATAAGCATATTTCCCCCAAAATTGTAAATTTTCTCATAAATGTGTAATTGTGTTTAAAGCATCATATTAGGCCTAATTATTATTATTCAGCATAAAAGAAACTGAATAGTTTAGGTAAAGTTATTTATGAATATGGAATGGCAAGGTTTGGTAGGTTGCATAAAAAAGTAAAGTGCACAAGATATAGTGAAGTCAAGATGGTAAGTAGAAATAGATAAACTAATACAGGAGTTAAGGGCTCTTAGAAACAGTGGAGGCGAGTAGGGGAAGAGGAAAGAGGACTTGAGGAAAAAGAAGGAACATGCTAGGGCAGTGTTCTTTAGGAACCCTTTTAATTTTGTAAAGACCTTATATGTTAGAGAGAAATCTGGGGGTTTAAAAGTTGGAAAGAGGGAATTGGAGGAGCATTTCAATGATGTGTACTGATAAGGATAAAGCAAAGGAGCTAGAGTTGCCACAAGATATTTCACCAGTAGGTGTGCCGTATCGTGTGTACAAGTATGCACCTGAGGTCTTGAAGTTTTTGTGGAGGTTGATGGTTATAGTTTGGAAGAAAGGGATCATTCCAAAAGAGTGGAGAAGAGCAGGCAGTATCCTTATCCTTAAGGAGAAAGATGCTGTGGCTATAGAACAGTTTCGGCCTATAAGTCTTTTTAATGTGGAGGGTAAGATTTTCTTTAGTGTGATAACGAGGAGACTTGCTGCTTATTTGAAAGAAAAAAAAATTGATACGTCAGTACAAAAGGCAGTGTTTTCTGACTTTGCAGAATGTTTGGAAGATAGCCTTTGCCCTTGATTTTTTCCAGATGTCAGATAAGGTTACTAGGCTTGTTAAAGCATATTTTAAGAACATTCAGTTTTGCTTTTGTATGGGGGAATTTGTTACATCATGGCAGTGGTTAGAAATGGCTGAATGTTCAATTTCACCATTAGCATTTATGATGGCGGCTTCCCACAATCAGGGCTTACATGGGCGACATGACGACCCTGACGACTACTGCTCCTTGGACACGGCGGTTGCTGGGGAAGTTAAATGGTAATCTAAGGTTGGCTAGGCTGAAAGTTAAACTGAGCAAGTCTAGAAGCCTGTGGATTGTCAAAGGAAAACTTGTACAGGAAAATGTTTGGATGGAAGGAAACATTATCAGGTGCTAAGTGTTTTAGCATGTTCATTGCCAGTTCAATCATGGCGGGAACATCCATGACTGAAATGTCCTTGAGCAAGGCACTGAACCCCCAAATGCTCTCCGGGTGCCGCGGATGGCTGCCAGCTGCTCTGGGTGTGTGTTCACAGCCCCTAGTGCACTAGTGTGTGTGTGTGTTCACTGCCACAGATGGGTTAAATGCAGAAGACACATTTCATTGTACATTGTACAATGACAAATAATTGCACCTCAACAAATTATCAGATATAAGCCAGCCAGTTCCAATAGCAAACTCAAAACCAAGATTTGTATCTCAGGTGATAGCCCCAAGCTGCTCTGATCCAGAGGTGATTGTTTTAAAGAAACATGTAAAGAGGTTGCAACAGAAAATCACCACCAAAAAGGCTAATTCTGCCCCTATGTCTGCTGTTGCCGTTCTAGTGGAACATTCTGAACAAACAGAATTGGTGTTGTGAGATTGGACATTTCACAAAATGCAAAAAATCCTGAAAACCAGAGCAAAGTTATTCAAAAATGTATTCGGTCCAAAAGAAAATACAAAGAAGGGACCATCCTTAAGTGATGCAACCCAACCTGATGTCGTATGTTCTGTGAAAAAGAGTGCTGTAGAAGCTGTTGAACCTAAAAACATTCACAAAGTATTGATAGGGCCTCCTACAGTGGTACAGGTAAAGCGAATGGTCACTCATGTGACACTTTGCTAGATAGTGGCTCTCAAGTCACCATAATATTTGAATCCTGGTATAGAAAGCATCTGTCTGGGAGCAGGTGGTTCTCAGTCCTTGATTTATGCAGTGGTTACTACCAGATAGCAATGGTGGAAGAGGATAAGGAAAAGACTGCTTTATCTTCCCCCTGGAGTTCTGTCAGTTTGAACAGATGCCTCAGGGCATTGCTGGTGCCCTAGTGACATATCAGAGGCTTAGGAAAAGGCTGTGGGAGACATTAACCTTCTGCAGGTGATGGTGTATTTCGATGACCTAATAGTCTTTGTGAGGTCTTTGGAGAAGTATGAAGAAAGGCCTAAAACTTTCCCTTTATAAATGCCAGTTTTGTCAACCCAAGGTGAAATATGTGGGGTACATAATATCAGCGGAAGCCATCGCCAATTACCCTGCCAAAGCGGAGGCCATTACCAACTGGCCTCAGCCTACTGAACTGAAGTCATTGCAGTCCTTCCTGGGACTCTGTGGGTACTACCAGCACTTTATAGCTAGCTACTAGTTCATTATGAGTCCCTTGACTTACCTAACCAAAGGACATGCACTGAAACAGCAAGGTGGAGCATCAGACAGTCAGAGAGCTAAGATGTACCTGAGGGAGTAGGAGCCATTTGGTTATAAGTGGGACCAGGCATGCAGTAATGCATTCCATCACATTATTTAGTGTCTGACTAATGCCAAAGTACTGGCATTTGCTGATGTCAGCAAACCTTTATGTAGATGCAAGTTTGAAGTTGCTAGGGAGTGTGCTATATCAAGAGTACCCAGAGGGGTTAATTCCTGTAGCATTTGACAGCAGAAAGTTAAGCAAATCTGAACAGAACTATACCATACACCAGCTTGAATTTTTAGTCGTGGACAAGTTCCATGACTACTTTTACTGTGCACACTGATAATAACCCACTTATGTATATCCTTACCACAGCCAAGCTTAATGCCACGGGTCAGTGCAGGCTTGCAGCATTAGCCTGATATGATTTTGATATACACTATAGGCCTGGCAAGACCTGGCAGGGCAGGAGGAGGGTGCAGATAATGAGCATATCCCAAAGGCAGGCATAAGAGCAATGTGCCAACTCATTAGTAGTGATGAGCTACGTGACTCTTCTCTGAGATATATAGAGCAACTAAAAGCTACACTGTTCTGTATCCCAGATGTTTATGCCTACCCCACGTGCCTGAAGCATGATTCACTGGAGTAAATGTCAAAAGCAGAGTTGATAGAGGCCCAGAAAAAACACAGTCATAGATGGATTGAGAGAAGCTGTCATAACAGGGGAGTGGCCAGATGATAAGTCAGACCCAAACATGCAGCTAATGAAGTGAGACAGATGAAGGCTAGTGATGAGAGAGAAACTTCTATAGGACCAGTAAGAAACCTGATGGAGAGGTTTTCCAGCTTGTGTTGCTGGCTGAATTTAGGAAACTCACTTCATGATCAGATGGGACATATGGGGATGGAGCGAGTAAATGATCTCTTGAGGAGTAGGTTTTACTGGCCCAGGATGACATCTAAGGCTGTGGGTAGTGAGTGATTCACAAAACTCCTTGTAAAAAGGTAGCCCCGTCCACATCAGTGAGGATTTCACATTGACACTGAACACCACGAAGCTGGTCATAACAGCTCAACAGCGGCTGTAGTTCCTGAAGAGGCTGAGAAAGTTTGGGATGACTCCCAAAATCCTCAGCGATTTTTACAGCTGTGTCATCGAGAGCCTCCTGACTAGCTGCATCACTGTGTGGTACAGCAGCACGACTGTGATGGACCATAAGCGCCTGCAGAGAGTGTTGAAGACTGCTGAGAAGATCACCAGGACTCCACTGCTCTCTCTGCGGAGCATCTACCACAGGAGAGCCTCCTTTAAAGGCCCCACGCACCCCCAGCATATAATGTTCACACTTCTGCAAGAATGCAAGACCACCAGGTTAAAGAACTCTTTCTACCCTACTGCCTTCAGACTCCTGAACCTACCTCAGAAATAACCCTGCGTTTTACTGTCTACAGGTTTAAATGCCACTGTCACATTACCGTCATACAAAATGATTGTCAAGTTGTTTACATGCCAATGTCAATTTACTGTAGCACATGTTCACTTATGTATATATCTATAATTGAACTATTGTACTTTATACTAGTTATTATTTCTTGCTTCATTGTAATTTTCTTTTTCTATTTGGCATTCTTAGTGAGGAGCAAAGAAAGAATTTAATTGTAAACGGAAACCTGTCTCCTTACTGTGCAAATGACAAACTCTTTGACTTGACACTACTAAGGTATTGCTTAGCTGTTGATGTTTCATCAAAGGTGGTTGCTATGGCGCTTATGTTAGTTCAATGATTACTTATGTCCTCTTGAGCCATACTTATGTGATCCCAGTTGGTGGCTGAGGTGTGGCAAGACATTTGCTATGTTATCCAAGGCAGGTGTCATGTTACTAGTGTTATTCCAGTTGGTTGCTAGGGTCGTGTGATGAAATGTTGCCACCTGCTGACCAATCAGTGACTTTACAAGAAACGTGAACATGGTGATAAGGTTGGACAGAAAATGGCGCCATATCCTCACATCAAAACATTTGTGCTTTACATTTACTCATTTCAAATGTGACAGGGTGAGTGAGTGATGTGGACCCTGTCCAATGTGTGTCCCTACATTGAGCCTAAGGATTAAAGATAGGCTTCCACCATAGTCCTAATTATAATAAAATGTTTACAGAAGATAAAAAAAAATAATGAATTCATGCATACAACATTTCCATGGGTTGGTTATATTGTCTATATTAATTGCAGTGTGCAGATGCTTTTTAATTAAATGGTCAATTTATGTCTTTTTTGTACTTGTAAAAGACATATATTTGTCTTTTACAAATTTATTATAAGATATATTTGAACAAATAATGCATAATCAATGCAGAATATTCTGACCACACTGGAATACAGCAGTTTATCATTTTGTTTAAGATTTGATATAATACTGAAAAATGAAATATGAAAAGATTCTGGATCAAAATGCTTTGTTGTAGATTTGAAGGGAGAGAGGTGGGAATTCAGTGGCATTGATTGGCTGCCTCCAGCACTGCAGCAGCGCTCTCTCTTGCTTCCTGCAGTAGTGCGGATGCCCTTTCCTCTGTCTAATAAACACAAATAGAACGAAAAATAAATAATAATCAATTAATTAATTAATTAATTAAAAATATATTAATACATTAATTTAGAAAATATTTTTTTTCAGGAGGTGAAGAATCAAATGATTTAGAGGTTTGTTTGTGTATTGTTTTTTTAAGTTCCTGGATGAATGACGATGAATGAGTTTGTTTACTTACAGCCCTTCTGAAGGACTCATCGGTGATATTTTTTAGGTTGATGATGATATTGTAATAAGCTCCATACACAGCCGTCTCCAGAGCTTTAGCAGCTACCTGTTCATCAGGAGAAGAGTGCAATTGTCAGGTCTAGTTAATTAGTAGATCTTTAAGAAAACCAACTATTTTCACCAATTTTGGTGAATCACATTTCCCTATTTGTGTTAAAGTGAATCAGTTATATTATTGTGGTAAAAATATTTTTAATGTCAATGTACAGAATGTTTGAAGAAATTTGCATTTGTGTTGTCCATTTAATATCACAATTGCTTTGTAGAGAGGACAAAAATTGTTTTACAGCACTGGTTTTCACGGCTTACTGCTCGCTAACAGCTCAACTTACAGTCAATAACAACAATTTTCTTATTATAATAAGTTACTTTCAATACTCTCTGTGTGCCTTTCTCTCTCACCTGTGCGTCTGATTTGCAGGCCACATTGCCATGCTGGATGAGCTCTCTGAGTGCTGGCCACAGTGTGGTCACTTTCTCAGCAAGAGAAAGTGGAACACTCACAGCTTTCTTCAGGCCGTCCTGCATAGCCTGCTCCCTCCTGAAGAACAATAGAGATTAAAATTAATACAGACCACCTCCCATTATTTGCATTTGCAGCCATAAAGTAGATTATCCATAATGTACTCAGTGTTCATACTTGAAAACAATGTCTAGAGAGATAAAATCATGCTTGCTTTGTTTGAGCACCCACAGATGTGTTACTTATGTCCTCCGCTGTACTACAATTACATTTTAACAAAGTAAGCTTGGGGTGGTGTTATGCTTCTTTGTGCTAATTTGGTTGCAGAAATAACCTAGTGTTGTTTTAATAACGTAATAAGTTGAGCATGTCCCAGGCCAAGTTCACACCTGGCATTATCAAAGAACATAGTACAAATGTAAATGAGGTACAGTGCATGTCGTGGAATGGAATGGGTATATGTGAATGGAAGGGCGTTTTTCCGAAAAACCAGGACAATAGGAGTCCTGAAAAGGATGATTAATTTTCCAGGACAGACAGTAAAAAAAAAAGAACAGTCCCGGTAAAACCAGGACGTGTGGCCACACTAATGCCAGGTGCAGTGTGAAGGGGCCCCCAGTTCTTCTTTCAAGTTTCGGACACGTTCAATGTGTGCTGTGCATTGGAGGTTGAATCCACTAGATGGTGCTATAGCATGTAGTAGGTCTGATTGATAGCCGTATACAATTAAGTCCATTTCTCCCCTCCTATTGAGGATATTTATATTGAATTTGTGTGTTAATAATTTGAAATGTATATTTTTTTTAAAACACAGTTAATGACAAGTAAAGATGTGCATGAGCATACCTTTTAATTTCCTCTGGTGAGCTTTTGGACATTTTTAAAGCAGCCTGGAATTAAATAGAGATCATGGAATTCATGTTAATAAACAAGGAGTAAAAATATTACAACTTTATAATATGTTGGCGCACATGTGTTTACCATGTAGCTGTTAAAGGCTGTGCTGTCCGCATCTACAGTGAGCAGCAGCTCCTTCATGGCTTGATGAAATGGAGGGATGAGTTTCCTCATTACACCATCCACATCCTCAAACTGGCGCTTTCCATATGTCATCTGACCCACCATACAACCCAAAGCTGCTCCCTGAAAGAGGGAAAGAAAAAAACTAATCTGTAAAGGGAAAACAAGATAATATCACAGTATAAATAAAATTGTATAATGCTGTTAGTACTTGTTAGTAATACTTCATTACTCAGTTAAGTGTTGCTACAATGACCATGAAGGGATGTGATAGGCTTTGTTGCCACAGCACAGTACTGTTGTTACCGTGGTAAAGAGTATAGGGAACATGACAGCTAGTTTTAATCCCTTTCATTGTTACCATGGTAATTACTACTAATTGTGATGTACATTGATTGCAAGAGATACACCTAAATTTGTTACCATGGCAATAATTGTCACAGATGTGATAATCAGGCCTTAATGCAGCAATTGAGAGAGATGTGATAATTATTTCTCGTTACCATGGCAGCAATGGCTGCAGAAACAGATCCTCCCCCTGGAGCAGCTGTCCTGGCACCAACACTGCACACAAACTGCTGCAGGGACAGAGACACCAGTCGTCCCTCGTCCTGATTGGCTTCCACCATATATCTGTGCACAGCAGCAGCCAATCATGTAGAGAAGAGAGCATTCATGTCTTCACTGGAGAGATTATGTACACTGTACACTTTGGAATAAAAACTGTCCTAATCTTTACGTTAAAGCATGTAATAAAATAAGGAGTGGCTTACACTAGTCTACGATCACCATGCTCACTGCCAGACATGGGCAAGCCCCAGTTCAGTAGTGGAAATTTGATTTATAAAGAAATGTTAGATGAGCTGGTGTCTGCATACTTTTGGCAATAAAAAAGTAGAGACTTACTCTATGATTCTCTCTTTAGGAATGAAGGGACCCAGAGAATCTAAACCCAGTTTGCTGATGACCTAATAAAAGGGATTAGATCTTAAGGTGAAAAGTGTTCTACAAAACTATAATCCAAACAAAACTACACTGAATTAGTTGACAATGATATACGTTTTGTTTTCATTTTGCTTTAAGGATATTGCTGAATGAGCTTCTTCTCACCAGCCGAACTTTGTGTTCCTCTTCAAACACAAAGAGTTTATCTCTCTGGATGTAGAAATCAGCACAGTCCAGCACTGCTTTTAAGGGGATGAGTCCAACAATCTGAGAGCCAACCACTGGCAAATTCAGCTCCTGGACAATCAGACACCTTGTTAGCATTCACACTGAAGTCGCAATAAATCTGAACTGAAACTGTAATATAAACAAATCGTCACCATCCAAAGAATTCACTGTATTTCACTTTTTGTTGATTTTTAATTTACTATGTCATTTGTCACAGCACTTTCCTTCACACTGTATGAAACTTTCAAAATGAATAGATAAATAGTAATGCTCCAAAATTATGTGGAATAAAATCTTTTTATTTGCGTCACGGTAGTGTCACAGTCGCAAAGCTCCAGGGACCTGGAGGTTGTGGGTTGAAGTCCCGTTCCGGGTTGATTGTCTGTGAGGAGCTTGGTGTGTTCTCCCTGTGTCCACATGGGTTTCCTCCCACAATCCAAAAAAACACACATTGGTAGGTGGATTGGTGATTCAAAAGTGTCCATAGGTGTGAGTGAATGTGTGAGTGTGTGTGTGTGTGTCGCACTGTGAAGGACTGGCGCCCCCTCCAGGGTGTGTTCCTGCCTTGCGCCCAGTGATTCCGGGTAGGCTGTGGACACACCGCGACCCTGAATTGGATAAGCAGTTACACTGACCTCTGCTGACCGTTGAAAAAAGTTTTTTTTCCTTTTCCAATAAAGTTACTGCTTTGGAGATGTTTTATAAAGACACTAACTAAATAATTTATTTAATTACACACTAATTAAAGATGTGCACAGTTAAATATAAGCTATTTTGTGTTAACATGTAGCTAAAGGTACAGCAATGTTTAAAGGCCAGTTGTGGACATTAAGGTTTTAGGATACATTGCATTTATTGAAAGTGCAAACACTTGGCACATTTTTGTTTATATTGTTTATTATAGCCATAATATACAAACATGACACAGCATGTAGTGGGGAAAGAGGATTAATTAAAAAAAGTCATTATAATAAACAAAACAAACAAAAAAATTGAATACATCAATGACCACATGCAAATGAAAATTACTGACATACTTGCACATTTTAACAACCAAAATAAAGGTAGGTTAAAGTGGTGGAAATACAAGGTGGGTGTTTATGATAAAGTGGCCAGTGTGTATAGTATAGTGTAATAAAAATAGTGCTAATAAACTGACCACTGAGCAGAGATAAGTGTAAACTTAGGTGCAGAAACTCACTCTCGCATCCCTGCAGATCTCCTCATACACACTACTGAGAGGTGTCTGTTCGAAGTCTAAGATGTTGGTGGACACCTGAGCCAAGTTAGACTCCTCCAGGTACCAGCCCATCCCCTGCACCTTCTTCAGAGTACCTGGCTAAAAAAAACACACACACATACTACAATTATAAAAAGATACATGATGACACTGAGGCTAAGCACTGAATTGCACCTTTTTCTGAAAGAGTGTGAATGAATGAGTTACAAGCAAGTTAAATCCAGCTTCATATCTTAAATTGACATTCTGTGTGTGCTCAAGAATTCTACAGTGTACTATCAAAACCTCTTTATCAGGGAAATAACAATTTGAATAAAAGATTCATCCTGTTTCCACACCTCTTCTGTGTCGTTTGTCCAAAAGGACAAAAACCTAAACCTCAATCTGACACATGAGTATACCTGGTCTTTTCCTCTTCCCTGCTCACGTATGTCCAAAGCAATTCTGTGTGCCTGCTCTTTGGTGCTCAGCAGGTTCACGTTGTATGCGATGAGGAACTTGCGAGCTCCGGTAACTGTGGCCCCCCATGAAGGAACGAAGGTGGCAGGACCATAATCTGGAGCCCACTCATGCTTCTTTAGCTGTAGGAGAGACATCTTCCAGTTAGAGTTAGTACAAGCTTGGTGGGGTTTTTAAAATAAAATAAAGAACTGAGTGGAAAGTCAAGGCCTTTAAGAAAGTGGCCAGTGTGAAAAAGTAGTAGGTTTGGGTTTCTAACAAAGTAGCCAGGGTGTGAAAGTAAAATGGGATTGTTTCTATTAAAGTGAAACTAGAGTTAGACCTTCTCTGCTAAAGCTTCATATTCTCCCACTCGTATAGATGGTAGAGATCTTCTGCTCTCAGTCCGCGCTGCCTCTCCATAAAGATACACTAAGAGAGAGTGAGAGAGTGATTTGTGATCTCAAAAACGTGTTACATTCAAAACAGGAGGACAGTGCAATCATAGTTCCCATATATGGATTATAGACTATAGACTGACTAGGACGTCAATGTTTACATATCTACAGTAATGTATTTATGTATTTAAACAGCAACTCAATTATCTATAAGTTCACATTTCAGAATTGTATAAAGTATATAGAAATATTCTTAGAAATGACATAATGTTATAATAGCTTTAGAAAAACTGCACCTTTCTTTTAAGCAGTGCACTCATGAGACACAAATTCTATGCTCTACTGTCTTCCATTCTTGTGTATCTTACCTGGAACCTGCAGCAGGTCGGCTAGCCTCCGTCCAAACTCATTTGCACATTTCACACAGTCATCCATACTTGTGTTTTGCACAGGGATGAAGGGACATACATCCATAGCCCCTGTCCGAGGATGCTCACCTACACATAAAAACATGAGACTAATTCAATTAAATTCCTAACCTTGAGTGAGTGAGGGTTTTTGAATGAGTGAGAATTAAGCTAGTTCCATGAGGTTAGGAATATCAGCACAGTTGGGTGCTATTGTGTTTTATATCAATGAAACTTGTGGCCTAGGTTTTTTTTTCCAATTCAAGTTCATTTGTGTTACCAGAGTGTTTGGTCATGTCGATTATGGAGAAGGCAGTTTGGGCAGCATTTATCGCCCCCTCCACTACGGCCTGGGGGGATCCTACGAATGTGTACACTGTCCGGTTAGTGGATGACCCAGGGTCCACATCAAGCAGACTGCAGCCCTCTGTGGCTGAGATGGCATCAGCTATGGCATCAATCACCTGGATTGGAGCAGAACATCTTGAAACATATTTACACACACAAGTCATTCAAACAAACTTTAGCAATGAATATTCTTGGTATAATGCATCACTATAATTGTACCCTATCAATTTAAAGAAAGAATACATTTTTCTTTACAGTTTTCTGCAGTTTATACTCCAAAAAGTGTGTCCCAGTATAGCAACAGTCATGTATACAAAAATACATCCATGCTACTACGTCTCAGTGTAACAGCTGTTTGATGACAAAAGGTTGGAGAAAATGACTGGTAGTTCCTTTAATATATCTTTCGTGGGTATTTTGCTATACTTCATGTAAATTGTAAGTTAATTTGCATATATATTAAACTTTTAAATATATAGTATTCATTTTAACAAAGTAGCAGAAAAAAAATCTAATTGTGGGTGATTTTAAAGTAATGAAACTGGCAATAAAACTTATTCACAACTGTATAGTGCTCTTGAGTGGCACAGTATTTTTATCCTTGGCCTTCCCACCAGGAAATGAATTATTCATATTGATGATCCTTATTGTTACTAATCCTAGAGAGCACTCACTATCTGTGTAAAATAACGCCCCTCTCCCACCAGCAGTTTGAAAAGAAGCATGTGGTTGCCTCACTGTGCAATCAGGGAAGATGGAACTGAAAACTAATACTAATTTTGGAAAGAAATTGGCATTAGATTAAGATATCTAAATAAATAGAGAGAAAATGAATAAACAATAAAATAATTTGCAACTTTTGGTGGTAAAGATGATTATTGCTTCTTTAACAACTTAAGGTGAGTGTGTGATGATGCAGGTATGCCATTAGTACCATGTAAATTGGTCAGATTTGAGCTTTTATTACTTATTAGTAACTTTGGACTCCTAACTCCAGTGCAAAATCCAAGAAACAAACTTCAGAAACTAAAAATGCCTTGTCTTAAAAAATTGTAAATTAGAATTTCCAATGAAATATTACTTTAAATATTTAAATAAATAAATAAAACTTCTCAGGCCAGAAATTTGCAAATATTTACTTTCCAAATATACTTCAGGGTGGCACAACACGCACTAACACCACTACCACATCAGTGTCACTGTAGCACTAAGAATGATCCACCAGATCCATCATACCTGCTCTATGGTGGTCCTGACCAATGAAAATCATTGAAGGAGAAATGGGGATTTAAAAAAAGCATGCACAGAAACAGGAGGACTAGAGTATGTAAACGTAGAACTACAAAACTACAAAGTGCTTCTTTATGATCAGTGGAGCTGATAAAATGGACAATGAGTGTAGATACAAGGTAGGTGTTTCTAATCCAGTGATTGTTTAGTTGTTTACACCATACAAACACCTGCACATTTAATGTGGAATAATATGTATGCTAAATTTAACATAGTAGAAAAACACACACACACACACACACACACACACATATATATTTGCATGGTCGATGAAAAATGAAGTGAGGTTGTGGCACCTTTTGTTCTTCCTGATATGTTAATCTCATCAAATGAGCAGAGTGTACTAAAATATGCAGAAATGCCCGTTTCTTGTAGATGTTCTTGTCATGTTAATATAACATAACGCTGCTCTTTCTATAGCTTCTATGTTTGCAGTTATGGTTAAAAACACGGTCTAATTTTGTTAAAGAATTGGATATAAATATAAATAAAAGTCAGCCTTGCCTAGATTTGTAGCCCAATGTATATGCATGTAGACCAGTATGCAAGCATGAATTATGAAGCATTGTGGTTAATGGCATGCTCAATAACAAATCAATCCTTATTTTTCTTTCGGTTCACGGCTCCTTTTACCTCTTTATTTCGTCCCTCGGAGAAGTTGGGTACACACTCGATTAGCTTTGCCATGGTTGTGAGATCACACTTGGAATGAAACACTCACACAGATCCAAGCGCTGAGCCCTTAAAGCTCTTCGGACAAGTTTACACAGCCGTCACCAAGTCAGAGTTCCTCTGGAATGATTAACCTGCCCCACAGAGCATTATGTGGGTCAGCAGACAATGATTGTCCACTTTTTTATATAACACTGTAGTCTGTCCCTTTTAATCACTGAAATGAATGCTAATAATTAAAATGTGTATAACAAGAGTTACACACATTCACCACTTTATTAGAAAGTGCCTTCTATTTCTGTTCACTCACCATTTTATTAGGAACATACCTTCTGTTTCTACTCACTAGCCACTTTATTAGAAATCCCACCTTTTTAAATCTATTGTATGGATAGACCCCAATTCTAAGTCCTCTCAATGGCCACTTTGTTGGAAATATCCCTCTTCTACTTCCATATACTTGCCATTTTATTTGTTGTCTACTTACATTAAGGCCTGCTGTTGTCCTAATATTATGTGGGTGGAGGACTATTCTCAGGATCCTGTGTCATTTAGGTTATAACTAAATAACCTTGCAGTAATTACTTGTCAGCTAAATCCATCTTGTAGCTCCAGTGCAAAAAGTGGCAAAATGTAGTTAAATAGCTACATACTTTATTTAATTATGTACTTTGAATAATGCTAACTGGAAGCACTGCACAGTACGAAATCACAAAGTAAAATATGGTTTGATTCCCAGCTTTGGCAAGACTCCGAATACTACATTAGCCCATACATCCGTAACCTTAATAAAACTGTAAATGGTTCAAGTTAAGTAATGGCATTATAAGCTTCTGTTACTTAGCTACATTACATTTGCAGATTCAGTTCAAAAGCTAAAAATAACATATCATGAGTCATTTCTATTTGACATTGTGGGACATTTGGAAATTGTGTGAATTAATGTTGGGATCAACTGACTGCTTTAATAAAAAAAACTTTAATGGAACATAGTAGGCATCTACACTCTCTAAGTAACAGAGCTGTGGATCAATCCCTCAGTTTAATAAATTACTCTTTCATCTTTCCAAAGCATTTCATCATAACCCAAAGCAAACACAATGTCTGCAGGGTCTTAGTTAATTAGTGATTCAGCGGTGGGCAAAAAGCTTGGAGGGGGGACTCTTTTTTGAGTGATGCAACTGATTTTCACTAAACATTGTCAACAGGCCAGCACTTCTTCCTACTTGACTTTTAGAGATGGGAAGTACCCTGATTTTCTTATTGATCCTAGTGAGTAACAGGAAATCTACTATCTTTACAGAGTTATTCTAAGAAAAAGAAAATGCAGTGAAACCCGGTAACTACAGATGTTATCCATTATCCATCCATCCATCCATTTTCCACCGCTTATCCGAGTCCGGGTCGCGGGGGAAGCAGTCCAAGTAAAGAAACCCAGACCTCCTTCTCCCCAGTCACTGCTTCCAGCTCCTCCGGGGGTATACTGAGGCGTTTCCAGGCCAGTCAAGACATATAGTCTCTCCAGCGTGTTCTTGGTCTGCCCCGGGGCCTCCTTCCCATTGGACATACGCAGAACACCTCACCAGGAAGGCGTCCAGGAGGCATCCGGATCAGATGCCCGAACCACCTCAACTGGCTCCTCTTGATGTGGAGGAGCAGCGGCTCTACTCCGAGTGTCTCCCGGATGTCCAAACTCCTAGCCCTGTCCCTAAGGGAGAGTCCAGAAACCCTGCAGAGAAAACAATCTCATTCTTTCAGTCACTACCCAAAGCTCATGACCATAGGTGAGGGTTGGGACTGTAGTGGAGTATGGGCCAAATATGAACACTGGACAATGAAGAAATAATGAAATGAAAGGCTTTGAATTAAACCTTTCTCACTCTGACCAGGACCCTGCACCCCCACAAACACCCACACACACACACCCAATCTAAAACATCAAAGAACCCTTTAAAGTAACACATGGCCCCAACAACCCCCTTCTCTCTTTTAACTAACAGGAACTGTCGAGATAACCAATTTTTATAATGCTCTTAAGAGACAGGAACCTCAAACAAAAGGAAGGATTATAATCCCGCTTGGGACAAAGTGGCACCTCGATGTCTCGTTATCTTCCACGGGAATCAACATATGTTCAGAGGGGGTGACCTCGAATTGAACCCCATTGACTCATCTAAGCGACAACCTACACATGGATCAACAGCAACCCCAAATGGACACTGGCGAAACTACGCCTCGCTCGGAGTCGCCGGAAACCATAGCGGAAAATAGTCGAACTCTGATTATTTGTGTATAAGCAGATGTATTAATGTCACTTTCTGTACCCTCAGATGAATGCCTACCTCCTAATGAAATGTTGTATATTGTGGATTGTTTCTATCATGAAAAGAAATCCTACCTCTGAATAAGAGAAAACGGATTAATATTCCTTTCTAGCGTATCGTCATAAATGGGACCTAAAAATGAAACCTTATGTAAATGTTTGATATTAATGATCCAGTGTACCCATTGTTATATGTTGATAACAGGTATAAGAATTTCAATACGCGAAATTCATATTCTTTATGTGTGAATCAATGATTCAAACCCCCTTCGACTCTCTCCCCCTCGCGAGAGTCACGTGAGACTGAATTTGTGTCCAATCAGAAAGAGGACTCCTCCCGTTAAGGCGTGACCGTGCCAGCCTTGAAAACACAGAGCAGCCCAACGCAGTTCAGTTCGAAGTTCAACAGAGTTACGAGAATTCAGTCCCGAGAGCTCGACAGAAGTAACGAACCACGAAAGAAAGCCAAGAAGAGTTCAACCGACGAGAAGAAACTTTGAACAACAAAGAAACACTTTCTTCTCCACGCCGACAACGAAACAAAGGAAAATCTCAGACTTCAGAAAAAGCTTACGAGAGACGTCTCGAAATTAGCTAAGAGTATGAAGTTTTACTAATACGTCGAGTAATTTGAATATCTTCTTTTCTTTTAATCTTGTTTATGTTTAATTACCCATCGAAGTGTGATCTCACAAGTGATCAAAGCGGGTGAAACTTATTTGTGGCCAAAGTAAGGTATCAACCGTTTGATTAGTCGATAACAGATATATTAACGTTATAACTGATTCCTGAAGACAGTACTCCTGGAAAACTGAACAACGAGACTAGCTAATACTCTGAAAAAGCCGCTCCATTCCGGTGGAAACCAGCCACGCCTGTGAAAATCCAAAGAAGAGAAATCTCGATCGACGCAGCTCAGCTTGGAATCGAAAGTCTTCAACTCAACCGGAAAGAGATCCTCCATAAGCGGGCCTGTTTCTCACCACGTGGGAACGACGAGAGCACCCCAGGACACGGAGATTAAACAGCAGGACGCGACGGCTCGGTGAAACGGCGAACGAGTAAGCTAGCGTATTTAACACCTTTTCCAGGAGCTGATGTCTAAATAAACCCTCTTTATAATTTATCATTTATTAACCTTAGTTAGCAACAATTTAATCACAAGACAGTAGTGCCTAGCCCACCTTAAGGTCAAAATCGGGTTTTTTCCCGCTGTGATACCGTGAGATTATAAGGCTACGCTATGTTAATTAAATATCTTCTCTTTATTAATAAACTCTCATTATTTGAAATCACAGTGTTTGCGATTTGTTCGTTATTCTCCTGAAAATCCTGACGTACTCATTTAGCATGATTATTATTCATTCTCAAACTAATTATTAATGTTTTAATTGCTTAAGCCAATTATAAATCTTAATTAATTTCATTAAGTCAAATATCAGAGGTTGGAGGAGTTTGAATAAGGTCAAGGCTATAAAACAAATTATAAAAATATATGTATATGTTACACTACAGGACGTAGATTGAATGGTAAATCGAGAGCTTTGCTTTTCTGCTCAGCTCTCTCTTTACCACCACGGACCGATACAGAGCCCGCATTACTGCTGACACTGCACCGATCCGCCTGTCAATCTCCCGCTTCATCTTTCCCTCACTCGTGAACAAGACCCCGAGGTACTTAAACTCATCCACTTGAGGCAGGATCTCACTTTCAACATGGAGAGAGCACTCCACCCTTTTCCGACTGAGTACCATGGACTCGGACTTGAAGGTGCAGATCCTCATCCCTACGGCTTCACACTCGGCTGCAAACTGGTCCAGCAAGAGGTCACCCTGGAGGTCCCGGCTCGATGAAGCCAGCAAGACCACATCATCCGCAAAAAGCAGACATGGTATCCTGAGACCACCAAACCAGACACCTTCTGCCACTTGGCTATGCCAAGAAATTTTGTCCATAAAAATTATGAACAGAACCGGTGACAACGGGCAGCCCTGACGGAGTCCAACCCTGACAGGAAACCAGTCGGACTTACTGCCAGCCATACGAACCAGACTCCTGCTCTGTTTTTACAGGGACTGGATGGCTCGTAGCAAAGAGCCCAGTACCCCATACCCCCAGAGCACCCCCCACAGAATATCCCGAGAGACACGGTTGAATGCCTTCTCCAGATCCACAAAACACATGTAGACTGGTTGAGAAAACTCTCATGCACCCTCCAGGACCCTAGCGAGGGTAAAGAGCTGGTCCGGTGTTCCACGACCAGAATCCACATTGTTCCTCCTTGATCTGAGGTTCAGTCGGGCTCTCTTCCCCAGTATCCCTGCATAGACCTAACCGGGGAGGCTGAGGAGTGTGATCCCCCTATAGTTGGAACACACCCTCCGATCTCCCTTCTTAAAAAGGGGGACCACCACCCCAGTCGGCCAGTCCAAAGTCACTGCCCCAGATGTCCACGCGATGTTGCAAAGACGTGTTAGCCAGGACAGACCCACAACATCCAGAGCCTTGAGGAACCCGGGGCGAACCTCTACCGCCAAGGAGTCAGCCCCAGTGATAGATGAGCCCTCCCCAGGATCCCCAAACACTACTTCCTCTGTGGAAGACGTGCTGGTGAGATTGAGAAGATCCTCAAAGTATTTCTTCCACTGCCTAATGACGTCCCCAGTCGAGGTCAACAACTCCCCACCCCCACCATATACAATGTTGGTGGAAAACCGCTTTCCCCTCCTGAGTCGCCTGATGGTCCCACACCCGAGTTTTTGTCTTAGCGACAGCTAAAGCCGCGAGCCGGTTAGCTCTTTGGCACCTTTCAGCAGTCTCTGGAGTCCCCCAAGCCAACCAGGCTCGATAGGATTCTTTCTTCAGCTTGACAGCCCACCCGGCCAGTGCCACCCCGACAGGCACCGACAACCTTGCAATCACAGCTCCGTTCAGCCGCCTCAACAATGGAGGTCCAGAACATAGCCCATTCGGACTCAATGTCACCAGCCTCCCCCGGTATGCAGTCGAAGCTCTGCCAGATGTGGGAGTTTAAGATCTTTCTGACAGGTTCCTCTGCCAAACGTTCCCAGCAAACCCTCAGCACACATTTAGGCCTGCCAGGTCTGTCCAGCATCCTCCCCCGCCATCTGATCCAACACACCACCAGGTGGTGATCAGTTGACAGCTCAGCACCTCTCTTCACCTGAGTGTCCAGAACATATGGCCGCAGGTCCGATGATATGACTATAAAGTCAATTATCGAAATGCGGCCTAGGCTATCCTGATGTCACGTGTACTTGTGGACACCCTTATGCTCAAACATGGTGTTCGTAATGGATAAACTGTGACGGGCACAGAAATCCAATAACTGAACACACTCGGGTTCAGATCAGCGGGCCGTTCCTCCCAATCACGCCCCTCCACGTCTCACTGTCATTACCCATGTGAGCGTTGAAGTCCCCCAGCAGAAAAATTGAGTCCCCAGAATGAGTACTCTCCAGCACCCCCTCTAGGGTCCCCAAGTTTCAATAAGCGAGGATCAGAATGCCAAGGTCCCTACCCTCGGCTGACACCCGATCCACAATGCACCAGACCCGGATTACTACCTCTCCCACATGTGGTGGGCCCATGGGAGAGTGGACCCATGTTGCTCCTTCGGGCTGAGCCCGGCCAGACCCCATGAGTGAAAGTCCGACCACCAGTTGCTGGCTCCAGGGTGGGGCCCCGGTAACCCTACTCTGGGCAAGGGAAGCTTTGTCTCTGTTTTTACTCTCTTCATCTGGGTCTTTATGGATCACTCTATGTCTGGCCAATCACCTAGGACCAATTTGCCTTGGGAGACTCTACCAGGGGCTATTGCCCCAGACAACATAGCTCCTAGGCTCACGCAGGCACGCAAACCCCTCCACCACATTAAGGTAGTGATACAGGGAGGGGTTTATTAAAAATTAATATTTTGTAAATGGTTGCTGGCTCTCATCTTTTTATATTTATTTCATCCTCTGAAAAATGTTTGCTATTTTTAATGTGAAATGTATTACAATGCCTCATAAAACACTTTGCTACCACTTTAAAATAAGAATACACTAATAAAGGTCAATTAAGAGATTAATATATGTTTATTACATGCTTATTAATTGGATTGTAAACACATTAAAATCAATAATCATTTTGTCACAACTCTTCTGACTTCTGTTTTGTCTAATAATAAAAGTCAGAGAACTTACTGAAAGCATCAAGGTAAAGATTAAACTAAGATCTGAGAGTGTGAATTTTGTCATTTCACATGTTAAGGTAGAGAACATAATCATCGGTGTCTAAAAAGGCATTCTTTTGGTGATTGGTTGATTAAACTTAGTTGTTAAATGGTTAAACATATTAACAATATGTGCTGAGGTTGACAGGCTTAATGCTGACTGATGGAGAAAACAAAGTAAGGTCAGTATCCGGCAAGATCTGAGGTTGGACAGTGTAGATGGATGTGGGTTCACTATTTGGCAAATAATATTACTGTTACACTTTTTATCTACATGTCATAAATAATTATATAATGTATATAAATTATATTTAATGTGTATAGAACCTTATTAATAACATAAATAGATTGTAAAACAATTGTAAAAACAGATTTTTAATAAAAATCTTCATAAGTGTGGTTTTATTCTAAAATCGTAACTTTTAATTTGGTTGGGAATAGCCATTTCTGCTGTAACCTGGTTGTTAAGGTGTTTCTAGGTCATTTCTGAGTTATCCCAAATTGTTGCTGAAGTGTAGCTATGCAGGGGTGACGTTAGCTAAAATGATAAACTTTGGATTATGAACTGTAAAACAATGTGTGAAAACAATAGGCAACATATATGTGACCATTTGTGCTTTGAGAAGTTTAAATGTTTCAGATGTCTGGTTCCTATCATCACCATGTTCAATAACTTCTGACATGTGAAGTATTTCCCACCAAACCACCCTCAGTCACTGTCCATGCATATTACTACATTTAGTATGTACAAAGTGTGACATATTATTGACATTTGGTGTTAAATATGACATTGATTAGGAAAGGTTGTGAACATAACATACTGCTAGTGGGTACAATATTGGACTATTTTGCTTTTTATGTACAAAACTATACTCAATGTTTAAAGCAATGTCTCTGCAACACTTTGATGAACACAATTATCACAGAATTATGTCACCTTTGCTAGAGAGAGAGAGAGAGCATTCTTGTCACCTGACATTTAACTATGAACCCATGCCCTCTTTAAAACACAAATAAATATACAGGTCAGTTGTGATCACTGGTTACGTGCTTTGATTTTTATTTTATTTTTTGTGGTGTTTTATTGGTTATTTCTTTGTCATTTAAAGATATTTTATATTTGATTTTTCATTTTGTTTAAATCTGGTATTTAATTAATTTATTAATTATATTGTCATAAAGCAATTTTCTGTTTGGTGACCTTGGCTTAGAAAAGCATGCAAAGCTGACCTAAATCACAAATTAAACCCAACTGTTCATAAAGGTTATAAAAGTACCTTCATTCAGCAAGAGGTTCTATGATTATGCCTCTATGTCAAATTACCTTTTAGCCACTCATCTGCAGTTTGAAGGTCCTGCCCTGCAAGCTGACAGGATTGGCTCCTTAAATTTATGACATAAGAAAGTTTGACTTTATGACCCTGGCTGCATCGCCCATTTGAGGCTGTCCTTGGAACACTAAGGTTTTGTATTGCTGGACAATGGCTCAATGGTTATTTCACTCATGATATGCATTTTAGCAATTAAAAACCCCCACGTGGACAGGGTGATTTTTTTTTTTTTTACCGGAGTTGTAGTCAATACAGAAAAGAAGTTGATCGTACGCCCTCTGCTGGAACTACTATGACTTGCGTTTGAGTTGTGAAACGTTGTATTCACAACAGACAACATTTTCTATGTGAATGAAGGAAGTTTCAGTAATTTTGGCAGAGAAGGATAATCCACGGCTCCAGAAAGGTGAAATACAGCCCTCTGACAGAATGCTGGCCACGGGAGCGGTGAGTTAGAGAGCATTGTATTCACATTTTAACCTTCATTTACTATCACTAACTCTGACTGAGGCCTGTTAGCCAAATAGCTACGTAGCTTACGTTGGCTGCTTTTCCGTCCACCTTAAAAAGTGTCTTGAATAGGCTTATTTTATGGGGCTGTGTTTGGCTTCTTGTTCAAATATTCTGTTCTACCTTAAATGAGAAAACTATATGTAGCCTTTGGGTTATTTGTTCACCGTTTTTTTTTTTTACATTTTTTTAATTCTACCTTAAATGGACGTAAATTGGAGGAGGATTATTTGAAAAAGGCAACCTGACTCGTACAATGCACACATATGGTGCACTATTTAAGGTGGACTGAAAAGAAGGTGGAAGTTACCAAAATCAAGTTGCACTATTTTAAGGGGCACGATAGCCAAGTTAGCTATCGCTAAGGTATCTGACGTGTACTGTTTGCTTTAAATGCACATTTGAAATCGTTGCTTCTATAATATTACGTATTTTTGATTTTACAGAGCTTGCATTTATTATTTAATGATAGATTGGTGATTCAAATAAACTGAAAAAAATGAATATGATTGTCTTGTTGTTGGCTAATGCTAACAATGCTAATTATCTGTTAGCCCTGCTATACTGTGAGTGTGGGATATAAGTCTTTATAGGCTTCAAACTTTCCCCAAATAACTAATAACTCCCATAGTTTAACAATGCTTCCTATTAGTTTAATAAACCATTCCTTTAGTTTCACTAAGCAGTTCTGGAATAGTGCTTCATTCAGTTTAACTAAATGGAGGGAACCAATTTATTGCGAGAATGAATTAATAAATTGAGGAAACACTTTCGTAAAACAAAATGTGTAATTAAATAAATTGATAATAGGCATGTACTGAAAACAACAAATAGTGGGCTACTGGGATTTGAGTAGCAGTTAAAACAAGGTTTGTGCATAAACCATGACCTATGTCATTTTTGTCATATTGTAATATCAGTGTTATTCTGAACATAAACATTTACGACTTTCATACAATAAACAAATACTATGATTGTTAATTTAATTATTTGTATATAGTTACATTTAAAACCTAATATATAAAGACATCCCAATTTACTGAAGTTATATTAGCGAAAATAATGTCTTATCAAATTGTTGTGCCTGTGATCATACAAAAGCCATTTGCATTCTATCAAAATGTGATAACAAGCAGGACTAAATTAATTTTTGATCAGGGAGCAATGATGTGAAAATACTTTTAATTTAGGCTGATTAGTCATGGTGGTGTGTGGTATGTATCACTGCTATTTTTAATGTAGAAGAATAAGGTTTGGTTCCATGCCTGTCTAATATCCTGCTACATCAATAGCAAAAACATTTCTGAAATACAATAATTGTAAAATTTGACTGTGTGTGTTTAAGGCTGTAAGTACTGCGCTGGCACAGGTGGACAGAGAGAAGATTTATCAGTGGATCAATGAGCTCTCAAGCCCTGAGACGAGGGAGAATGCACTGCTGGAACTCAGTAAGAAACGAGAATCTGTGACTGATCTGGCTCCAATGCTCTGGCACTCGTGTGGAACTATTGCTGCACTCCTTCAGGTACAAACAAAAACGTTGGAGCATTTAGAAGACTATACTATATAAATGACATTTATTTACATGGGTTGAACAGTAACTCAAGCTTAAAGTCTTTAAGTAGGATCCTCGCTCTTTTTTTTTTTTATTTTTTATTTATTTATTTTTTTTTTTCTCCTCCCTTTCTACTTGTTTGTGAAATTGAGTTTTGATACAAGGTATAAGGTTCAGCAAGTCAGATTTTCAGACTTGCACATTTGAAATGTAGATGTCCAACTTGTATGTATGTTGAACGTATGCTGTAATCACTTAACTAAAGAAATTTGAAACTGAGTTCTGAGATAAGGATTGTACAGAAATTTTTTAAACTACAAATTTACAGGCCTTGGTTATTTTAAAGAATATAAATAAATAAACTGTTAACTGTTGGAATAATCAAAGAAATACCTTTAGAAATAACTTGGTATATGCTGTTCAGCTAAGATCAACTGAAAAAAATAATCTACATTTTACTAAACAATATTCGGGCAGCACAGTCAGGTCAAGACGTTGTTATACTCGGGGTGGGGTAATGCCAGACTCATACCAGTAGCTTGTACTTTGGGAAATAAATGAAATTTGCACAACACACAGAAATCTGCCAATTTAATAATGTCTGGTTTCATTAGGACAATTATAAGGCATTACCTGAGGAAAAACCAGACATTTTGAAGATGAGAGAGGCTGTGCTTGCTGGCCAAAGGACCAGCACCAGGCCGCTGCTCAGTTTGAATAACATCGTTTTTTTGTTCTACCCATTCCCAGCTGCAGTGCTTCCCTCTCTGCCATCAAAAAAGGGAAAAACTCATATCTACTTATATTAAGTAATTTGATTGTATTTTTTTATTGTTTTTTTTTTATACAGGAAATAGTGAATATTTATCCCTCAATTAACCCCCCCACGCTGACGGCCCACCAGTCAAACAGAGTGTGTAATGCCTTGGCATTGCTGCAGTGTGTGGCCTCACATGTCGAGACACGGTAATTGTTGCAGAACATACTCTACACCCTCCAAACAAAAACATATTGCATCTACGGCCATTAAAACAAAGCTACTGTATATTGTGTCTGTGTATGTTTGTAATTTTGAAATATTTTTCACAATCTATATATATTCAGTTTCAATATGTTTTCTTTGTACTATTTTCCATTTAATATATGATTTAAAGCCCCTAGGAACTCAATTGGAAATTTAGATTTTTTTTGTATAATTCTAAACTTGGGTGTCATGTGAAACGTTCAGCAAAGTTCAAATAAAAATGTAAAGGAGAAATGTAATAAATCTCTCCTCAAAAATGACCAAAATACGCTCCTTAGAGCTGTCTGAGAACAGTATGTGCATGGTCCAATATGCTAGTGACTGACAGCTGTCTATCACTGGAGAACAGGATGCTGTTTACGTTACAACACAGCCTTGAGACAAAACAAAAAAGTTTTTTTTCTGGGTTTTTACTCTGAAGTTCGGTTGTCATTTTACACAAGATAAACAAAACAATAATATGGCACAGGCGGGAAGAAATGACATTATACAGCCGTTCATGTCTTTTTTCTTTTGTGTGTCTTTGGTGTGATTTTGTTAACATAATTGTATGAATGGGATATCTTTCCCAGCTGCTGCTCTGCTGTGCTCCCCACTGAGTGTAGCTGTTATCATCTCAGAGAAGAGACTTGGCTACAGTAGCCTTGTGATTGGTCAGGGTAATACTGACAAAAGTGTCACCCAATTTTAGGACTGCCCTTTCTACATCAAGAGGAGAGCAGTACTGGTGATTTTTGAGGAGTGATTTATCATATTTCTTTTTTGTGTTTTTTATTTAAACGTTGCTGAATGTTTCGCATAACACCCAAGTTTAGCATTATAAAAAAAAATCTAAATAAGTTCCCAGTGGCTTTAATGGTCCGTGTACGTTTTGGTAATTTTATTCTCATTTTAAAAACAGATATTAAAACATTAAAAACGGATGGTTATTAGATTTTTATTTCATACCCAAATCCATATAATGTAATATCAGATCTGATATTATGGCTGTAGCAGATGGTTCCATTCTTGACATGTGTGACAGAGTGTGGATCTAAAACTACCATTCTATCTAACAGCTCTAGTAAACTTACAAGAGAAACATAAAAAAAAAGTGCTTTGTATTTATGCATCTTGAGTTACCTTGATGTTAAATATTGGTTTGAAAAAAATATTTCAATTTTTCCGTCTCTTATTCTTCACAAATTTGTTGTTTTGGTTTCAAAGATCAAAAAAAGAAATATTGTTCATTTTTACATTATATGGATTTGGAGTATGAAATGAAAATCAAATGACCATCTGTTTTTCATATCTTAAATATCTGATTTTAAGATGAAAATAGAATGACCAAAATATACACTGACATACACTGCTTTGAACATCAACTTATTTTTTATTTTTATTTTATTTATTTTTTTTACGTTTTCCACAGAATTTTGTTTACGTTTTGTGCACTTCCTTGGAAATGGGTTTGCAATTTGCACTGTATGTCTTGAAGGCTCATCTATTGTTGCTGTTCAAGAAGATTGCTATTTTCGCATTATCCAGTATTGATATGATGCATTCCCAGTATATTTTCAGCAGCTTATTGAGCTTTGGTTTGTTCCAGCTCTGCATTTCTGGCAGCCCACATTCCACTATTCCTTTACCCATTTCTGCACACGGTCAGTAAAACGAGACCATTCGAGTACCTCCGTCTCACCAGCCTTGGAGTCATTGGTATGTGCCAGTCTGTTTCTTGATCTGTTTTAGAGATGAGCTTATGAGAAAGGTTTTTGGTATTTTAAAATTACATATTGGACATTTGGCTAAAAACGATGCTGAAAAATGTTACATATAAATATATCCTTGATAATATTAAAGTATCTGAAATATATTCAGCCGGTTTGTTTTAAATTTTTACACATATTCACATGTTTAAAAGAGAAATGTTTAAAACAATGTCCCTGTAAACCAAACATCGTCTTGTTTTGTATTTCCAGGAGCATTGGTCAAAACAGATGAGCAAGAAGTGATTAACTTCTTGTTGACAACAGAGATCATCCCGCTGTGTTTGCGCATCATGGAGTCTGGCAGTGAACTCTCCAAGACGGTGAGGTCACAAATTCATCATGCTGCCCCTGTTAGAACTGTTGAGACTAACAGTGATCTTTTAAAGTGGCAATTTGGTCACATATTTTAATCCAGAGCACAGTAAATGTATATCCAGGCTAAATACTAGGCTGCACGATGTTAATTCAGACAAATTTTTATTTGTAATGCTTATATTTTAGTTTTAATTTCATAAATCATCTCTTGGTAAACAAAGGATTTTAGATGTTAGCAAAAAACATGTTGCCAGATAAAGAATAAATCACTGAAATCAGAAATGACTAGTAATGTAACAGTTCAAATATCGAAATCTGTTGAACTGAAAACTTATGTTCACAGTCTGATCTGTGAAATAAGCCCACGTGCTGTGCTGTGACGAGGCTATTTGTATTTACTACTGTATCTTTTGTGTTGTAGGTTGCTACGTTTATTTTGCAGAAAATCTTACTGGATGACACGGGCCTGGCCTACATCTGTCAAACCTATGAACGATTCTCTCATGTAGCCATGATCCTGGTAAGGGCAACATGCTGATTGAATCACAGTGGGGTTAGTTTGGGCAGATAATGTGGTTAATGTGGTTTTTAAGGGAACATTTAAGAGCTTAAGGGAAGTTTAGGGGAAAACCTAAGGTACATTTTCACTCAAGGTGTTTTATGAAACTGGGCACAGGGTTTTATAGAGAGTGTGTGTGTGTGTATACAGGGGTTGGACAACGAAACTGAAACACCTGGTTTTAGACCAATACAGCATCAATTCGTCTTGGGAATGACATATACAAGTCCTGCACAGTGGTCAGAGGGATTTTAAGCCATTCTTCTTGCAGGATAGTGGCCAGGTCTCTACGTGATGCTGGTGGATGAAAACGTTTCCTGACTCACTCCTCCAAAACACCCTAAAGTGGCTCAATAATATTTAGATCTGGTGACTGTGCAGGCCATGGGAGATGTTCAACTTCACTTTCATGTTCATCAAAAAAATCTTTCACCAGTCTTACTGTGTGTATTGGTGCATTGTCGTCCTGATACATGGCACCGCCTTCAGGATACAATGTTTGAACCATTAGATGCACATGGTCTTACTGGTGCAATGTGCAGTTAATTAAGATTGGCCACCAGGCTGCTCCAATTTAGCCATGAAACCTCCCACACTACAATGACAAGTGTTTCAGTTTCATTGTCATTCAATTGAATGATTGTTCACAATGGATGCAGCTTATAGTAGCTGAATTTACTAAATAACCGTGTGTGTGTGTGTGTGTGTGAAGTTGACACTATAGAAATGATAAAAGGGAAAGTATGAAGAATTTCTCTGTGCATGTTATTGATGATCTATCCATAGACCTCGTTGTATTTGCCTGCCTCATACTTTGATTTGCTCCAGTGCTGACCATGAACTTTATTAAATTCAACAGCATTTATCATGAGTGATTTCTATACATTTTTACATGGTTGTCTGTTGTAGGGGAAGATGGTACTGCAGCTTTCTAAAGAACCTTCTGCACGGCTGTTGAAGCACGTTGTACGCTGTTATTTACGCCTCTCCGACAACTCCAGGTATTTCAAACATTCTTTTAATCCGTCTCGTATGTTGTGTGCTCTTTCCCTTGAATTGCTGGCCTGGCTAATTAGCAAGCTTTTTTCAGTAAGAACATGTATAAATTGTACTTTCAATTTATACAGCTAGTATAAGTGGGGATGAGATTGGTCGTTCAGTTTCCTGGACCACTAAACCTGTGTCATAATGGCTGGGAAAAATTACAACATTAAGTAGTTGTTGGCCCAGGTTCAGAGAGGACAATGTTTGGTTCCAGACTCAGGCTGCAATCCCCCTATTAGTGACCCCTGCTCTAGCCTATGCTTTTATACAACTTATGCTACTTAGCTATATTAGGTACAATTTACATTAATTTGGTATATAGGAGTATATGTAAACCATTGGATATAAAACCTAGTGGTCTGTTTAATTTGAATTAGTTTTGGGAGAAAAGCGAAATGGACGAGAATTGTGCCTGAGTTGCGTCATGGAATTGCCTTTGCTGCTGATGAATGGTTGAATGCAGCCTTAAAATTCAGCAGATTTAAGATATCTCAGTAGGCAGCATAATGATGTATCTTAGAATTGGGACAGCCTATGTATAGGGAGAGCGCACACTATGACGTAAATTGCCCTCTATGTAGACAGCTCACTAGGTTTTGGGACAGACCCATTGCGTACGTGTTAGAGTGGGTGTATAAATTTACATACACCACATTAAATTTTACATCACTCAGGTGATGTTTGCCCAGGTTAAATGTTGTTTGCCCTTTCTGTCTGCCTCATAGTCTCACTCTCTCTTTTTTTTTTTTTTTTTTAAACACCCCTTCTGTAGAGCGAGAGAGGCTCTCCGTCAGTGTTTACCTGACCAGTTAAAAGACACAACCTTTGCTCAGGTGTTGAAGGATGACACCACCACCAAGCGCTGGCTCGCTCAACTGGTCAAAAATCTGCAGGAGGGACAGGTAACGGACCCCAGAGGAATCCCCCTGCCTTCGCAATAACACACACAGAGACTTGGGTCAAACAGTGAAACAGAAACAGGGTGTAAAGATCACACGTCTGTAGCTGATGTTAGTTGTTTCATGCTTAAACACTTAAAGGACTGTTCTTGAACACAAGAGCACTTACATGCGATGTTTTCTTGCCAAGAGGTGCTTAATATTTTGCTCTCAAGTTTAAGTTTAAAAAGTTTTTCATGGGTGTTTTTTCCAGAATTACCCTGGATGTTACTGGACTTTACCAGCAGCAAAACATACTCCATTATTATTTTTATTTTTTTTCAAACACCTGCCTCTTTCTTCATTCTTTCTCCCTTAATGTCAAACTACTCGCACAAAGCTGATGGAGATGTTTGAATACTGTAAAATAAAATTGAATCACCCTATCCATTCTGCAACCTCATGGGGGCGTTGAATGGAATTGGGGAATTGGATTTTGTAAAATATTTTTGATGGTGGTGTTTACTGTGTTGACTGTATTTCAGTGCATAAAGGAGCTTTACAAAACATTAAATCATGCATGCCATTTTATTTCTCGAGCCTTCAGCTGTTTTTCGTATAGTTTCACAAAATATTTAATTGTAGGATGAGAATTGTTTTCATGTATATTATTGTGGATATAACATTTTCAGCTAATATTTTATTACTGACTTACGATACAGGTATTATTATTATTATTGTTGTTGCATAATATCAGTACCATAATAGAGTTGAGCTATTCCTATTTTAATTCTCAAATATTGTGTTATTTGTGTAAGATGCAGAGCACCTCATTGAAATAGACTTCAACTCACTCACATTCAGTTTTACTAATACTCACGTGCTCACTCAAGGTTAGTCTAAATTTCCTGTTAATGTGGCACCACGCTCACTTTTTAAGAGCTGCTCCACATTGGGTAATATCTTTTCCTCTACATCAGAGAAATGTGTCCTGATTTTACAAGTAGCACACACTACTTTTTAAATAAGTGTACTTTGTTGTTATACTTGGGTATATTTCCTTGGGTATGGGAAAGTTGCTCTATAAATTGTGCATATTTTTAATAATAATAATTATTATTATTGCAAATATGATACCACTTATTTTTAGTTTAGTAGTACACATGTGCAGCACAGGGGTGCAACAGGTAGTGTCACTGTCACACAGCCCTGTGAACCTGGGATTGTGGGTTCGAGCCCCGCTCCAGGTGACTGTGAGGAGTTCTCCCCTTATCAGTGTGGGTTTCCTCCCATGGTTCAAAAACACACGTTGGTAGGTGGATTGGTGACTCAAGAGTGTCCATAGGTGTGTGTGTGTGTGTGGTGCTCTGTGATGGATTGGTGCCTCCTCCAGTGTGTATTCCTGTCTTGGGCCCAGTGATTCTGGGTATGCTCCGGACCCACGTGACCCTGACTGTGATGAATGTGTACAGACAATGAATGAATGAATGGTTATTACCCACCTATGATTGTATCAGAAAGCTGATGGTAGTATTGTTGATTAAAAACAAGCATTAAGTGTGATGATGTAATTAAAATGTGAAACACTGACAGCTGATTGGAGAACCATGTTGTGTAACAAATATGATTGGACACTTAGTGGCCAACTGCGTGAGAGTTTCACCAAGGTGCTGCTCGTAATGGAAAGTGGTTTGTGTGTGTGTGTAAAACGCTAAAGGGACCCCCAGTGTAATGATGGCTGCAGCCCTGTGTGTGTGTGTGTGTGTGTAAATGGAGCTCGGAAGCAGAGCTCTGCTGTGTTTTATTAATGAATAGAAACCTGATCGGATGGAGACAGAGGGGAAGAGACCCTACATCAGCACAGACTGCACCTCCTGCCTCCTCAAATGCTCCAGGAGAGTGGGTGTGAAAAAGGGCCAGGCAAGGACAGCAATCTAAAGAGGAATTCCAAAGATTTGTTAAAATTCCTCCATTCCTCCTTTTTTTTCAGTGGTGGTGATAGTAACCAAATCTAACATTTTATTTGTTCTCCATTAGCACTAGCAAAAATCGGCAGATAAAAACAGTACAGAGTAATTAGAAAATACTTTTATATGTACATACAAGGAATATTTTTTCTGTTACATATGTTTATCGTATTAATGTATACGTTGTTTTAATGTCCCAAACTTGATGGATTCAAAACCAGCAGTGTAAAACGATGTGAAAGTTTAAGAGAGTAAAAATAAACTTTCACATCCTTTTACACATTAGCACAGTCCTTTTTTCTATGATTATGGACCCTTCAACACAGCCCTGTGACTTGTCTGTCAGTGAAACCTGAGATACCTCGAGCTCATGAAAGGTGCGATGGAAAAGTATGACCCTCTTTGTTTGGGATCTAAAGTGGGTGAGCTGCTGAATCGTGACCCAGTGGAGAACGATGTGAAAGTGTAGGAGTCCCTCACACTGTGCCCTATATCTCCCCTCGGTGTCCAACATCTTCCTTGAGTTTCAGGAAAGACCCCATTCAGTAAAAAACATCTCTCTGGGGCCCTGAGCTCCTATGTAATATCTTGCTCATTTTTCTGCAGGGATGGAGAGATGGATGATAAATAGTAGGTGAAAAGTGTGAGTAAGATCTGTGAGGAGGAAGAGGAAAGTGTGTTTGTTTTTATCTTTATATCAAACTGACAACAGTCTGATAAGATACACAGTGTTCAAAATGTCAGAGTAATAAAATGGTTAAGATATAAAAATAATGTGCTCCTCCTGTTTGTGTACTTTCCTATTCCTATTTCACCCTGCTCTCCAATGGTCAGGACCACCACAGAGCAAGTATGATTTGGGTGGTGGATCATTCCCAGTGCTGCAGTGACACTGGTGTGGTGGTGGAGTGCTAATTGTGTTGTGATGAAACAGCGTGGATCAGACACAGCAGCACTGAGAATGATCCATCACCCAAATCATACTTGCTTCTCTTGGGGTTCTTTGGGGGTCCTAAACATTGAAGAGCAGGATGAAATGAGGATAAAGTATGCAGAGAAACAGGTGGACTATAGTCTGTAATTGTAGAACTACAAAGTGACCCTGTATACCCCGTCATTTTGTGGTAACATTTGCAGAGTATTAAAAAATGAAACTAATTTTATTTTAAAAAAAAAATAGTCAAGAAACACAAGGGATGGATTATTTAAACTTAGGCAGTTGGGGTCTAAAATTCCATGTACGTGATTTTTTCCTTTCCCAGTCAAATTATTGACTGAGGATTTATCACACAGTTCGTTTAAGGTAAGAAGGGAAAAAAAAAACAATTCAGTTGTTTAATACAGGTATATTGTCGAATTAAAAGCAAGTGTTACTGGCCAATCCCAGCGCAGAAGGGGCGGGGATTAACGCTTCAAAACGCTCAGGTGTGTGGATTGTTGGAGAGTATGAATTGCTGTCCAATTGGGGCGCGTGGCCCGACAGAATATGGGTGGGTAAAGAACACTAGCACCCGGTTTGTTAGAGGCGCGTGTGTGTGTGTGTGTGTGTGTGTGTGTGTGAAGCCGCTCACCGAAAAGTGCGCGGACGTCGAACACTGCTGACCGTTCTTCAGGACCATCTGGACGGTGAGTCTCACATTAGGTCAAGAGCTTGTGTGCCCTTTTACCCATGATTACTTCCCCCCTTTCTGATCGAGGTGGAGTTCATGAAGGCTGATATTACTTTGGTACACCTTCTTTCTTTATATTGCATTGTATTGCTTGGAATAAATAGCAAATTGACACATTTCATACATACAGACGTTAAAAGCAAGTTAATTACTTTAGAATGGATATTCTACTTAATTATGTAAGTGAAAGTCAAAGGAAAATACTTTTCAAAAACGGACAAAATGACTAAGAGATAGGAATTCCTAACACGCATGGTTACTGTAACATGTGAGTCGCACCGAAATTTCCCCATCAGATAAACACGTGAAGCTTTCATGTCTAAGAGCGAGGGGAACATCGGGTACCACTCTCGTTCCTTATATGAACAAATCCACAACAGCTTCCATCGTTCCACTGTCAGAAGAACAACAGTGTGGGTCTGAAAGGACGTGGAGCTGCTGAGAAGCACTTACCAAGAAAAGAGAGTGAAGACCAAATACGATGCTGGTGCTTTTCAGTAAAATGAAATGCCTGCACAGTAAATTCACCAGTGTTACATCAACACTATTAGTGTTAAATTAACACTGTTCGTGTAATAATTTAACACTCTCAGTGTTACGTTAACACTAGTGGTGTATTGTGACCCACCCTCCAGAATCTCTGTATTTGGAAATCCTTGAAGAAAGTGAACTCAACCCTTCAGACTGAACTTTGGACGAGCTGATTTCCTTGAAAAACGGGAATCACTGTCTCCTAAACCCAATGATATGTAAATATAAATAACAGCTTATTAACAACAAATCCACAACTGCTTATGTCCATCCTTCCACTGTGAGAAGAACAACAATGTGGGTCTGAAAGTACATGAAGCTGTTACCAAGCACTTACTAAGCACTTACGAAGAAAAGAAAATGGAGACAAAATACGATGCTGCTGCTTTTCACTGCTTTTCAGCACAATGAAATGACTGACCCAGACTGCAGAATCGCTGTATTTAGTCTCTCTTCAGATGTCAGTAAAGTCAATAAACTAATTTATTCACTTTACATTTAAAACCTCACTTCAGTCTGTTTTATTTGTAAATCTTTTTTTTTGAGGGGGGGGGGCATACTACATTACTATGTAATGTCATCTATACAAGCAAATATTATTTTTCTGAGGGTTCAACAGCTGTTTCATATTACATTGATTATTATGACAAATTATTTTTTAGAGATTCAGGACGCCTGTTCAGGTATTAGAGGGAAGTATTGTGTCGTTATTTATACATTTACATTTATTTAATGTTTAGATAAAGTGCAGTGTCTCAGCAAAATGTGTTTTGGACCGTTAGTGAATGACAGGAAAACCGTTGCCTTAGTAACGGCGGAGACAGTTAAATCACGAACCATTAAAGAGTTTTGCCGCTGCTACCCTCCCCGTTCGTGCCCCGAGCGATACCTAACCACGTTTTTAAATGTAAACATAAATCCGAATTTAAGATAACGAGAGAAGCGCCCGAGCTGTCTGGAGACTCATCTCCATAGCAACCCCTTTGATCTGAATCTCAAGACGCTCCCTACTCCCTACATGGTGCACTAGTTAGCTTAGGTGTGAACAATTCCACGTAAGGCTACAGTTAATGTAAAATATTTGGGAAAAAATGCTAAAAAATAATATATGTTATTGTGCGAAATGCCCTGGAGTCTTACTTTTAAACGCATCATGCATTTTTAGCTATATAAAATAATGCTGTCACATTTAATGTCATGGCTATATGTTCAAAATCTGGTGAATAATACTTTATTCAGCAGCAACATTTTAAACATTTTCCACTTAGAGATCTGTTTATCTTTTCTTTAATTAAAATATATTAACAAAAATATGAATAATATTATAATTATAAAAATAAAGTCCTGGCCACAGAATGAAAATTTACACCAAACCGGAAAATATTTGTATTTCTAAAGCCGTAGTTGTTCTTGTCCACCGTGGTGGATGCAGCTGGATGTTGAAGGCTTTCTAAGGTCTGTAGCTGATGGTGCATTTTTTTATTTAAAGGCACAAAGAGCAGCTCAACTGGGCACAATACAGACCAGTGTGCCTGACTGAGTCCTGAAACCTAGCATGTCTTTGTATAGACATTGATAATCTCTGCCCATGCCCTCTTTATTCTCAAAGCTCTCAGTTTCTATAAACAGTCTAAAAACATAGTCAATGCGAATGCCACAGTTTCATTTTTTCATTTTGGTTTCTTTTTTTTTTAACTCCTTCTATATTTTATTTACTTTAGATTTTTCCCCCTTGATATTTAATCCCACATGGGCAAACTTTATTCTCAGAATTTTCAGTGTATATGAATACACTGGTTTTCTTAAATATCATTCCCTATTTAATTTGTATTTTTCATTGTGGCAGATTCCTGAAATATGACACAGGAGCAAATTATTACCCCAAGTTTCCTCCGTAAGTATAATATTTTCATCAGCTTTCATTCATCCCTCAGTATGTTCATTTATTCCATATTCTACAATTTATTCATTGTACATAGTCATTTTTCATTGTCTAAAGCAGGATACCGTTGCTTTGGAAAAGCAAGGAAATTTTTTGTCTGCTTCATTTGGGAGGCAAATTGCAGATAAACAGGAAAGCTGGAGGAAATTTTATGTATGAATATGCAAAATTATCACACCTCTTTCCAGAAGTTATGTATTCTAAAATTTATCTGCTGGCGATACCACTGTCTAGCTCAAAGGGCTTTTGATTAATGTTAGCACTGTAGTAATGTTGGGTAACATTCTGTACAGCTGTATTTAAATATATGTAATCGTAGCCCAGTCTGATAATTTCTCAGTAATATGATGCTTCAAACATGCAGTTTATTGTAAGTCTAACTTTACTGAGAACAGGACTTTATGGTCATTCTCTGCTATTGGTTTATTTCTTCCACAATGTCTGAATAAAAGCTGTTTAGATGCTCATATGCCCTTTGATTTTAAATTACGTTTTACCTATTTTAGAAAGTGGTCGATTTTGGCAGTGGTTATTAACAAACGAGTAACGGTTTTTAATTGCACTAGAAGCAATATTTAAAATGATCAACTATATGTCTCTATTGCAGCAGTAACAGCCCTGACAATTCTTAAAAAACGTTCTATTGATAGGAACATTTCTGTGAGGAGTTGTTAGCAGCTGACCTTAGCATTAATAAATTCACGTATTGATTTTGGGTAATTGGCTCTGAATCAAAAACACTACTCCCAATTAATCTAAATGTACTGAATAGAACTTTTATACACCTCTTGCCAAAACTTGCCATTGAGCCTTGTGAACTTGCACTCATGTGCAGATGCTCCAGAGCATCCAATTTGATCAGTTAGTTTGCTAAATTTTGGAAAAGAAGATTTCTTTGCTTTTATCTTGTTTGGCTGACTACATTTTGACTCAAACAAAGATTAGATGCTTATTCATATTTCTATCAATATTGCATATTAAGTGTCAAAGTTTCAAAATAAACTGTCGTCTCCACTGTCAGTGCTGTCTGTATATGTATAAAGTAAGCTACTGTTATTCTGAATTATGTGAATTCCAACAAGTTAACAATGTTCAAGCCTGGACTGCTTTTTGATTGAGGCAAAAATTTAAAAAAGGCAACCAATCAGAATAGGACTTGTTTATATGTATCAGTCTTAAAGGCACAGTAATAAAACTACTTAATTATAAGTTATAAATGTAAAATATAAGCTATTTTAAGTGATTAGCATAGTAGAGAAACAGTGGAAGGAGAGAGAAGCTCAAGCAGCAAAACACAGGATTAATTTCCTGAACATGAGAGACAGGGAGGTGGATATTTCACTCTGTCCAGGGTCAGGGTGGGAGTCAGGGTTAGGGTCAGGGATCACTTGAAGATATCAGAATGTGGGTCAGGTGTATTACCTGTTGTCTGACCCTTCCTCAACTGTCCCCCTGTCTGTCCTCCTCACAGGTATTCAGGCAGATGCTAACCTGCAGTCGATGCAGGTGGGCTCTGTGATGCGAAAGGTAAAATCCAGAACCTGGAAAAAGCAGCGCTATTTTCGCCTGCAGGATGACGGCACTACCATCTGGTACCAGAGCAAAAAAACTGGCAACGCTCACTCCACCTGTAAGCTCCGTTGGCCGTGGAAAAATACCCTCAGTATGAGCCATTTACTCCATAAACTCAGGTTTTAAAGCTGAAAATACAGCTGCTTTAAATAGACACCTTTCTGGAAAAGAGGTTCTGAACAGGTACCTCAGGAAGGTTATATAATCAAATCAGATCTAGAATGTTCCACTGGAAAATCAGAGCAGTACAATTATGCTGATATATATATGAATTAGCCATCACTAATAACCAGGTATTTTAAATAGCATATTAGTTTTCACTCTGCCTGTATCAGTTGTTTAAACTCTTGGCTTTTATTTGTGTTCCCAGTTCAGTTTCTATAATATTTCCTGAGTAATTTTTAAACAAATTACTCTATGTTGTTTTTCTTTGTTTTTTAATGGGTTTATAACCCATTATTCTACTCCTTTAATCTACCATTAAATATGTTTTTTAGCCATTTTTAGACAACTTTTATAAAGTATCGCTTTTGAGAAGACTGTATATTCAAACATGTCCTTGCATTTGTATTGTTATAGGGGATAAATATACAATGTGATTTTGTGAACTTTTCATGATTATAGCCAAGATCATTCTTAGCATTATTAAATCTACTATGGTTGGTCTGTTTCAACTTTGAAACCTCAGAATAACTAAATAGCTGATAGATTTGTCATATTGCCCATAGGTTTAATGTAATATTAGACTATGTGAAGCCATTAGTTTTTTGTTGAATGTGTCTATGTGTGTGTCTATGTGTCTGTTTTTACCAGTCTCTATTAGTGATGTAGAGGCAATAAGAGAGGGTCATCAGTCCGAAGTGTTACTGAGCATCGCAGACGAGTTCCCACCGGACCGCTGCTTTACGGTGGTGTTTCGTGGGCGCCGCTGCAACCTGGATCTAGTTGCTGAGTCAGCAGAAGAGGCACAGTCATGGGTCAGAGGCATGAGGAAACTCATTGAGAACCTAGAGAACATGGATGAAAAGGAGCGACTTGACCAGTATCCTTCAGAGCAAACACACGTACACTATACATCCAAAACATTTTGTAGACAACCCTGAAAATTAGTGTCATCAGCCTATAAAATATTTACTCATTACTGACATAGCTGGTATAATCTTTATAGAAAAGTATGAAATAAAATAAGAACAGCTGAGCCCAAGATCACCTTGCTCAGTGTCAAGTGCAGGGTGAACCACAGTGTTCTGACATCTATTGTAAAATTGTCTCTGAAAAGTAGTACCAGTGGTTGCAGCGAAGGGGAAATTTGTGTAAAGTTTTTTTTCCTTAATGGTGCCCTATCCAGGTGGATCACTGACTGGTTTAAGAAGGCAGATAAGAACGGTGATGGCAGGATGAACTTTAAGGAGGTTAAAGACCTGCTGAAGATGATGAACGTGGACATGAATGAGGATCATGCTCTGCGCCTCTTCACGGTATACAATAAACAACAACAAAACACATGGTCTCAAAATCTCAGGGTGCTGCAAGAGTTTCTTATTTATATGTTTATTGAGAATTTTCTTACATAACGGTATTTAAAGCCAAACTAATGAATGGTTGGAAATGTACCGGTATAGCACCCCACTGGTGACATGAGCATTTCCATAAAATAATTATAAATGTAGTATGTATGTATCTTTACACTTACATAGCGCTTTTCTAGACACCCAAGGACGCTTTACAATCCACACTGCTCAGAACGCTCAGAACACTCAATCCACACACACTGGTGAGAAGCGGCAGCCAAACGCGCACAGCGTACTCTCGACCAGGAACGACCATCCACCTGGAGAACTGAATCGGGCACTAGGATTTCACCCAGGACACCCTCACACACATATACAGACAGATATTCATTCACATACACACTCATACACCAGGACAGTTATTAGAAAAGCCAATTCACCTACCCTCCATGTTTTTGGACTGTGGGAGGAAACCAGAGCCCCCGGAGGAAACCCACGCAGACACTGGGAGAACATGGAAACTCCACCCAGATGGGACTTGAACCCAAGATCCCAGCGCCGGGAGGCGAACGTGCTAACCACTAACATCACTTTGACTCTGTATACTGCTATTGTGCTTAATGTATTACGATGGGTTGCAGGGGATATTACAAAAATCAGTTGTTCTCAGTTTAGCTGAATAATTTAAGCCAAAAATGAGAACTGTCCACTTTTTGGGAACTTATGCATCAGTTTCTCCCTAACATTTTTGTGTCCAAATATTGGACCTGCCACTAAAATACTGTAAGCTTAAAATGCTTGTAAGAGAACATGAACTGGTTCCCATCTTGTACCCAGTGATTCTGGGTAGGCTCCGGACATACTGCGACCCTGAACTGGATAATCAGTTACGGACAATAAAAGAATGATTGAGAACATAAACAGTCAGTCTGTCTGTCACATTTTTCCAAGATAGGGTCCCAACACTTGGAACCACTTGGGAATATCAAGAACACTTTTGTATGGCCCATTTTGTTGTCATTCACATTTTTGGAATGTCAGCTGTAGCGATGTTTGTTCAGTATGTTCTGTACTTGACTTGCTCTTGAATAAGTAATGCTAGTGGCCAGACTACACAAGTCCATTATACTAAGCTCAGCTTACTCAGAGTTTTAGGACTTTAACTTAATGATGTTTAGGTGAGTTAAATTGTTTACATGAATCTTGTCAGTAGCTACTGCATGTAGCTTGTAATTCACTCACTCATGTTTAGCAGTGCTGTTAGCACTCAGCTATATTGGGCTATATATTATAAATGACACTGTATCTTTGCTTCTCAGTAATAGCAGGTTTTATTTATGTTTTTATTTTCTGTAAGCATTACCTGCAGTAATATATAGACCTCTCTTTTGACTCTTCAGATGGCAGATAAGTCTCAGTCTGGGACTCTGGAGGATGATGAGTTTGTACTGTTCTATAAAATGCTGACACAGAGGGAGGAGGTGCTCAGGATCTTTCAAGATTATTCCAGCGATGGACAGACACTTTCGCTATGTGATTTAGAGGAGTTCCTGCGAGAGGGTCAGCTAGAGCAGGAGAGAGTTCAGCTGCATGCCATGGCGCTAATAGAGCATTACGAACCCTCAGATACAGGTACACATCTCACCTGCAGATTGAAAAAAAAACATACCCTGAAATACATACATAAAATACTCTTAAATAAATACATAAATAATCATAAAAATTTTGGCTTTCTGTCTGCTTAAAATAATTCGATTTAACATCCAAAACACCGGGTGGCACTGTGGTGCAGCAAGTAGTGTCGTAGTCACACAGCTCCAGGGACCTGGAGGTTGCGGGTTCAAGTAAGAACTCCGGGTGACTGTCTGTGAGGAGTTTGGTGTGTTCTCAAGTCCGCGAGAGACATAACAGACACAAGTTAATTACTAATATAACAACTATATCTGAGAACAATTGTAATGATTGAACACAGGCAAATTCTTTGTTGATTGTCAGAGGAGAACAGACTATGGCAAATTACTTGCAAATCAATCTGTAGCATGATTTGGATAAATTTGATCCAAAATATTTAGAATCACTTACATCTTAATTAGTAGAAGATTGTTTTCTTATATACTTAACTCTAATCAGTGTATGTTTTTAAACCCGTTTATACGTTTATACCCGTTTATTCATGTAATTGAGCTAGTTTCCTGGATCTAAAATCTAAGCATTGACTAAAATTAATTTTGTTAAATGAGCCACTGTAAGCAGGATTAGGCTTGCCAAGGACAAGGGCTGTTGTTAGGTTGTTGTTTCGTATCTTTCTGTGAAAAGAATTTAGATATGTTCTAATTAAAATATAATGTTAATTTCATTAAAAAATGATTAGGAAGATTATTATAATTGTGTTGTAACATCCTCGTGTACAGGGGTGTACATAACCAGAGTATAAGAGTCTATCTCACCTGAAGTCAGCATAATCTTGGCCTCACACCTACCTGCAGACAAAAACGAAACTTCAGATACAAGCACCATCTCAGTTACCCCTCTCACTTGGACACAAAACACCCTCTGATAGAGATATGACCCCTCAGCTGTCCAGAGAGGTTCCTACATAACACGCAGACATAAAACACCCTTTCGAAAAAGAATACAGCTAGACGACTTAAGGAAGCTGTATAACTATTTAATCCTCATTAGTTTCTTATGTTTAAGCTTGAATTCTTTGGAGCAAGTCTGAATACCAGCCATAATTTGATCTGTTTAAAAAAGTTTGTTCTAGTATCTATTAGTTTATACTTCATCATAGCACTAAATTACTGTAACTTGCCTAAAAATGTTTATTCTACCTTTAATCTTTTATGGTTTTACAGTTATTATTATTATTATTGATTCAAGGGTGCTGACTAAACTTTGAAAGCTGTGTAAAGTCAGAACCATTCTAATAGATTTTTATCATGTATCAGTATGCTGAGCTCCAATGATATTACCTTTGATGTAGTGTGTTTCTTCCTGAAAGTTGGACACTAAACCTCTGTGCATGGCAACTGTGTTCTCCACTACACCATCACACCACACTGCAATATCTTACACTGTATTACTTCATCTTCTGTAGCTAAGCTACGTCAGGCAATGACAATCGACGGATTTCAGATGTACCTCCAATCATCAGATGGTTCCATCTTCAAACCGTCCATGCAGAAACTCTATCAGGACATGAGCCAACCACTCTGCCACTACTTCATCTCCTCTTCACACAACACCTATCTGATGGGCGACCAACTACGAGGACATAGCAGCGTGGAGGCATACATACGGTACAGTTCATATACATTTTATTTATTTCCATATACACAATAAGATACACAGGGGACAGTTGCTCATTGAAAGTTTATTTTGTTCTGAAAAAGCCGTAACAGCTTTTACTCTACTGTGAAAGCTTTAAACTAAATGTTGGAAAATTGAGGTGAGGAATACATGGCAACCATGGGAATTTCACTGCGGTCAGATACTAATGGTGTTTAATTAGTTTTGGAACACAAATCATTGTAAATGGATTTGGATCAGAAAACAGTTTCACTGCTCCACAGCCCAATACACGAGGGGTTTATTTCTCTCTAACTCATATTTTACATCAGGCATTGTGTCATTAGTCTTATGTGCATATGTTCCAAAACTGTCTATTATTTCATGCCTTTCTTCAGAGAATTTAAACAATTTGTATATATTATTGAATGATTGTTCACAATGGATGCAGCTTATAGTAGCTGAATTTACTAATTAACCTTGTCTCTGTGTGTGTGTGTGCTTGTGTGTGTGTGTGTGTGTGTGTGTGTGTGTGTGTGTGTGTGTGTGATACAGGGCTCTAAAGCGAGGTTGCCGTTGTGTGGAGGTGGACTGCTGGGACGGTCCAAACGGAGAACCCATTGTTTATCACGGACACACTTTCACCTCCAAGATCTTCTTTAAAGATGTTGTCTCTGTGGTCGGAAACTATGCTTTCAAAGTACATCACACACTGCAGGCTTTAGTTTCTTAGCTATCTCTATCTCTCTCTCTCTCTCTCTCTCTCTCTCTCTCTCTCTCTCTCTCTCATTACTCACTAAATCTTTTGACTCTAGTTGATCTCATTGCTCTTAAACTCTTTCTTTACTGCAGTATAAATTATGTGTGTGTGTGTGTGTGTTTGTGAACACATGCCTGCACATGATCAGCATGCTGTCTCTTTGCCAGGTTCAGATGTTTGTCAGGGCACCAAATTTTGAATGTGTGTGCGTGTGTGATGGTAAAGTGATATGGCTTGGTCGACCCCTCTTTGGCAGTGTGTTGGCTGCTGGATTGTGTCGTGGGGTGTATCCTTTCCCTTCATCACTTATTCACACATGCACACACACATTCACACACAAACACACTAACATACAGTATAATGCTAAACGTTTGTGGAAACCTACTAAGGGTTATTAATCAGGAGTTTATTTCTCTTAGCTGCATTAACTGCTGCTACTCTTCTGGGAGGGTGTTAAGCTCCCTGAAGTTTTAGTTTTAGTGAGGTCAGATACCCACTTGGGATTATTAGTTCTGGTATTAGAACACTTCAGAGAACACAGTTACATTTTATACTCCTCTAGTTGACAGTTGCCATTCAGCATGGTTACATTACCCTCAAGTGTAGCTGCTCCAGTGCATTTTGTTTCATGATTTTCTTGGGAGATTATAAAATATGTGTCAACAACAATGCACCTTAAAAACGTTAAACTCACTCATTATAATGTGTGTCTGCAAACATTGCGCTTACATTGTATAAAACCTCAAACAACATGTATATGTTCACCCTTGAATGTTGTTGCAGACGTCTCTATACCCAGTGATCCTGTCTATAGAGAACCACTGCAGTGTGGAGCAACAGAAAACCATGGCCCAACACCTCACTCGCATCCTGGGAGACAAACTGTTGAGGAATGCTCTGGAGGGTAAAGTCAGCAACGGTCTGCCCTCACCTGAGGTCAGTCACAGTAAATCTTGTATTTTGATATTGGCAGAAATATCATGACCCTGTAATTAGGGTCTTGTATTGAGAATCGAATTCCCTCTGAATCCAATATGAATCTTTTTGAATCCTTGTGGCGCAGCAGGTAGTGTCATAGTCACATAGCTCCAGGGAGGTTGTGGGTTCGAGTCCCGTTCCGCGTGACTGTCTGTGAGGAGTTTTGAGTGTTCTCCCTGTGTCGGCATGGGTTTCCTCTGGGTGCTCCAGGTTCCTCCCAGAGTCCTAAAACACACGTTGGCAGGTGGATTGGTGACTCAAAAATGTCCATAAGTGTGTGAGTGTGTGTCGCCCTGTGAAGGACTGGCGTGATCTCGCCTTGCACCCAGTTATTCAGCGTAGGCCCCGGACCCACTGCGACCCTGAACTGGATAAACAGCTACAGAAAATTAATGAATATTAGACTGATAATAAATTTGTAAAAAAATTTGAGTTTTTTTCCTAATCACACTGTACACTGTAAACCTAAACAGAGTAGCAGTAATTGATGATGTAATGGAATCCCTTTTGACCCCAAGACTGGTAACACACACACACAGCCCCCTGTAGTGTTGAGGCCCTTCACAATCCTGATCACTTTCTCTCTGCATTGGCTGAGCTTCAGCCATATGATCTGCATTCATGATACATTAACACACACACATGAATTATTAACTCACACAATATTATACACACACAAGCACTTTATGCTGAGATCATTCTAGAACATCATCTTATATAACGTGGCTAAACCTACAGCATTTTCTATATACATTATATAATAAAATTAATATCAAGAATGAAATTATTGTTTTATTTGTCATTCCTCATGACTTATAGTAAAAAGTTGTGATCAGCTCCCAAAGAGATAACCTTTTTAATTATGACCTGGTGTCTATACTATATTTATTAGTATTTAGCATATTATTATGTTTTTTCCTACATACATATTATTTATTAACAATATTGGACAATACATAACTTTCGTTTGTCTTAATATTCATATTTAAATCACTATTACATTATTACTCAATATATCATAAAAATAATAATTATTGTGACTTTGAATTTTTGATTGAAAGATGATGTCCCTTATATTTATTCTCTTCTTATTAACATATTTTACAGGAAGAGCTACTGTATATATTCTTGGTTAGCTGGAGGCTAATTTACATGCTCGATAGACAGGCAAATTACATTTATGTAAATCTGTTAAATAGAGATTTAAACTAGGAAATATTCACACACGCGAATTAACAGAGGTTCTTTCTTTCATGCAAATAGAAGATTTGGTCCAGAGACACTAAAATGTTAGTGTTATGTTGTTGTTTCCACTATAAATCTCAACATATATGAATAAAAAAATTACCAAAATGTAAAGATATTATTTACTAAGTCTATTTTAAGCATGGACACTATTATGTGGAAGATTTGCTGTATGTAGCATAAACTAATTTGTACAAGGATAAGTAGGCAAAATTAATAAATGTATACAGTCACATTTAGACCCATTATTTACTTGTAATAATTTGCTTATGTTTTGGTGATAAAATGCTTTGGTCAAAATACCACAAGGATCAAACAAAACAGCACTGTTCAGCACCTGCTCCTTTAAATTTCAATTAATAATTGTGCTCTTTATTTTCTGTTCTCATCGTCCAGGGCCGTGCTTAGAGATACAGTCCCAAAATTTCTGCACTATACATACAAAGCAGCACAATATCAAAATGTCTAATTTTATCCCAAGTTCTCTGATGTCTGCACACCACAAAACATTAACTAGGTTGTCATGTTTCACTGGTTATGTGTTGGTAGGCAGTCCAGATACATTTGTGTGTGTGTGTGTGTGTGTGTGTGTGTGTGTGTGTTTATTTGCATAGGATCTGAAGGGTAAGATCCTGCTGAAAGGGAAAAAAATTGGGGGTCTGGAGGGGGCCCTGAATGGAGTTGTGGAGGACTCTCTGGCAGCGGAGATTAGTGACGAAGAAGATTCTACTGAAATAGATGAAGAAAACCTTCACAATGACATGATCCGCCGCAGACCAAAGGTAGAATGCTATCTCTTGCACTCTCTTCATACTCTATCTCCCACACTCCTTCTCTCTTTCTCTAACTCCCATGCACTTTACATTATTTATTTACATTTCAACCACTGAATTATGCTGAATTTTTGAAAATACAATTGTGGCCCTCTGCAAGTCTAACAGATTTTATAAGCTATTGTCACAATCTGTGCATGAGCGTGTGTTCCATGTGCAGTTAAATCACCCTCCCTGTGTCTCACATTATCCTTACATAACCTGACACACACACTCTTCCTGTGTGTTAAATTCCATAGGTTTGGGTTTCAAACACCACATACATGTACATGTACGGAAACATTCACTAAAACTAGTCATTTCAGCTACTTAAGTTGTGGTGCAGTATTTGTGGACACAGATTTTACATTGTGCACAACCAAATTATATAATCTACAGAAAAAACACATGAATTGAAATGTGACATTATAGAGCACAAAGTTTAAAATCACTAGATTTAATGCCATAGTGCAGTGTAACTCTTTCCTCTGGAGTAATGGAGCCCCATCTAATATATTTTGGATGAGTTGGTCTGTAGTTTGTGATCCAGAAGTTGGAAAACAGTAAAGTAAAATTAAAAATTAATACACACAAATGTATATAAAAACATATTTAAATATATCAAATAAATAAAAAAAGCAGTATATCAACCCTTTTAACTCTGCCTTGAAATGTCTGAAGTGGCAAGTGGAAGGGGACGGATTAACAACTAATAAAACATGGATGTGTTGAGAGCGAGGCAAAAAATAGACACATGCGAGAAGACAAAAGGAGAGAGGGATACGTTGATGGTGTTGTGTGTGCAGACAGAGACACAGAGAGAGAGAGAGATACAGCACTAGATTGAGATGGAGATATTAGAGGCAGTGAGAGGGCAAGGGAGGTAGAGAGAGCAAGAGAGACTGACAGGGTGAGAGAGAGAGAGTAACAGAGAGAAAGAGAGATTAGATCGAGAACATCACACTTCCCTCTCTTCTTCCTCTCTGTGAGAAGTGAATGTATTTGATTGACTGGGAAACGTGCTCATTTGAACTCTGCCTAATTGCAGAAGGGATATTGTAACTTCTTAATGCCCTGCCGTTTCTGAATCACGAATGTCCAGAAGCTTTCTGTTTTCTGTCTTTATTTTCTGCAATAGCCATAAGGAGGAAGGACACTGGGGGCAGGAGCAATTTGGCCTTCTAGTTGTTTATTCACAGTAACAAACATAAATGAATATGAAACTAAACAGCCTTTCAGCTCTGCAAAAAATGTAAAACTTTATATCCTTATCAGCATGTCCTTCACCAAGTGTTTCACAAGCTTAATTTTCATCCAGGGCCACAAACTGTAGATAATTACTTGGCAAACACTTCTTCCGAGTGGAGGGGTATAAATAGGTATTTTTACATTTTTATTTATTTAATTGTTTTACTTTATTGCTGTAATAACTTCTGTACTTCTGGGAAGGCATAACACTAGATGTGACTTAACATAGCCTCAAAAGCATAAGTGAGGTCAAGTTGTAGCTTCATCACTCCAGAGAACAAAGTTTCACTGCTCCACTGCACATTGCTGGATGCCTTTATAACTCTCTAGCTGATAAATTGCATTGGACATGGTAACCTTATGCTCATGTGCAGCCTCTCCAGAGGATCCAGTTTCAATTCATGTTTTTCTATGAAGATTATACAAGATATGGGTCCACATTCAAGTGGCTGATAACACTAAATATTAGAGGTGTCTACAAACCTTTGAGCACAGAGTGTAATGAGACAAGTTCCCACTTAAGACGCACAAGTAGAGTTTCACATTCCATGGAAGGTCTGTAAGGTAAACCCAGCAGGTGGAGACCCAGTGAGTTCGATGGATATGTGTCAGTGTGTGTGTGTGTGTGTGTGTGTGTGTGTGTTTGATAGCTGTTTATCTGGCTTCAATTTAAGTCAAGAGTGAGATCAGTTTTCATTTAGAGCAGCAGCTGTGTAGTGCCTCTGGCTTTGAGCCTTGGATAGTAAAGCTTCACTGGACACACACCTGAGTGTGTGTGTGGATGAGCGACCTGCTGGAACACACCTGCTGACACAGTTGGACTGATAACAGCTATAGATATCATGCAAGCAAACATAAATGCCTCTATTAGACAAGGTCCATCTGTTGGATGTTGGATTAAAAACACCACCATTATTTCACTATAAAACCTAATTAGAAAAAAAACACTTACTTCCAGTTCTTTACACATAATTAGAAACCCAGCCTTCTTCGTCCACTCACTGGCCACTTTTATAGAAACAGCTTTCTTTAACCTCCACTCACTAACCCATTCAAATACTTGTTGTTTACCTCCCTAATGTACAGCATATGTCTGTGTGTGTTCAGAAATCAAAGCAGCGTTTGTCTAAAGAGCTGTCGGACTGTGTGGTGTACTGCAAGAGTGTCCATTTCAACAGCTTTAAGCATTCACGCGTCCACTCCAAGTTCTATGAGATTTCCTCCTTTACTGAGTCCAAAGCCAAAAAGCACATGAAGGAAGCAGGTAAAGCCCCACAAAATCCATGTGATTTCTTATTCTACAACCTAACATACTATAGACTACTAAGTATATTTCTATAAATCCAAAATGGTAGGACCCACTGGTAGTTCCAAATTTCATAAAACACTGTTACCTAAATGTGCAGACATTGGTGTGATTATTTTTTTTACATTTTATTTTCAGTAAAGTACAACTCACATGAAGAATGAAATAAATTTTTATTTGGTATAGTGCTTAGTGCAACCAGATGGTGGCACAAAGCAGCTTTCTCAATATGAACTTATTGCCTATATTGCTTTCTTGAATGTCCCTGAATGAACCAGTTTATGATTCACTGAGTGTGTTTCCTATATGGGGAAAGCATGTATAAAATCAGTATAAAACCATGCTCACTATTACAAATCATAATAGTTGTGTTCTTACTTGGCTAGGCAGTGACATTGCAAAACACCATCTCTAACGGGAGCCGCAAGCTTTGGAATCCACAAACAGCAGTTTATTCATCGTGTATTCATTGGTTATTTATGTTTTTTAGGGACTCAGCACAGCTTTGCAGTTCAGACAGATCAGAAGAGTTTTTCCATTACATGTTGCACCGTTTCCCCCTCTTTATAGTCAGATAAAAACAAATGTGATCTCCTGTAGCTTGGATATTTTTCAAACGGCTAGTTTAAGCTGAATGTCTGCATTTTGTCATGATTGACAAGTCTCTATGGCCAATCAGCATTGGCTGTTTGGGAGTCCCCTCTCAGCTCACTTAGAACCACAATCGGACCATTAAAAAGTATCAGGTACCAAGTACCAAATTTGCCAAACGCCAAAAGTAGAGCCGAGTCAAGTAGATTAGGTACCATGCAGTGAAAAAAGCACCAGTAGTTATAGGCTGAACATATGCACTATCTAATTATTGTAGTTTAATGTCAGTTTAATCTGTAGTGCATAATGATTTGGTGTTAGTAAATATCACCCATCACCCTTTTTGTTGCTGGATAGGAGCAGATTTTGTTCATCATAATGCCCGGCAGCTCACCCGTATTTACCCCAATGGCATTAGAACAGACTCCTCCAACTTTAACCCACAAGAAATGTGGAATGCAGGGTGCCAAATCGGTGAGTGTCTCTCAGTTTCTGATTCTGTTTCAAAATGTGAGCCTCTGGCTTTAAATTTTTTAAATGTGCTCTCTCTCTCTCTCTCTCTCTCTCTCTCTCTCTTTCTCTCTCTTTCTCTCTCTCTCTCTCTCTCTCTCTCTCCTCTTTCTCTCTCTCTCTCTCTCTCTCTCTCTCTCTCTCTCTCTCTCTCTCTCTCTTTCTCTCTCTCTCTCTCTCTCTCTTCTCTCTCTCTCTCTCTCTCTCTCTCTCTCTCTCTCTCTCTCTCTCTCTCTCTCTCTCTCTCTCTCTCTCTCTCTCCCTTGTCATTCTACCTTTTCTCTCTCTCAGTGGCTCTGAACTTCCAGACAGCTGGTACAGAGATGGACCTGAACGATGGGCTGTTTGCTCAGAATGGTCGCTGTGGTTATGTGCTGAAGCCGGTGTTTATGCGAAGCTTGGAAGAACGTTTTGATCCAGATCATCCTGAGATTCGAGATGGATACCGGCCTGTAAATCTCACTGTAAAGGTAACAACAACAAATATAATCTCCAAAGAAAAAGCATTGCCAATAGTATGAGACTCACTAATGCAGCTGGACATGGGCCTGAGATCAATGCCAAGTGTTGGCTAGAAGTGTATAATGGACCACAAGCACTGGACTGTGGAGCAGTGTATCTGCATTCCCTGGATTTAGGTCTACCCAATACAGTGATACTTGACTTCACTAATAATTCCGTGACTAAATGCAAATCATTAACGTGTGTTTTTTCGTGTGTGTTTGTATGAATGTGATAGTATAAGGTGTTTATTTGTGCTTGTGTATGTAGTAATCCTGTGTAATGTTTTGTGTGTTTTGTATATGAGACTTACTGATGCATGTTGATGTATATTATAAACTCAGTATATGTACATAAATGTTTTTATATTATTAATAATATAATAAATATATCATATCAAATAAATAAATCATTTTAAATCTGCACCAATATGATAGGCAGCTTTTACATGATTTTATCTGCTGATGAAAACAATACCTTTACAATCATCCATCCATTATCTGTAACCGCTTATCCAATTTAGGGTCGTGGAGGGTCCAGAGCCTACCTGGAATCATCGGGCGCAAGGCGGGAATACACCCTGGAGGGGACGCCAGTCCTTCACAGGGCAACACAGACACATTCACCTTCGAGTCGCCAATCCACCTGTTTTTGGACTGTGGGAGGAAACCGGAGCACCCGGAGGAAACCCACGCAGACACGGGGAGAACACACTAACTCCTCACAGACAGTCACCCGGAGTGGGAATCGAACCCACAACCTCCAGGCCCCTGGAGCTGTGTGACTGCGACACTACCTGCTGCGACACTACCTGCTGCACCACCGTGCCGCCCTACCTTTACAATCATTAAACTTTTAATGATTCGGACTGTATGGATTAGCATTTTGGAGAAAAATAATATGTATTTCTGTAACATTACATATACAGTAAACATTCTGCTCTTTTGTTGTACCATAAATAAGTCATCAACTATCCATTTTAAACACTTCACCTTTGTCAATTATCAGGTAATCAGTGGTCAGCAGCTGCCGAAGCTGAACCAGAAGGAAGCCTCAATTGTGGACCCTCTAGTCCGAGTGGAGATCCATGGTGTCCCAAAGGATCAAGTCAAACAGGAAACTCGTCACATTGACAACAACGGTCAGTTAAAAATTTGACAAAAATCATATGACAGATTTTCCCTAACCTACAAAACAATGTGTTTTACAATGACAGAGGCCATGTTATCAAGTCTATTAAAAACTTAAGAAATCAAAGAATGTTTTAGCCAGAACTCCTTTTAAAATGAGGCAAAAAAAAAAAAAACAGCAGACAATCCAAACAATCCTAAGAGATATGGAGCAAAGCATATGCAATATTTTACCATTGTTATGAAAATGTATAAAAATCACAAAAATTTCACTAGAGGATGAAAAAGTATATGGGTCCTTTAATTAATTTCAAGCTTAAAAAAAACATTGTTTTCCTGTACAGGATTTAACCCCATGTGGCACGAAACTTTGACATTTACCGTCCATGTTCCTGAACTTGCTCTGGTGCGCTTCGTAGTGGAGGACCATGACAAAACTTCGAAAAATGACTTTATAGGACAGTACACCTTGCCTTTCTCCTGCATACAGCAAGGTACTGAGACTAAAATCAGCACATACTCAATGTTCAATTCAGATTTGACTGGAACCAATACATTGATTTAATTACCCTTTTGGGATCTCACTGTCAGAACTGGAAGTAATTTGCATCCTTAAAATACACCCCTAGAAGTATTGTTGACGGAAGTATTATATCCAAAATGTTCAGATCATTTTGGCCCATTTTTACTGATTCATAATGAAATGTTTATGCAATATAAAGGTAGCTGCTGTGGTCAAATGATGAAGAAAAACAAGAAGTATTTTTTTTTATTAGAAAAAATGAAGAATAACATGTTTTGGTCTGTTTTCTGTTTCAGGATATCGCCATATACACCTCCTTTCAAAAGATGGCACCAGCATCCCTCCATCCTCTCTCTTTGTTCATATCCGTATCAAAGAGGGCACTTAACACCATCTTTTTACAGAAACTGTAACAAACATCCTCTAACATATACAGGGCTTGCACAATCACAAATCTTCCCTGTAAAAATGTACCATAAATGACAATAGGGAAACTATCAGCATGAAAAAGAACTGGCTTTTTATAGATACACATTATATGGCCAAATGTTTTGAAGACACCTAATCATCTACTCTTCTTAAATGGAGGGTATTCGTGGATAGGTTTTTTCCTATTTGTTCCTGCATTACCAGCAAATTCTGATGATGTTTTTGCAGACACAAGAAAACTGGTTTGTTCCAAATCCTCCCAAAGGTATTGGATGGATATCTGTCACACTTGAGAACCAATGTGGGAGGCTTATACCCCATTAGCCCACACATAGCATTAGGCTAATGTTTGAATTGCACTGCTCCAGAGCTTCCTATTCTATTGGTGCTGTTCTAAGGCTATCCTACAGTGTATTCTCAATTGAGGTGTGATCAATAGGTGATGTAGAATGCAAGGGTTGTCCACAAACATTTGGATATTTAGTGTAGTGCATATAATAAGAAATGGTGCGCCAAATGTTTTTTTTAACTATATTAGACTATTGCTTGTGTGACAAAAAGTCTTTCATCATCTTCAACACGTCTGTGTCCAATGTTGTATCTTGGCAGTGCTTTTAGTGTATGTGATGAATTTAGACTTAAAGGTGAAACAAGTGATTTCTTTCATTTTCTGATTTTAACTTGCTTGCTTCTGGCTTGGTCACACAACATTTTGCCTTCCACTGAAGTGCAACACTCCAAAAAAACAGGTGTCACTGTGTCCCTGCCAAACAGGCACAGAAGTCTAAAGGAATGACATATGGTTGATTGTGATATAAATAACATGGAACCAGATTTTAGGAATGGGAGTTTTATATTGTATGTAAAGTTTCAGAACATACTTTTCGCTCCTGAGTTGATATATGCAAGCAAAAAAAAAAACAGCCTATTTATTATTTTTGTGATATCACCAACTCAAGTATATATAGTCGACTACAACCTACACTGTTAATGTAAAGCTGGTGATTATGTCCAGGTGAAAGCAATAATGTTGGTTAGAAGACTGACTAATAGAGTCCATTACATCATCAACATCACAAAAATTAGCTGTTACACAGACACAGAGACAACAAATAAAAAAAAATTGGGGTCTACGCTACACAATATTACAGCACTTGCAATAATAATACCATTAATAACAGACGTACTACAGTATAATATTATAATTGAATAACCCATGTAAACTTCGCATATAATTTTGGTAAAGAATCCCTGACACATCTAGGTGTCAGTAGTATGGTTGTTTCGTAGCAAGTGTAAGAATCCCTGGAGAAAATTATTTATTTATTTATTTATTTCATATATTTTAACTGATATGCTGACATTAGTTTCAAAATATTTATCACACACACAGCACACGTATGTATACACACACACAGAATTAAACTGACTTGTCTGCTGTAATTTTTTAATAATTCATGCTGCTCATTACTAGTATTATTTTTGTACTCTTGTGTATATATATTGAATGACATTTATTCATTTGCCATGCTCAGCTGGAGAATAAATATGATTTTGTGTAGATTTTTAAAAATGTATTTTTCTTATGTTTTGTTCTAATTGAGAGTACTTTGCGTCTACTTAGTATCTCATAGATTTTACGTCATGAGATTATTTCTTTTCATCCATCCATCCATCCATTATCTGTAACCGCTTATCCAATTTAGGGTCGCGGGGGGTCCAGAGCCTACCTGGAATCATCGGACGCAAGGCGGGAATACACCCTGGAGGGGATGCCAGTCCTTCACAGGGCAACACACACACACACATTCACTCACACACTCACACCTACAGACACTTTCGAGTCGCCAATCCACCTGCAACTTGTGTTTTTGGACTGTGGGAGGAAACCGGAGCTATTTCTTTTCATTGTTATTTAAAATATTTTAAATTATAATTTTAACAAACTCTGGGTAAGTCATTATGAAACTTTTAATTGGTATTGTGAGATGTTAAGCCACTAGTATTTTAAGTATATTTTAATATACTACTAGAAGACATCATGCAATAAATAAGAAGGCCATAGCTATGGCTTTGCCTTTTTGCTTTGAACTGTGTTCCAATTTAAACGGATGGATTTAGACAGGCCAAGTTTTTTATGTCATAAACCTAGGAAATATGTCCTGAGTAAGCTACAGACGAATGGTGGGGGGGTGGGTGGAGACGTAAGAGCTAATTGCATATTTATAGACCTGCACATACTGGAGAAATGAAGGAAGTCAATTTCAAGGCTTTAGATCATTTTTTCTGCGAAATACGTTTCATTATATATGTAAACAACATATAAATTATTGTTTATGCATTCTTTAAAATTATGTTGGTACAAAAGAAGCCCTTATTCATATAATGTATGATACGGGCCCTTTAACGGTACCAAAGTGGAACTGATGTCGGTCAGTCCTCTCCGGACGATTTTAGATGTTGCTCTCAGTGAAACGTGAAAAACCAAAACAAAGCACGCGGTTTAAAAAAGCAGATACAGATTTTTTCCGTTTGATATTTGAAAGTCATAGCAGAAATGGTGGGGAAAATAAAGAGAGCTCGACAGAAGCTCCACCACGGGGCAGTGAGGATAGAGACAGAGAATTGCTCTCCAGCAAAACTCGAGAAGACGCATTTAAATGTCCAGTCTAAAGAGTTAAAACCTATTATAAAACCTCCAGTTCTGCCAGGACTACAGAATTATGTACCAAAACCAACTGGAAACCCTCAGGACTTGAAGGTAAACAGATATGCAGTGTTACCTGTATTTAATTTTCCATTCCGCCTAAAATTATAAGGCTCCAATGTGTCATTTAATGTCGAACGGAACATTTTCAGGTGCACAAAATATTGGGTGATAAATTATGCACAAATAGACAACTTAAAGTATTTGGACAGCTATTTATTGGTGTGTGGAAGTAGAAGGGGGTGTTTTTAGTAGATTGTCCATTTTGTGGATGTAGACTGATGTTGTTTATTATAAAGTGGGCAGTGTGTGAAAGTAGGCTGTTGCCAGTGTGGACATAGAAGAGTTTTCCCAATAATTTATACAGATGTGTATGGTGTTTCTTAAGTTGCCAGTGAGTGCACGTAGCAGAGTATTTTTTAGTTTGTCCCTAATAAACTGCCATAGTGCTGCTGTAGAAAGGCAGGGGTTCTAAGCGGTGAGTATAAGTAGAAGGGGTGTTTATAATAAAAAGGGTGGTGTATCGTGACATGTTTCCAATAAAGTGGGTAGTGAGTGGAAGCTGAAAGGGGTCTTTCCAATGAAGTAGCGAGCGTGTGAAAGGGTGAGTGTTTGTAATACATTGTCCAGCAAAAGGTCTTTGTTTTGCCAAATACATATCAGTTTAATACAGCATTACCAACATTTTTCCAAAGTTAAGGCATGTCCATGATGTGCAGACGTCCACATACATTTGATCATGTACTGTATTAATAATGACACAAAATGGAGCAAATTCTGTTTTTAAATGTGGCCAAGTGACCGTTTGAATTTTTCTTCAATTTCTTATCCAAAAGGCCTTTAACTTCCCAAAGGGAATATTCGCTGACACCACAATCACTCCAGATGTTTTGGTCCAGACTCTGAAGGTGAATGAACCTTCTCCAGTTGCAGCCAAGCTAACAGCAGAAGAACCTAAAGGTGAGAGATTTTTTTTTTCTTCGTAACAAATGGAAAGTCAGTTGCAGCAATTGGTATAACATCCTGGATAACATGGCTGCTCTTTTTGTGGGAGACGTAGCATATCGTCACAACACATGCTCCACAAATGATCCACGACCAAATCACACACTGTTGAGGGTGTTTGCGTTCACACATACTGCTCTGTAACATTTCTGGGTTTCCATGCATGTGTGACAGTGACGATATATTTGATAACATGTATCCTCTGTATCACACCACTGTATATCCTGGATGCGGAGCAAAAAATTAACAGTAAATAATAATGATGATAGTAACAATAAAAATATTAACTGTTGATTAAATATACAAATATTGCTAATAATTCTCAAAGCTCAATCGAATATTTTTCCCTGACAGCACTATATAATTACTGCCCTTCCACAAAATAATGTTATAATCTCTGTGCCTGACTCAGGAGATGATGAATATAAAAATGCTGAAAGAACATTGTTGCAATTAATAAATGACTTGGCTCAGTTAGGCTAGGAAGGCAGTCCTGTAATAGCTCAGTAATAGAACTTTTTTAAAAACAAACAAACAAACCAGGATCCCTCCATGTGTGTGAGGATTGTGAATTTTCTTTAGAAAAACTCCTGTCTGTTCTTTGTAAATTATGTCTTTATATAAAGTCATACATTTTCTGGAAACGTTATTTGCTATCTGATAAATAAGAAGCTACAGTTTGAAAATAAATAACACCATCTGACTTTTTACAACATTTTTGCTTGTGCTTAGACAACATTCTATTTTGTTGTTGTTGTTGTGTTTAAAGGGACAGTACATGTTTGTTTGTGCTCTTAGAATACATTCATTTTTATTTATTTTTTTTTAAAGGGACAGTACAACATATTCATTCATTCATTCATTCTTTGTGTCTTACTAATTTATGAAAAATATGGTCCCTCTACTCTGATTCATAGAACATTTGTTTTCTTTTTGTCATATATTCAAAGAGAACTGTGGTTGATTAAAAAGCATAATTGACTGTTCCTGCTTTAAAACAATATAAGATACATTATATAAGCCAAATATAAGCTACATTTCTAGGCTGTATTCATACACCACTCCAACAGCCTACAATGACATAATAGACAAGAAAGGCTGTTTGGGCTATGTTACTGCAATGCTGTGGTCCCCAAACATATTCTGCAGTGCCCTTCTTTGGTGGATGACGATAATTGTGAGGCCCTCCACTCTGACACGTTATCATCATCATCATCTTTTCTGTTTATCCATTTCAGGGTCATGGACTGCGAAACGTCTTTTGCTTTAAAACTCTGCTGGAATTGATTTTAAACACTATAAATGGTACAAAACTAAAATTTCTTATATCACAAAACAAAACAATGTGACAAATAACGTCAGCACTGAAATGATTACATTACTATATTATTGAAGCCCTGTGAAGGACTGGCGCCCCCTCCAGGGTGTATTCCCGCCTTGTGCCCAATGATTCCAGGTAGGCTCTGGACCCACCGCGACCCTGAACTGGATAAGCGCTTACAGATAATGAATGAATATATATGTTATTTAATATCACCTGATTGTTAACTAAAAATAAACTAAAAACAGAACAGCAGACTTCAACCAACCCCACCCTCTCAAAACACACGCATTGAAACACACAATGAGTGCTGTCATTATAAGTTATTCCCACTAGAGGGCAGCAGCTATTTAGACATTATTGAGACCAACGTTTCTCTTTGAAGAAACTATCATTAATTTTTTTCACTGTATCAATTTATAAAACAGTCATTCCATTGAAACAATGTGACTTGGATGTATCAGAGATTTGGTTCATATTCTGTGCACAAAACAACATCCTGTGTGTGTGTGTGTGTGTGTGTGGGGGGGGGGGGGGGGTGTTTGAGGTTGGTTGAAGTCTGCTGTTCTATTTTTAGTTTATCTGTGGTATAAATAACTGATGCGTGAAATAGTTCAGCTGCATCACAGCACCACTGCCCTTCAGAGTGTGTGTGTGTGTGTGTTCTAGCTTGTAAGGGATGACTGTTCTTAGCATGATAGCCTTAAAGAGAGAGGAGCAAGCAAGAAGGGATAATGAGGACTAGAACATGAAGGAGACAAGGCAAAGAGACAAAAAAATAAAATATAAAAAGGATCAGAAGGAGAGAGTGAGAAAGCAGGGGGAGAAATAAGGAGTGAAAGACCTAAAGAGGGGACAGAAGGAGGGATAGAGTTGGAGGGGAAACAAAAAAAAGAGAAAGACATAGAAAGAGAATGAAAGACACCAACAAACAAATGGAAAAATGGAGAGATGAGATAAAAGAACAGTAAAAGAAAGTACATGAGAGAGTTTGTTTTATTTGACTTTTAAATTATTGAAACTGCAACAATTTTTTAAAAGTTTAATTAAGCAAAATTGTAAATGAGATTCTAAGATAAACCAGTGACATCACTGAGTGACATACTGTGTTGACAGCAATTAGAATCTTCTTGAAATCCAAATCAATGTGCAGTGATCAAGGATGACCCCTATTCACTCTGACCTTAACAAGGGTCACCACCTATGAGAGGTTTTATGTCCCAGTTTTGACCTTTTATTGATTAGTTTCAGCTACCAGTCACTACTTGGTAAATACAGGGATACAGTATTGGCTCTTATTTTTTAAACACAAATTAAAACTCCTTTATTCTAATCATAATCTCACCTCTGTGACCGCGAGTTTCCAACAGCTGGGTTAATATCCAAAACATTTGGATGTTAACACTAATGTTACTCACGATAAAGTAATGTGGATAGGAGAGAAGATGAAGGAGAGCTGAGGGAGGCTGGTAAAAGCTTGTGGGTGTGTATTATGAGACTCTGCTGTGCATGAGCCACCTGAAACATTATTGTTTATTTGAAAAATTCTTTTCCATTACTGTTTTGCATGTTTGCACTTTATGGATATTTTCCACATTTTCCACCTCATCTGAATGTGGGTGGTTCAGGTTTTATATGTGCATTTGTATAATTTGCAAAAGCCCAGTGGATGGAAAACCCACCAGTGATTTTATTTCCCTCTGAATTGGCTGGGTTTTTTTTTTGTGAAAATTAAAAGCTTGATGACCTGTTGGTTTATACTTTATTTAGTGATGATTTTAGTGTTTGATACCAAGCTCAGCAGTACTCTGGTGATTTTATGTCTACACATCTATACATATAGGTCACCAACTCTTAAAAAGGATGGTTATATTATAGAATGGTTATATAGAACCCTGAACACTTGAAGAACACTTTGAATCATAAAAAGCTTCTTCAGTTTGATGGAGAATGCGCTATAGATGGTTCTATATAGCACCTTTTAGAAAATATGACACCAAAAGATTCCTCTGTTGTTGCAAGTTTGATATCATAAAACTATATATTGGCAAAATATATAGTTTAAAAAGTGGCAAAAGAAGTCTTTGCTTCTTGCTGTATTTAGGCTCTTCAGACATATCAGACACCATTTTCTTGGTTTGGGAGCAACGCTTCAACTCTATACACTCCCGGGGAGGATATTTTCAGGAGCAATAAAGAAAATCAATTGACTTTTCTACAATGTGGGGCCAAATGGTTACTAAATCTGTGCCATACATTTCTGTTGATGTGGACCCATTAGACCAGTTACGTTTTTTTTTCAGTTTGCTGTGTTGCTAAAACAGGACCAGGAATGCACCTTATAATAATTTACTGTTGCCAGATGTGTCCAGTCTCACATTCCCATGTTCATCTAGTTGTAAATATCCTTTTAGACTTTTTGATTTTTCTTATTGTTATTTTAATTTATATACTGATATTTATGTTTACAGTAACTACTAGGTTTTTTTTTTCCTTTGTTACACCTTTTAATTACTGAGTACTTTACTGTCCCTTTATTGCTGTAAGACTTTGAATTTTCCCACCGTGGGAATAATAAAGAATTATCTTAATTTCATAGAATAAGAAAATTAGCATACTAAGTTGCACAATGGGACATAGAAATAAAATGCAAAATTAAAAAAAAATATATATATATAAAGGAACTGGAACTTGAGGCACAATTTGATGAAGATATGAAACCAATCAGTGGATCCCTACATCATTAAGCCCTTCCACCGAGCAGTCCTGTGGCCACAAGAACAGTTATTTAACCATCTTGAGAAACCCAGGCTCAGCCCATTTTATAAATATAGCATGCTGAACCGTGTCCATATGGGAAAGCCCCTAGAACAGTTAACCTCCATGCTCAGAACTGTTCAGCCCTGGCAATGATAGTGCTTTTCCACCAAAAAGGAACTGGAAGTGTTCCCGTTCACAAGCCTAATTTGGAAACGTTTGGCATGTTTGCACCAATATTATTGGGTCGTGAACCTGAAAAGTTTATTCCCAACTGGAGCCAGAGAAAAGTCGGTTCATCAGTGCAAACTGCGACTCCGTCCATGGGTATGTAGAGATAAAGAAGCTCCAGAAAGAGCTCAGAGGCTCAATTAAAGCTTTATATATATATATAAGAATCCAGAATTGAAGCAGTTGAAGATTCAATCTTACAGGCTCAGTAGAGAGCTGACAGTAATGCCAGCTACAGGTAGAAAGCTTTATTTTTGTGATGGATAGTTAGAGATAGGACATCACGTATTAGGAGAGAAAAAAAATTAATTTGCAAGGATCAAAAATCTATATTACCATAAAGTTATTATAATGGCACAGTGTAGCAATACATGTGACCTATTATATCCCTTTTACACAACTTAACTCCTAGGATCTTAATGAAAAGTTTTTGACAAGTTTTGGTCAAAATTACACAAGGGTCAAGGACCTCACTCTGTCTAAATTACCCTGTTCAGAGGCCTATTTTAGTGTGTGTTCTTTTAAATAATAAGGTGCCAGTGCTCATCCTACACCTGAGCGAAGAGCAATGAAAAGCTAGTGAGCAGAAGTTTTTGTTTTTCTCCATTTTGTTTTTCTACATTTCTCTTTGGTTCTCTATTTTCTCTGCTACTGTTATTTCTGTTTTATGCAGTTACCCCAGTCACTACACTCTTACTAAAAACCCAGTATGCTGCCGTGATTGGAGATGCTTGAATGTGGAAGCACCGTTTTCCATATAACATCAGCTTCTGAGCCATACAAATCAGAACAGCTTCTTGAGTCCCATGTTTTCTGTCCTAGAGAGTCCACAAAAACAGACTTGGTTGTTTTATTTCAAAGGTTGTTGGTGGATAGGCCATACTCCTAAATGTATGCTAAAAGTGCTAAATGTATTTTTAAACATCTCTTTAATGTTTAGTTCTATGTAATAGTGGTGCCCCCCCCCCCTTTCAGACCATTGACTTTAAACGTCTCTAATATCCAATCGATCTGACTGAGTCTCTGCTTTGACAGGAATGGGCTCTTTAATCGGAGATATCATTGTCTTGCCTTGACCCCGAAAAACCGCCTCCTTAACCCCTGCCACTTCTCAACTTCTCCTCTTTTCCTCTGAGAGGCAGAGGGATGAGGATAACAGGAGAAAAAAGATACAATGTTCTGTTCATCCTTAATTGAGCCGTGTCCATTTCTGCCAGCTTTTGGAAGACGATACCCTCTCTGGGCCGGATGTGTTAAAGGAGGGAGGGATTTTTTTCCCCTCATCCCTCACTCACTGCAAACAGACAGAGAGTGAGGGATGGGGCAGAGGTACGGTTTCTCTGATAGAGATGCTATCACGCTGCTACAGCACATTGAACACGTCTGTTTTTGCAGCTGCGGGTGATGGTGATGGAGAGATTCATCACTTTCTCCATTTATACTGCTGCTATGCATTTTATCGTTAAAGTGATAGTTCAGCGAAAAGCCTTACCCCAGATGTGGTCAGTCAGCCTGTTAGGCTAATTAGGCTAACAAGCAGTGAAAGCTAAATCATTATTTTAAAGACTCAATCTATCAGGTGGATTTTTATAATTTTTTTATATTCTGACGGTACATTTCAATTTCATATGTAAATACAAGCACTTCTCAGCCCCTTCAGGAAATTGCTCAGGAAATTACTTGTCTGTAACCACTTATCCAGTTGCGGTGGGTCCGGAGACCCACCTGGAGTCATTGGGCGCAAAGCAGGAACACAACCTTGGAGGGGGCTCTGGTCATTCACAGGGAAACACACAGACATACACACACACACACACACGTACAGGAACCAATGCACACACACACGTACAGGAACCAATGCACACACACACGTACAGGAACCAATGCACACACACACGTACAGGAACCAATGCACACACACACGTACAGGAACCAATGCACACACACACGTACAGGAACCAATGCACACACACACGTACAGAAACCAATGCACACACACACCTACAGAAACCAATGCACACATACACCTAGTTGCCAAACCACCTACAAACCTGTGTTGGACTGTGGGGGGAAACCCACATGGACAAGGATAGAACACACCAAACTCTTCACAGACAGTCACCTGGAGTGGGACTCGAACTAGAGAATATGTTTTATACTTTAGATTCTTCAAAGTAGCCACCTTTTGCTTTGACAGCCTTTGGTGGTCTCTCAATCAGCTTTATGAGGTCCTCACCTGGAATGGTTTACAGTGAACAGCTGTGGCCTCGTCAAGAGTTAATTTGTAGAACTGCCTTCTTAATGTGTTTGAGACCATAACTTGGGTGGTGCAGAGGCAGGACTGGTACAGTGAATAGCCCTAGAAATTCAGGCTGTTCAGGACATTGTATTATCATGGAAAACTCATTATTGCCTGTTCATAACAAACAGCATAGTACACTGTACTTGAATGACATTCACAGCAGCTTGTTTACTCAAGCAAATTGTGACCCTGACAATCTGACAAGATTACAATTTACTGTGACTTTTTTAATGTTACTGAATGCAAGCACTTAAGTAAAATAAGAGAAGTAACAAATACTTGAAGGAACAGGGTATTTATGTAGAAACACTTATATGGCTAAAATGTATGATTGATGAAACGGTGGTGTATTTAATGGAGGTCCAGTTACATCATCTTGTTTAAAATATTAAGCCAAACATATTGCTCTGGTGTTGTGGCTTTAATAAACTGGAGAGCTCATCCATTGTTGTGTAAAGTTAAACAACTATAATTTTCATGTTTTATGCAGAATTTGTGAGTGAACGTGTTGCCCTGTGAAGAAGTTTTACCCCCTCCAGGGTGTGATCCCGCCTTGTACCCAGTGATTCTGGGTAGGCTCCAGACCCACCGTGACCCTGAACTGGATAAGCGGCAATGAGTGAATGAATGTTTTTTGCATTATAACTGATGCAATGCAATATATATATATTTTTTTTACTTTTTGACAGGAAATATTTGAAAGTTGTAGAATAATTAAAGACATTTAAAAGTCTTATGTTACATCATGCTTTGCTTGCATGTCTGATGTCAGTACTAAAGAAACATAGATCTTTTAACTTTAATTTAATGTGCTCAAACATATTTTTATCCTACACTGATTTACAATGCATTTAATGGTCTCAGGCATTGTCAGTGCTACCTGGTATTTAATTATAGTCATATACAAGATAAGATATAAAATATCCTATGCTGATCCATTAGAGCTTCACATAGGGCCCACAATACACTCTTCCTTCCTGCAGCCACCAAAATTCCTCAACACTAAGGTTGCTGTGGCCGTTTATGATCTGATCAGCAACCGGCTATCCTTAACAGCTATGGTTACTCATTGAGCCCATCACACGAGTACCCAACCAGCCACTGTATCACTAACTCTTCACAGGGGTCATCAGGCAGGCACCTCCTCTCATTAGTGTTTCACTGAATTAAGCCCACCACACCTCCAGAAGGCTCAACAGTGGTGTCCCAGACCCACCCCCCTCCAAGCCAGCTTTACAGTCCTACCTTACGCTTTACCATCAACCAACATAAATACACACTGGCTTCCCTGGTGACTAAGGCTGTACCTAGCCCCACTGGCACCGTTAATGCACGCTCAGTGCCACCATTTCCATGTCAACTTTACATGCTACGTCACCAACAATCCCAATAGATAGACAGATACTTTATTGATCCCAAAGGAAATTTAGCAATGTTGTTGTTAATTTACACTATGTTGATATCAAACAGGAGTTAGATTTAGATGCACCAACTGAGCAGTATTAATGGTGTTGAAAATTTAGGCCAAGGGGTTTTTTTGTTGAATAAGTTGACAGGGTCATTAACAGGACTACTCATGGTTTTATTTAAATACTGTAGGACTAGAAATACATAAAATATAGAAATTCCAGAAGTTTGGCATGATTGTAATTGTAATTTGGCTATGATAATTTCAGAGGGAATTTTACATCCCAATCCCAGAACACCCCCACTTTTGAAAAGCTTGATACACCCCTGCCCGGTGCAACTTTCCGTATGTGCCCAAGCAATCCAGTCTGGCTACCACTCTGCTCTGGTCCCACCACTATATAATGTTACACAGTTCTGCCACAAAATATTGTAGTCTTTGAAAAAGTCATCAAGGGCTTTAAATATCTCTGCACCTGTAGTTTGCCCTGGAAGTGGTTTGCACATAGCACTACTATCCTTGTTTGACACAAATGTCAACAGTTGCACATCATTGGTAATATCTGTTGTCTATTTGAATCAAAAAACTTGCACTGATTAAAGTTTCTCTATCAGCTGCTCTTTCACGTCAGTGGCCATTTCGTCAATTCTTTGCCCAGTTGTGCTATCTGACAATATAATAGTTTTTAATTTGTTACAGACCAAATTAATTTGTTTTGCATGTTCATGGAGTTGCACAATGCAAATTGTTTTTTGCTAGCAGCTGAGTTCCACCTGCTTTGATAATTTCAGTGCATTTTCACTAACATTTGCCCTCTTTCTCATGAGAGACAGCTGTCCTTTGATAGCACACAATGTCCATCACAAATACTCAATAGGTTTTTCATTCAAATAACCGATGCATCTCCATATGTAGCAGTAGTTTTGAAGGCTACGTGGCAATTTTTACAGCAAAAAAACACAGTGGTACCTCTTCTCCAGCTCTGTCTGTTACTGTAAATTCATATTTGATGTAAAATATTCATTGTTCTTTCTTTTTCGTCTTTCCCTGAGTTTTACCATTTCATCTGAAGATGTAACTTTTCCTGAACAGTACGCAGCATCAGAGGTTAGTTCCTCTGTAGTGGCATTTCTCCCTTTCCTCACCAAGTACCAATCCATGCTGACTAGCAAACTTCACTAGTAACAAATAGCTACCTCAGCTTTACAGTACACCACTCCAAATTCAACTTCATTCATTCATTCATTCATTCATTATCTGTAAGCACTTATCCAGTTCAGGAATGCTGTGGGTCCAGAGCCTACCTGGAATCATTGGGAGCCAGGTGGGAATATACCCTGGAGGGGGTGCCAGTTTTTCACAGGGCAAATTCAGCTTCACAAAAATATATTACCTAAAAATGATTACCTAAACTGAATTGTGTATATAGCTATCTGCTTTTGCTTGCTAGTTAATTCGCTAGTTAATTCGCCGTGAACAGGCGATATGATATGACCTACACAACTTTACTTGAATCTGCAGGGCTTCTTTGCTTTTCCACTGGCCAAATCTGGTACCTGGAACCAGGTAAGTTTTCAGTCCCAGCTTGCTCAGGGTTCCAACCGTGCCGAGTACTAGATGGTGAGGTGTAAACCCTACAGACCACTAATTGGCCAGAGAGACGTGTCTATCACCACCAAATGAAGAGCTCATTCAAATTCAGCACAAACTCTTGGCTTGTAAAATCTCTTAAGTTACAGCTGATGGCTGATGAAAATTTCCAGTGAAACCCGAACGTGCAACAAGTAAAACTGATCTGGGGCATGGAGTGGTGTTCAGTCCAAAAACTAAAACAACACGTGAATACACAATGATTAAACATCGCCTAACTTTACCACTGCTGCTGTTGTGGTTTTCAAAGCCAGCAATTACTTTTAGAGATGGGGTTTTGCAGCATTACTGGTTCCATGTTGCGGGGGAGCCCTGCCAGTGGAAAAGTGACAAGCTTTAAGAGAGCCAAGTCTAGTTAAGTCATGTAGAGCCAGACCCATGTGGTGGAAAAGCACCATAACACTGCATTGACAAAGTTCAGTTGATCTATCTGTTTGGTGCAGGGATAAGGTTGAATCTCCGCTCGTTTTTTCAGTATTTGCATTAAATTCTTTATTCATTCAGATCCCCAAATCATCTGAAAATGTTTAGAAAAATAAATAAAATTAAATAATTTTCAAATAGTATTTTCACTGATTAAACTGGATAGCATGTCACAGACCACCAACATTGCAGCAACCACTGGTGGAAAACCCCTGATTCAGATCAATATTGCTACAGCACAGACTGCTGAATAAGTTCTGGCTGGCTGTTATAGATGGTGTCAAAACACTGTGAACTGCAGCTTACTGTCTAAAGGGGCTGTGCCCACTGCTGATATCACCTACACTGAGCATAAGGGCATCAACCTGGATTATGGCGCAATGAAAGAAGGTGGCCTGGTCTACTTTTCTTTCATATCATGCAGTGGCCTGGGTCTGTATGTGTTTTTTCCAGAAGAGGCACACCTGAATGCACTGTGGGAAGATTTATAGCAGACAGATACAGTGGGATGCTCTGGTCAATGTTTTCCTGGGAAACCTAGGGTCCTGGCATTCATGAGGATGCTAGTTTGACATGTAACACCTACAGAGTGGGCCATTTATATGGATACACTTTAATAAAATGGGAATGGTTGGTGATATTAACTTCCGGTTTATGGCACATTAGTATATGGGAGGGGGGAAACATTTCAAGATGGGTGGGGACCATGGCAGCCATTTTGAAGTCGGCAATTTTGGATCCAATTTTTGTTTTTTTTCAATGGGAAGAGGGTCATGTGACACATCAAACTCATTGGGAATTTCTCAAGAAAAACAATTGGTTTTAAGGTAACGTTATTCATTCATGAATCAACTTTTTAATATATAATATAACTTTTTGTAAACTTTTTTAGGGACTATGCACCCAAGTTTTTCACTTACCTTACACCTGTGTGATGTGATGTGACAATAAACCTGATTAGACTTGATTCCAGCCTATTTTACTGAAAAGTGCTTTAATTGAAAATTTAAAAATTCATTCATTTTCTGTAACAACTTGTCCAGTTCAGTGTTGCGGTGATTCACAAACTTTAAAATGAAAGCTTTTTTTAAAACCAGATTTTTCAAAATGCTGCTAAACCTGTAGCCTTTTTTTAAATTAGGAATATTTTGGTCTAAAGAAATCTTGTGCATAATTTGTGTTTTTTTTCTTTCCTGAACAACTGAACGTCACCTTTATCCTAGTACCAAGCCTCTGGTTGATTGAACATGAAGGCGTCCACTGTCTGGGCAGCATGGGAACTGTTATCTTAAAACGCACACACACAATTGGACTATTAGAGAATCACATTGTAAATTGTAGTTCAATGCATATGCTCTTGTATCATTAACAACCTTGAAACAACACACGTACATTCCATTTGACCCACTCTTTAGGCCTGGTTTATTTTAAAATAGCAAGCAAGCACTCACACACGTATCCTGAGAACTGTATTGTGGTGGTAAGGAGGCTGTTGTAGCTGATAGTGGAACTCCATCCGGGAGCAGGAAGTTACACACAGCTACAATAACACAAGCTACACTAATCACTACACACAACTATGTACTTGCATGCTATAGTCTGCTTCTCATATCCACCAAACCGTCCCACACACACAGACACACTTCCCTCTATCAGTCAGAGCTGATCCTCTTTTTCCACTTGAACTATCCCATTTACAAAAATCCAGACAAAATATTCCAATTAATGTATAATTTAGTCATGACTTGAACAGAAAATAATAGGTTAAACTAAAATATGTAGATGAAATTAACATGATTTTGCGTCAAACTGCAGTGTTTTACATACTGATGATAATGCTTTAAATATAAATGAGAAACTCATACTATTGAAATGTAGTCAATTGTTTTAGTGCTCTTTTCTACTGCTCTGTTTCTGAACCCCAGACAGATTGTGTTAGTGTTGCAGACTTTATGATTTATATTTAACATTTCTTGTTTTCTCAGGTCAAGAGGAGAAGAAACAGCAGTCAAAGAAAGAGAAGATGAAGGAGAGAAGAGAGCGGTGGCTTAACAGTGAGTTTTCTCTTTCTTTCTCATATTGGAAGTATACTGAAACATTTCTTTGTTACACAGGGATGAGGGATGTACGGGTGCTGAAGGCATAAATTAAGACTTGTATAGTTACCTAAAATGTATAATTCTAAAATGGCAGTAACATTTTGAGCCATAAATATTTGGAAAATTAAACTATTTGATTGTAGTGGTTGCATTTGTCAGTTTATTAAAAAAAAATTATTTGATTCAAAAGTTCTCACACAATGTTCTCCCCATTCATTAGAAGTTACCAATCCCAATTACACACAATACTTTTAAGCTCTGAGGGTAAGGCGCACATTCCCTATGAGATGTGCAGAGCATACTACTGTTTCTTTTCAAACTGCTGCTAACAAAATACCACTGACCTATACATATACTGATCTATATATGCTTGAAGGAAAAGCAGATCCACTCAGTGGATCAACAGTCTCTCAATGAAAGCACTTAGACCACTAAACCTGGTGCAATTTTATATTTCTAAAACCATTAAAGCTGAAAATATAAAAAAGCAATTAAATACATAAATGCATTTTGAAATATCTTAATATTTTTTTTTACTTTATAGCAGTGAATTAAATTGCAATATCTTACCAAAAGAAACAGTACTCAATACAGAATGCAGTCAGCATTAGACAGAAAGACCAGCTGGTCTAGATCTATTTAATAAAAAAAAAAAACTCAAACAAAAACATTGTACAAAAAAAATTTAAAAATCAGATATCTATAAAATATAATTCAGTTGTTTGGGGAAAATATCAGAAATATTAATGTGAGTACTTTTATTTGGTCATCTTTGTTATTTATAATGGCAGTTCCTTGTAGAGTTTTACCTGCATTATTATTAGGTATTATATTAACTAATTAATTATTGATATGATGAGGTGCATTCCAGTTATTCTGTCGTCTCTGATGACTCTTTGTTTTCAAATTGCGTCTTGGTGTCTGCAGGGTTATTTAGCTCCATGTCTCCTCTGTTGCCGTGGGAAACTGAATCTGCTTGGCCAATCAATGCCCAGAGTAACACTAGCCTGGATGGTGATTATAATTAGGTTTTAATGGAGATTCAGACTCTGCAAGGCCATACAGCTGTTAAAAACTTAGCCAAAAGTATTGATCAGTCTCTGCTATGGTCTGAGGACACAATGCTGGGGCAAGAACTTAATGACCTCTGCGTGTCTATTGTTAGCTTCAAATCAAATTTTGAGAAAATGGAACACACATGTCCAGATTTGTTCCAGTTTGGAACACCTAAGCGAGAATAATCATCATAAATGGGAATGACAATAATTTTTTAATAAATAATTATATAAATAAATCAGCAATATTATAAACTTATGGCCTGTGCAAAAAGTTATGGTACATTTTTAAGTGTCAAGCTCAAAATATCAGTATAAATTGTGTAAATCGCTTCCTCGCGCGCGCACACACACACACACACACCACACACAAGCAAACACACCTAAAGAGAATGACAGGACAAAGAGAGGACAAATATATTCTCTTGGTCTTCAAGTTTTCTGGTTTCTAGGATTCTGCTGGCATCGCTGGAGATCAGCGTGTGTAGTAAATGTGCAGTGTGTGTGTTATTTAGAGATCAGTGCATTTAAAGTGTCTCGTGAGCAGCAGTCGGCGCTTAAACGGAGGCAGTCGACTCCAGTGGTAGGCGATATGAGGGTCCTCGTCGATGCTCTTCCAGAGCTCTCGTCCATCACAGAAAACACTACTCTGACACAAAGGAGAAAGCAAGGGTAAACTACACAACTCTCTCTTTCTTTCTCTCTCTCTCTCTCTCTCTCTCTCTCTCTCTCTCTCCTCTTAAATAATATTCTCACTGACTTCTCTGAGTTGTTTTCTTCTCTTATCTTTTAGCACATTTTCTCTTTCTCTAATCTAATATTCAAATCAAGTGATTACCTTGAATACAACAAACAGGAAAAAATTTTAAATTGTAAAAAAGTCTCATAACTTCATAAGCAGTTCATGCTTAAGTTCTTATTTTTGCACTGATGAACTCTTTTCCAAGTTTAAAATATTTTGTCCATTTTAGTTAATCTTCTCTGCAATTCTGAGCTTGATCATAGGGTTTAAATATTTCATTTGTTTTAACAGAACTGTGTTCTAATATCATAATTCATCCTCTCAGTCTAAACACTTCACACAGCAGGAAACATCTGATTTTTATAATGTTACACAAGCTGAATATATATCTGTGTATATTGTCATAAGAGAAATTAATCCAGAAATATAACCAGTGCAAATCAAACGTGGAGTATTTCAGTGCTCTAGGAGGTGATGGATTCTGAGTAGGAAGCATGTATGTGGCTAGTTAGAGGCACACACATATGCCTTTGAATTCCTTTATTTTCTATTTCCCTTTGTCTTCTCTTCTTTATTTCTTCTCTGCTAAGTTCTTTATTTTTGTCTTTTCACTTTTGTCAAACAAATTATAAAACAAATAGGTCTCATACTGTGTGATAAATTTGTTTTATAATGACACCATTTGTGAGTGACGCCATAGCTCCATGCTTTCTACATTAAAACTGGTCTCTCTCTTGGTCTCTTTCAGTCCAGTCAAGAAAAGGAAAGCTGAGCCCACAGACTATTTCCGCATGAAGCAAGGACAGAAAAGAAAATTACTGTAAGGAAGAATTACATTAAAACTTCTTGATGCTTTTACGTCATTGATAAATATGATAACTTCTGCCTAAATCTGCTTTTTTCCCCTCAAACTGTGTTGAACAATTATGTAATTTTTAAAAACGTCATTACGTGGTTTCTTGCACTGTATCACACACCTATCTATAAACACGGACTCTTCTCTGTGCTGCATACTTTTTGCTACTTTTGGAATCACTCTTGACAAATTATTTATCGCCTTTTTACACCCTGTATTATAAATGAATTCAGTCACTCATTATGTTTACATACACTGTCTGTAATTTCTATAGACAAACATGAAAGGAAAGAGACACACTGGAGGAGCTGCACATGAGCCTAAGGTCAACAAGCCCATAGTCAAACATATGTCAAAGGAGTATGAAGTCCCTGATCAATTGTCTGTGTACTCTGGGGTGGTGGAGCACTGTCCAGTAACTTTTGGCTCCTGAACTAGTAATCTATGGAGTCTTTGCAAAAATTTAAGAGAGATCAAATAACTAAATATTTGAATTATTGCCATCTGAGAAGTCATATTACGTGTGCAAAATGCCCTCAGTTATAGACATATTCAAAATAATTTACTCATCCATATAAATAGCACAAATAAATGGCATTCAGATGGTAAAGGCCATAGCTTATCCCTCAGCTCATTTGAATGGACGATTGTTTTTTTTTTGTTTTTTTTTCAGGGAGACAGAAATGTCCCGTTTCAAGCGGATGATGAAAGACCCCGCTTTCAAGGCCAACCCACTCGCTGTGATTGGAGAACACTTGAGGAAAAGCCTCCGACAGGAAGATGAACAGAGTTAATCCCAAAAACAACTTACCAGACTGTTCTATACACAACAGCCTAGTGGGACAAATGTCCAATGTACTCAACGACTCTGAAACCTAATCTGTAACTTTTAAAGGAGCAATTGGTCATTTTTAACAGCCAGCGATAACAATCAGTACGAATCAATGTGGTTGTGTATTTTGCATCTTTTTTCTAAAAAGAGTCTATTTATTTAATAGTGTCTGATTGAATTAGATGGATATCTATGGATATGAGTTTATGCTCTATAGAGTGGGTTCCCCACATGTGGTTAGCCATGATTAAAATGGTTTTAGAATACAATCGCTGATACACCAGGCCTCTATGTTTTAGTATAAAGACGGTCTCAAGTGAAGAAGTATCATTGGAGAAAATAACTGATTGCTCTTTTAAGACATATATAAATACCCGCAATATTCAACACAACAACTTAATTTAGAGGAGAAATCTTTTCATAGATTGATTCTGTAAAGAAATATTTTCCCAGCATTTATTTAATGTCTTATTCTGGTTTTCTTTTGGGGGTGTTCTTTCATCATTTCTATGTTAATGAGGGGTTGAGGTTTTCCATGGTCTCCATGTTCAATTCAGATTAAAGAAACTACATAATACTCATTCTGTTGCACTGTGTGAAGACCATGCTTGTGCCTTTTGCCTTTTTAAATAATGTACACATGATTCGAAACATGACTCACTCGCAGAGCTTCACCCAGGACCCCTCCGGAGGGATTATTTATCCTGGCTGGTTTAAGGATGCCAAAGGATCCCCCAGGAAGCACTGGAGGAAACGTCTGGGAGCAGAGATGCCTGCGGTCCTTTGTTTGCCCCATTTCCAACACAGTCCTAAATTTAGGCCTAAAAGGAAAAGAAAATGGGCGGCATGATGGTGCAGTGTCACTGGCACACAGTTCCAGGATTCTGGGCTTGTGGGTTCAAACCCTCCCTCAGGTATCTGTCTGTGAGCAAGTTTGATGTGTTCTTTCAATATCAGTGCTGGTTTTCTTCAGGTGCTCTTCCAAAGTCTAAAAACACATTTTGGTAGGTAGATTGTCTATTGTAGTGTTTCCATATGTGTGAATGGGTAAATATGTGATGCTCTATGATGGTCTTGCAACCTGTCCAGGGCTTGTTCCTGCTTTGGCCCAGTAATTTCAGGTAGATGCCAGACATACCGTGACCCTAAGCAGTAGAAAGCAGTTACAGATTATGAATAAATTAATGAAATGGGAAAAAGTTGATTATTTATTTGAATTAAAGGGACATCACCAATATGGCAGACCTGTTCTGAGAAGAATTAACTGGTTATTAAGGGTTTACGAAGCCGTTCTCAAACAAATGATTTGATTGTACACGTTTATTTGCTACTTGTTTGTAAGGGTTATTTCTTAGTATGAAAAACATTCACTAAAATCTTGATTTACATCAATGTCCAGCCTTTATTGGTACGAGGTGCAGATTTCCAAGAGGTTTTCAGTCACAGAGTAGCTGCTCTGATGCCCTGTTGAGCTTCTGGCAGATTATATATGAGCAAAGCAAATGCAATCAATACAGTACAGAGTGGGCGAGAGGCCATTAGCTTTCATTAATAAACCATCAGCGAGAGAGAAATGTGTTCACAGAGCAATAAGAGCCCTGTCGCAAACTCAGTTTAAAAAGAAAAAAAATTTTTCAATAAGTGACCCTGAGTGTAATGGACTGAGATGGATTTCTGAATATTTATTTAATGTTTCCATATCATGAGAGACTCATATTTCTAATTTCTTTTCAATTTCCTAACCCTATATAATGTTGCATAATCTATCAATACATACAAGTTAAGCTCAAAAATAACATCCATTGTTTTTATGTCGCAATATCATCGCATGTGGTGGTGTTTGACAGCACAAAGACATACAGATATCATTTATATATATTAGTTTTATTGCTCTGTGAGGAGGTGTGTTTGGCGTGTCTGTGTGGGTTTCCACGATCCAAAAACACGTTGGTAGGTGGATTGGCTACTCAAATTTGTCCATAGGTGTGAATGTGTGAGTGTATGTGCTTCCCCGTGAAAGACTGGCGCCCCCTCCACGGTGTGTTCCTGCCTTGCGTCTACTGATTCCGGGTAGTGGCTCCGGACCCACCGCGCCCCTGACCCTGAGGCGGTTACAGAATGAATGAATGCCTTTGTTTTAATGCTGTAAATAAAAATAATATATTTTGGCAATTTAGTGCACAGTTTCTATTTATTTGTGTTTTTTGTTTGACATATGGCACAATAACAACCATAATATACTCACAAGTTTATTTTTTATTAATGATTAACAGTAAGGATTAGGGTATGTATCCTGCTTATTAAATGTTTGTTTTAGTATTACACAGATTGTAAAACATTCACCATAGACCAGATGTATTGCTCACTGACTGAATAAAAAGCAACATTCAATCCCCAAAGGGGCAATCCTTATAGGTCACGTTCTCTGAAGTGATGGAGCATCCATTAAACCAACCTCATCAGTAACTGACAAATGTTCTTGTGGCTGAATCTCTACAAATGCTCACAGTTTCGACATCTGTTGTAAAGTTTTCTCAGAATAGGGGAGATTAGTGCAGCAAAGAGGATCAAACCCCTGAAAAACACTCGAAACATTGTACGAGTGGGTTTCCCGAGACTTTTGGTTATGTGGTATAGGTATAATAAAGTGATTACTGAAAAATAGATGTTAATCCACATAAGCATCACGCGAACTATCGCTTTAATCAGCAGTGTCGTTCATCTTCCCTGTCAAAAAGCGACTCTCCAATATGAGTCCGAGGAGCGGAAGCTCCGCCCAATTTTTGGCCAATCACATGAAGCGTGTGTGTGTGGTGGAGTGTGTGTGTATGAATGTGTGTTAGTGAGTGTGAGTGAATGGCTCGTGGCAACATAAAGCTGAGAGAACGAACAAAGCTCCCTTGTTTTCTCTTATTTTTATGCTAATACTTTATTTACATTCTTTTGTTTATATTTCTGATTCACTGTTATTAATTCACCTGGCGCGCGAGGACGGAGGAGGAGCGCGCGTGTGTTTTATTCCCTCAGGAATCCGCTCGAGCTCTGAGAAGCGTGGGTAACCGAACGCCGTGGTTTGTGTCTTTTGTAATTTACTCTTATATTTCCAGGCTGGAGATAACAGACCGTATATAACAGCTTTCGGCTTCAGTGTTACAGCACTAATCCTGCCATTTAAGCTCGTGCCTTTTTATTTAAGGTGGTACTGTGGTATTGTAATGAAGGGATGGTGGTGTTTGAACATTTATATCAGTTTTCTCAAAATTGCTGCTATTTATCTATATTTGTCACATTTTAAGTCTTTCCCTCCCATAAAATCCCCATATTGTCAGAGTTATCAATAAGGTATATTGCTTCAGAGCAAAATAAAAGCACTACATTATGCAGGCAAATAGCCAGACTGGCCTACAAATATATTTAAGATTCGTGTTATTTCTTATTAGTTTACTATGTATTGGATTTTTATATTGCTTGATGCAAATGTTCATTGGTGTTATTAATAGGTGTAATAATATTGGTGGCTGTCATTATTTGCTCCTACTGCTTCTACGCATGGTGTTAGTTATAATCATTTTATGATTATTAGGCTTTTAATTTGCAAAAATTAATACACGTATTTTGACCACTACTACTAATGATCCTTAAGTCTTTTACAAAAAAAAAAAAAAAAAAAGAAAGTTAAATGATTGTAAAAGGCACCGGTCACATATTTAAAAATATAATAATTTTTCATAGTGTTATAACTAGTTATACAATGAGAGAGACAAGATTAATAATTATTAATATTATCATTAATACATGAAATTACTGTAGTAGTATAATATTATTCTCAACAATGTCATCATTTTTGTTATAAGTCCTAGCATCATGATATTTAAACACAGTGATATAGAGTTGATGGTGTTGTCAAATTATTTGTTACTTTGTTAACAACAAATAAACAAAAAGATATTAATGGAGATGAAATGCATTTTTTGGGATTTTTAGTGATATTCAGGAAAGAACTGCTAAAATTGCAAATATGTAAAATTGTACTTTTTGTAGCTGCATTTATGAGAGTGAGCTACATTCTGTTTGAAATGTGTTTAACAGGGATAAAGTCAGGATGAATTTATTATTATTGTACCCAAAACCCGTTAAACCTTTATAGAAAATAATTAAATGGAAGGTGCTTAAGGTCACTCAACCGTTGGCTAGAATGTGCTATATGTTTATATATTGGCCTAAAAATGTTTAATCATACAGCAGAAAGTAGTGTTCCACAGTCTTTGGGCATGTACTACATATGTATATACTGAGGGACTGTCTACTATTAGATAAGACCCATCTGTGTCTGTAGATTTGAATGTGCTTTATAGGTAGTGTTTACTTACTATTTTTGGAATCCATTGAGGACTGGTTCACTGTTAAGAAGGGCATGAGAATGAATGAATGAATAAATTTAAGGTTAAACAGTGGCTCACAGAACTGAACACAATAGACATCCTGTTCACTGTTCTATATATATATATATATATATATACATAACAATGGTACTGAATACTTCATAGGAACTATTGAGTAATTCATAACAGTTACCTAAAAATTTACAGCATGTTTTGAATATTTCTAAGTGGATCCTGAAACATGTAGTAAGTACTGAATAATTGATTGTATTCACTAAATATTTAAAGATACTTACTAAATAAAATGTGTGTGTGTATATATATATATATATATATATATATATATATATATATATATATATATATATATATATATATATATATATATATATAGGTTATAAGTGAGTTTTTTTTGTGCTTTTTGCCATTACAGGAGTCCAGCCTGAGGAAGTTTGCACGCTTTGTTATCAAGATCAGCGGTCATCAGTGTCGTCTGTTCTTCTGATTCTGCAGAAGAGAAGTATGTATTTAAATCTTCTCTCAATCATTCATTCTTTCATTCATCCATTCACTCATTAGTTTATTCATAAATTGGTGTGTTAATATAGATGGAGGTGAGTCTTTCTCTTGTCAGGTCATGTAAGGTCAAGTGTGATGAACATATGAGGGTTTATTCTGCAGTCAGGGTGCGTGACTATTTGTCTGTAGACATTTGAGTACCATGAACAGGATTTTGGGGGGGCTGTCCCATCTAATCAGCATTATGGTATTATCATTAACATTAATAACAATGATTAAAAGAACCATGTGAATATAGTCAAAATGGCTCATTATTCTAACCACTGGATGTTAATGAATGCCTCTTTGTTGTGGTAATAACTTATTGACATTTTAAAAATAAAATATTTAAGTTATTAAATAATTTAAATTACAAATAGACACTGCAGCATTCTCAATCCCACTCGACTACCTAAACAAATAAGTTAACATTAACATTCAGGTGTTCATCTTCTCTTTTGTGATGTATTCAAGTCTAGGGGATTTAGGCTGTTGTACACTGAAAGAAATTTATGAAAGTTTTACAATGGCTCCTTTTTAAGGCTGTGTACAATTTTGGTGTTGGGTTGAGGTTTTGTGTGTGTGCGTGTGGGAGAGAGGTTTAGTTGGGTGTGTGCGTATGTTTAGGCCGGACACTAACTCAGCCAGTGAAGATGAACATAAAGCCTAGAGAACTCCACCCTTTTAGGTCCATCACAATACATTGCTCATCTCTGATTTCAGACTCAATCATCAAACAAAACATGAATCATATGACTGTAGAGCCATGACTCAATTCAGAGTTGGGTTAGGGACAGAGTTAAGGGTGAGAGGGAGGGAGAGAGAGATAGAAGGGTGTAGAGAGAGAGACGGGACAGATAAAGAAAAGAAGAGAGAGATTTTGAGACAAAGTCTGCATTATGACTCCAGTGGACCAAATGGAATTCTGTGGTGCAATTGAAGTAGTTATGTACAGGGATTGATTTTGAGTGCATTTTTCCACTCTTGAAATTGCTTCATTCTTCCCTGATAGAAGCAGTGCATCACTAAAAGATGTTTCTTTTAAGGTTATGTAAGTGGTTTGTATCCAGGGGATACCCACCTGAGACCATTCGTTCGTCCTCTACGGGACACTGCTTACATCACAGTAACAAATAGAAAATATCCTACAAGCCATTAGAGTGGAAGCATGAGAAAAATATATAAATGTGCTCAACAAAAAGAATAACTCCAGCCTACTAGTGGACATGTTTATAATGGAGAGTATAATTAAAAGAAAATTTATAGAGGATATGGGTTAATAAAGTGTGATCTCTTACTGCCTCTTTAAATTAGGATTTTTACTTGTTTCTCTTAATGAATAGTAATGAGATTATATCATAAAAAAACAACAAAGAAAACAAACTATATTTTATTGCTATTGCTCTTATTATATGTAGAACTAGTTTTTTATAATAGGGTATATTGTAATATAAATAGCACATCATCTATCAGTGATAGGATCTTGTGTTCAAGTCCCATCTGGTTGAAGCTTCCATGTATTTCCTGTGTCTGCGTGGGTTTACTCCAGGTTCTCAGGTTTCCTCACACTGCCCAAAACCATGGAGGTTTGGTGAATTTTCCAGTATAAACTCACAGATGTGACTGAATGAGTGTTTATGTGAATTAATGTGTTGAATAAATGAATTAATGAATAGAGGGTGAACCCCCAAGTGCCTGATGCAGTCCTACAGATGGACTGTCATTCCTGGCTGAGTGTATGCTGTGTTTGGGTGCCACTTCGCCAGTGTGTATGTTAATTGATTGTTAAATGGCATTCAATGTAGTGCTGATTGTAAAGTGTTCCTGGGTGTCTAGAAAGGTGCAATTTAAGTGTAACTATATATTTTTTAAATTACAAACTGAGGGGAAAAACCTGTCCAAAAGTTATGGCCGTTTTTATTATTTTGTTTTCTGATAAAATATACTCAATATAGCGTAAAGTCATTGACCTTTATAGAGATAAAAAAGCAACACTTGATAGTCCAGTAAGCAACTGAAACAAACAAACAAACTGTCAAAAAACAAACAAACAAAACAACAAATAAAATGGGAGTGGGAGATTGTGTTCTCTCCCTGAAAAAATGTTTGAAACTGGTACGTGTAACAATAGTACTTGAAGCAGAAAGAGGTGGTACGCCAAATGACCTTGAAAAATGTACTACTTAATTAAGGAATTTAATTATGCCTGAAAATCTAACGTTTTCTTGTGTAAATTACATAATTGTACATACATTTCATTATTTTGTCCCATTTAAATTCATTTATTCATTCATTCATTCATTGTCTGTAACCACATATCTAGGTTGCGGTGGGTCCGGAACCTACCCGGAATCACTGGGCACAAAGTAAACACACTGGAGGGGGCGCCAGTCCTTCGCAGAGTGACACACACTCACACATACACTCACACCTATGGACACTTTAAGTCACCAATCCATCTGGCAACGTGTGTTTTTGGACCGTGGGAGGAAACCCACATGGACACAGGGAGAACACACCAAACTCCTCACAGACAGTCACACGGAGTGAGACTTGAACTCCCAGGTCCCAGGAGCTTTGACTGCAACACTAACCCGCTGTGCCTTTGTGAATGAAATTCATTTGTGTTAAAAAATACAACATGCTATGCATACACTATAGTTGATTAAGTCTCAAATGGGGGGACAGCGTTCTCTCACTTTTTTCCAGGGAGGGAACATGATCCCCCGTTTTTCTTTTGAGAAATCCAAAAACAAATTCTGTTCATTTTAAGGAAAATGTTGTGAGTGTATACCCACACAGAGAAGTGGTAAGCTTGATAAAGATGGAAGACTGCTGGATATTTTTGTCTTAAAATTTTGTTCCCTAAAGTTATGAACGAGTATTTGACAATTAACGTGTTCCTTTAAGGTTTAAGTTTTTATTTATTGATTTTGTAAAGCAAAAAACTTTTGATTAAACATTATTTCCTTGGTTGTCATCTCCATTCTTTATTTGCTAGAATAAACACAGTTTGTGCAATACATGCATTATTACTGCAGTAATACAGTGGTTGAATATATTATTTAGGAAAATAATCACACAAGGCAATACTTTATTTAATAAATGTGACATTATTTTTTGTGGCGGCACGGTGGCAAAACATGAAGTGTCGCTGTAACACAGCTCCAGGATCCTGGGGTTGTGGATTCAGGCCCCATCCCGGTGACAGTCTGTGAAGGGGTGTGTGCTCCCCGTGTCCACATGAGTTTCCTCTGGGTTCTTTGGTTTTCTCCCATGGTCCAAAAACACACACTGGATGTGGATTGGCGACTCAAAAGTGTCCAGAGGTGTGAACATGTGAGTGTGTCTCCATGGTGTGTTCCCACCTTGCACCCAGTGAAGCGGTTACAGACAGTGAATTAATTAATGTTATTTGTTTATTTCAAGCGGCACAGTGGCGCAGCAGGTAGTGTCGCAGTCACACAGCTCCAGGGACCTGGAGGTTGTGGGTTCGATTCCCGCTATGGGTGACTGTCTGTGAGGAGTTGGTGTGTTCTCCCCGTGTCTGCGTGGGTTTCCTCCGGGTGCTCCGGTTTCCTCCCACAGTCCAAAAACACATGTTGGTAGGTGGATTGGCGACTCATAAATGTCAAAAATTGTCCTTGCGCCCAATGATTCCAGGTAGGCTCTGGACCCACCGCGACCCTGAACTGGATAAACGGTTACAGATAATGAATGAATGAATGAATGTTTATTTCAAATGTTCCAATTTTATTCATTTATTCAATGCTATAAAATTTTGTCAACAGGGTGGCAGCGTGCTCTGATTTCAACTTTAAACTCCACTTATAGTGAAGCCGTTAGCTCAGAAGTCCATCTTTTCATTGACTCACCGCAGAAACATGTATGAGTTAGGGTGTGCTTCATGTAAATGATATTTAAAAGAGGCACTGGAGGCAGGCACTTGATTTCATGTGCTGAAGCTGATTAATCAACTGCGTACATATCTCCTGATGAAGGTCTGTGCAAAAAGCACACAAGAGATTTTCACATAAAAATCGTGCCAAGAGAAGTACAGTCTCTTCACACCAGTAAAGGTGGAATAACCTCATAAAATTTTCACTACCAAAAAACATCTAAGGAAACACTTAAGCTTAAAAATATTTTTACATTAATGCTGAGATGTATTTTATGACTATACACTGTAACTGGATATCCATTATGAATCATGAACTGATTTGAATTATTTTGTAACTCTTCATCTTACTCTTAAAGATCCAAATTGGACCTGGAAATCCTAATAAGTGCATGATGCTTTCTATGACTCTTTTAGACTGTCACTTTAGTGTTGCAATGTGTCGAAATACAGGAATATTAATGAAGCAAACCAAAAATCAAGAGAAAAAAAACTATGTAAAATATAAAAACAAGCATTGAGAACAAATAAATTAGGAAACGTACGAGAGAACACACAAACCAAATAAAACTTTTGCCCCCTGGGCCATTGTAAACGACAGACCTTCACAATCACACAAAATTATAAACTTCCATAACTGGAAAATTATAAATAGAGGTCATTACAGCAGCATTTAGAGTTAGACTCTAAGCAGCAGGACTGTGTGTGTGTGTGTGTGTGTGTGTGTGTGTGTGTGTGTGTTTGTAAGTGACACTAAACATACCCTGGAGGTGAAAATGATGCAGCGTTGAATCAGATATTACTCACTCTCCCTGTCATTTATCTATCTACAGACATTCTCTCTCTCTGTCTCTCTCTCTCTCTCTCTCTCTCTCTCTCTCTCTCTCATTGTCTCTCGCACTCTGTCTCTACTCAACTCCATTTATAGTAATAAGTTAATTCAAAGTACCATAGCCCAATCACACTCTGGAGCATCTGTACATGAGTCAAAGATCACCATGTTCAGTACCAAGTGTGGGCTAGAGAGAAATAAATATGAGGCACTGGAACTGTGTTCTCTGATTTCCTCCCACAGTCGAAATACACATGTTGGTAGGTTGCTTGGCTGTGCAAAAATTGTCCCTATATGTGTAAATGTGTGATGCCCTGCGCTGGACTGGTACCCTGTTCAGGGTGTGATCCAGCCTTGACTTCAGTGATTCCGGGTAGGCTCTGGACCCACCACCATCCTGATTAGAGTGAAGAGGTTACAAAAAACGAATGAATATTTAATTACTACTTATTGCTTTGGGCAATGGCTTGAAATGAGGTGTATTTTTGGTTTTGGAAAGTTTTTTTAACAGATGTCTTCTTTCAGTTAATTGATGCTGCTTTGTGTTTGCACCACCCTCTTATTTCCCTGGGGAGGTCATTTCATTAGGCAAGGCTTTTGATCAGTGATTAGATTCTTTATTTATTACTCTTCAGTGGAAACTCACAATTGTAGCCAGTGAACTGGAGTGGATACTGATGTTTGTGGGTGGGTGGTCAGACAATCTTTGTATGTATCTCTTTATAGGTCCAATACAATAAAACACTTAGAAGCATGTACTATTGAGTTATTAATAACATTTTTGCTATAAATTAAATTTGGCATTATTCGTCTGATTGTTATTTAAAAGTACACACACTCATTCAGTATGTCTTCTGAATTGAAGTGTTTCAGTGTTTGTTCCTCTTTCCTGAAGTGACAGACTACTCTTCAGGGAAGGTTTTACTCCAGATGCTGGAACAATTCTGTAAGAATTTGACAGCATTATTTAGGCCTACTACTGATGCTGGATGGTTAGTTATGATTCCAAATCATCCTAAGGTGGAACTCCAGAGAACATAGTTCCACTGCTCCACAGCCCAGTCCTGGAGGACTTTTATTCTTCTCCGACTGATGCATGGCACTTGACGTAGTTACATAGTGACTCATGCGTATGTGCAGCTGCTCCAGAGCATCTCAGTCTGTTGACAGTGGTCTACTATGAATATTAAGTGACTCATTAATTGGGGTGTCAATCTGCTCATATGGAGAGGATTATTTTTATTATCTTAAAACTGTAAAATTACATAAAATAACTTTTTGACTTAAATAGAATTTGGATCTAAAAAAAACAAACAAACAAAAAAAAACAGTATTCAGGTTGCCCCCATTGAAACATTGCTGGTAGATTGTGTGTGTGTGTGTGTGTGTGTGTGTGTGTGTGAGAGAGAGAGAGAGAGAGAGAGAGAGAATGTGTGTTGTGCTTTGTTCATTTTTCTGTTTATTCTTGTTAGGAATGTGAATGTGGTCAGATGTTATCAACTTGTGATCATATTGCTCTCTCTCTCTCTCTCTCTCTCTCTCTGTCTCTCTCTCTCTCTTTCACACACACACACACACACACACACACACACACACACACACATATTGTTTTGCAGCTATTGCCCTCTAATGGTGTTCTGCTGCACTACTAGTGGAATTTTCATTTTTGAGGGCATATATTTATTTAAAATAAGGCTTATATGTCACAGAAACTTGACTCTTTAAATGTGAAAATTCTGTGTTCTTTCAGGAGTCTTGTCGACACCTACACAATGTAAATGAAAGTTTTAAAAAATTGTAAAAAATGTAACACTCTGTTACACTGTACACTGGTTAATTTACCTACATAAATGTCTAAAAAAAACTTATAACAAGAAGAATCAGTGATTATGACACTTTCTATGGTGGAACCGACTCGAGGAATAAGCCTTTATTAAAGGAGTCTGTATTGTATTTACTGTACTTGGTCATAAAATGTCCAGGGCGCGTGGATTAAGGGAATAGCCTAGATTGAAGCACTAGCATCCCTGAGAGCAGTGCTGGAGCAGTAAATTCTTTTTGAGAAGTGCCCAGTGCAGAGCAGAGCACTACTGAAATTTCAGCCTCAGATCATGCTCTCTGTCCAATCATATTACAGTCCAAACCCACCCTGATGCCAGGTCTACAAACATAGTGTCATGCAGCCATGAAATGACCAAGTGAACAGTGTTAATGTAAAGCCCCGTTGCCTTTCTATAAATCTCCATGACCAGAGACTGAGTAAAATGAGAGGAAATATTGACCTTGTGTTTGAAAAGTGGAGGAAGTATATAAGGATTAACACAACACAACAGAACAAAGCGAGAGAGCTTGCTAATGTACACCTGAACAGGTAACAGCAAATAATTTCTGAAAAAATAAAGATGTACAGATGCCAATGTAGAGATTAAAAGGAGTAAACACCATAGGTTGTGTATTTTATATAAAGAAAGTGAGGCATAGCGATGTTTGAAATGTGTTAGGACTGTTTTTGGTGCTTTATAAGAAGGCGAATAACAACATGATTGAAAGGTATAAATAACATTTATCATAAATAAAGGTATAAATATAATTTTTTTTGTTGTAAAGAAATTAAGGCAGATTCATGTGTGTTCCTTCGTTGTGTGTGTGTGTGTGTTAAACAAATTAATGAGTGTAAATAATATATTATAATAAATGAGTATTCAATAAGCTGGAGAATAATGAAAATAAGACTCTTCTTATTTAAAAATAACACAGTTCTTGTCTAAAATATTAGGTGGTTTAGACGATACATTTTTGTAAATGCATGGAAAACGGTGGTGGGTCTTTCCATTTTTGCCTTTCATTAAGTATGTAAATGTTTAATGACACATACAATTGGTGTGGAATAACAGTTGCTTCAAAAAGTCTGAAAAGCTGTAGTGCTAGCTTCGTCTCTTAAGGTGGAAGAGAGAATTTCAGAAGCTGGCCGATAACACCATAATAAACGGATACATATAAGGTGGAGCAAAATGTTTGACTACGTAAATTGTGAATAAGAAGCAAAGGTCTGCCTCTAATGACATTTGTGGTGGAAGGGAAAATCGATAAATAACACCAGCCTTGTCTATTGTAAATTTTGTGGATTTGGAAATTAAATGTTTTAGTGAAATAATGAACACTTTTCTGTGTATATATTATGATTATGGCACATTCTTCTTAGCTATTACAGCCCAAAGTTCTTAAACTTGTCTCTTGCTTGGCAACCTGGTCAAGCTTTATGTCTGGGGAGGACGGGGAGGAGGCAGAGGGCTCAATCCACAGTTTTGAAACTGGAGCATAGTTCAAATTTTAAACAATTTTTTGACAGTTGTCATGGAAGGCTTATGTAGGTGTAATGTTTGCCTCATCAAAACAACACCTACAGTAAAGATCGGATCAGTTTATAACTGATAAATCAATGCACACATTTAAGTGGAGTATATACAGTGGTGTGAAAAAGTGTTTGCCTTCATGATTTCTTATTTTTTGCATGTTTGTCACTCTTAAATGTTTCAGATCATCAAATAAATTTAAATATTAGTCAAAGACAACACAAGTAAACACGAAATCCAAACCTATATGGCCCTGTGTGAAAAAGTTAAAACATAACTTAACTGTGGTTTATCACACCTGAGTTCAATTTCTCTAGCGACACCCAGGCCTGATTACTGCCACACCTGTTCTCAATCAAGAAATCACTTAAATAGGACCTGCCAAGAGTGAGAACACAAATGGCAAAAACGTGGAACAGTGGTGAACCTTCCCAGGAGTGGCCGGCCGACCAAAATTACTCCAAGAGCTCAGCGATGACTCATGAGGTCACAAAAGACCCCAAAACAACATCGAAAGAACTGCAGGCCTCACTTGCCTCAGTTAAGGTCAGCATTCATGACTCCACCATAAGAAAGCGACTGGGCAGAAATGGCCTGCATGGCAGGGTATCAAGACGAAAACCACTGCTGAACAAAAAGAACATTAAGGCTCGTCTCAATTTTGCCAGAACACATCTTGATGATCCCCAAAACTTTTTGGACTGATGAGACAAAAGTTGAACTATTTGGAAGGTGTGTGTTCCATTACATCTGGTGTAAAAAAAAATAACACCACATTTCAGGAAAAAAAAAACGCTGTGAAAGACTCATTGCAAGTTACCGCAAACACTTGATTGCAGTTGTTGCTGCTAAGGGTGGCCCAACCAGTTATTAGGTTTAGGGGCAAACACTTTTTCAGAAAGGGCTTTGTAGGTTTGGATTTTTTTTTTCTTCCTTAATAATAAAAACCTTCCCTTAAAACTGCATTGTATTATAACAGTATTGTATTTACTTGTGTTTTCTTTGACTAATATTTACATTTGTTTGATCTGAAACAGTTAAGAGTGACAAACATGCAAACAAATCATGAAAGGGGCAAACACTTTTTCACACCACTGTGTGTGTATGTATGTATGTATGTATGTATGTATGTATGTGTGTATATATATATATATATATATATATATATAGATAGATATATTCTATAAAAAATAATTGTAAATATTCAGAAGCACAATTTTTATTGTCTGGATTTTCCACATTTTCTAAAATGCTGGACAAAAACACATTTTACTTCTTATAATTTTGCTTATTTTATTACTCAAATATATATTACTGGTTCTCAAAAGAAAACTTAAGCAAAGCAAATATATTCTGGAATACAATGCAAGTTTTGGTAATTATTGTGTAGAATTGTGTTTTAAACACTAGGCGGCAGCATTTGTAAACAAATTCAAATTATCACCAACTTGGCTTTTCTGCTGCAAATGTTTTAAAGCAGGTTTGCTCCCAATTGTAGGTTTACAGAAACAGGAAAACAAAAAAAAATTAAACTAAGGCTTTGGTACTATAAATGTTGCTCTGGGGCTTTTTTGCCAAGAAGACTTTTCATTCATTCCTGCATTCGTTTTCTGCGACCATTTCATCCAGTTTAGGGTTGCGGTGGGTCCGTAGACTACCTGAAATTACAGGGCGCAAAGCAGGAACACACCCTGGATAGAGCACTAGTCCACCAAAGGGCATCACATACTCACAACCATGGACAATTTTTGCACATCCAGTCCACCTCTTTTTTTTTGGACTGTAAGAGGAAACCCATGCACTCCTCACAGACAGTCACCCAAATCAGGATTTGAAGAATACCCGTGCATTTATATTTTCAAACTTGATGCCTGAACAGTGAATGTATTGTCAGACAAGCTCTGTTTATTGGTTACATAAGATTTACAAGTCAAAACTTTGAAGAATGTGGAACATGATATAAATTGCTGCAGATAAATATTTGCAGTTAAAATATAAATTTAATCAAATCACACTGCAAAATACACTGAAACACTGAAAAATCTTGACATCCACACTACACTGAAACACTCGCACACTACACTTGTGTAATAGGAAGGTATTTTTCAGATGAACTGAGTGGGCTCAGTAGCACACAGGGAAATAATGTTTGATAAACTCCTGAGTTTGGAGGGTTTTTTTTGAGGAACGAACAAACATTTCCCTCTTTCAGTTTTTATCGGCCTGTACAGGTGACGGAGCAGGTGCTGAAACACTGATGTAAAGTGAATTAGAGACCCGAGTCAATGAATACAGGACACCCAGTAAACTCACAGCAGTGCTGTAATGGTGCTTATGACTGCGAACAACAATGGTGTGAGCGCTGTGGCTGCAGACCGTTGTGGGTTTACTGGGGTCCTCTGTAAAAATGAGAGGAGTGAATGTTTGTTCATTTTTTAAAAACCAAAAATCAAAGCCCAGGTGTTATTAAACTAATATTATTTCCCTCTGTGCTACTGAGCATGCATGGATCAGCATAGATTTTTCAATGTGTTACGCAAGTCTTTCAGTGTAGTGTGCACAGGTTTTTCAGTGAGTTGTGCGCAAGGGTTTCAGTGTTTTTTGCCCTAGATGGCCTCTCATAGCCTGTCATAGCCTCCTATAATTCAGTGCCTCTCTTTCTTTCTCTCTCTCTCTCTCTCTCTCTCTCTCTCTTTTCACCCTCCCCTCCCCTTTTTTACTCTGTCTTCTCTCTCTCTCTCTCTCTCTCTCTCTGTCCCCACCCCTTTCTGTTAATATATATTAGTATCATTCTGTTTGTGTCTGTGAGTGTGTGAGTTATGGCTCTCTCTCAATCTTGTGTGAGCAGCATGACTCTATTTTATTGTCTCATCCGGAGAACATTTAAACGAAGACGCAAGAAACGCTCTGAACGCAAAGGTAAAATCTACATGCTTGTGTCTGTGTGTGTGTGTGTGATGATATATATATATATATAAAATGTGTGTGTGTAATTCTACAATTTCCTTCGGCATCAGTGAAATGTTATATATGTATTATTCTGAATATATATAATCTAAATTAAGTTTATTAAGAATATACATGTTTTTTAAATTAAGAAGTTTGATTTTTGAGCAAAGCTCTACTACATTCTAACTAGGGGACTCCCTCAGCATTCATCAAGATTACAGATAAAGCAAAGATTTATTGATTAAATATAAGGGTACAGTCTATTGTCTAATATTAATCTTATACAGAATATCGCATAGTGTCGCTATTCTAATAAAAACATTTGTTTGTAACTGCACAGGAGAAGTGAAAAGTTAATATTGCTGGATTTTGCTCTGAGTATATTTGGAGCATTTTCGGTGTCAGTGGTCAGAAAGTTTAGCAATATTTGTTTTGCAGCATTTAGTTTAACAGAGGTACATTTGTTATAGAGAACATGGCAAAACTTCATAATAACACCTTTATAATAAGTTTTAAATCTGTAGTTGTAACACTCATCCACAAGAAATATATATTATTTGACCCTACTTCTCTTTCATGTTTTCTCTTTCTTCCTTTGCCTTCACTCTTACACTCCCTTCTTTCTCACTCTCTACTATATAACGCTTTCTCCTCCTTCTCTCTTCTCTCTCCTCTCTAAACCCCCCCCCCCCCCCACACACACACACCCAAATCTTTGGAATATAGTGTTAAAGGCTGATAGTAGGTTCAATTCTGAAGGTTTCTCATGTGTAAAGTTTAATCCTCTTCTTTGAACCAGTCTCCACTCTCTCTCTCACTTTAACATCTGCTCATCTGTCACCATGGTTACATCTCCAACGACTGTTTGAGGAGCAGCATTCCTCACATGCTGCCCATCACACATTATGTTTCTATTGGTCCTATTGGTAGATAAGGATTATATTTCTGTTATGACTGAAATACTTGAAGTTTAATATCTTTTATCACAGTAGTTAATTATCCAGTCTTATGCATACATATATATAGGTTAATACATTTGTGGACACACAATGACATAAAAAAAATGACACTTTGTATTTACCTAATTATTTTTGTCAGACGGTTCCATGAAATTAAATCATCTACATGCAGATGTATAATTTGACAATTAGTATGTTATTTAATTATATGTTTGGATGTAGAGGCTTTAATTACATGCAGCCTAGTCTTTTGTGTTTTGAGTGCTTCCAACATTTCTGCTTAAGTAATTTGTTATTACTTTACTGCAGTAACAGCTTCTACTACTATAGGAAGGCTTTATACCAAATGCTGATAGATATATTTTGTGGCAATTTATTGTTCAGCCATGAGAGCATCAGTGAGGTCAGTTCTGGAATGAAAACCTTGTTCCAACTCATCCTAAAATTAAACTTCAGGGAACCCAGTTCCATTGCTTCACAGACGAATACTTCAGGGGTTTTCCACAAATTTAGCCTACGCTTGACATTTAGCATGGTTGTAGGCTCATGTGCAGCTTTCACATATGAGAAAATGGAGATGAGAACACTCACCTGTATGTACCAACAAGATTTTTCTTAGGCTATTACCTCAATAATTAAGGTATTCATGTAGATAAATGTACCGCGACCCTGTATTGGAAACACAGTTACTGATGATGAAAGAATGAACGAATGTAAGTAAATTTGGGTTTGATGGAAATAAGCTGCTGGCATAGAATATTTACATACATTTTAATATGTTCCTTGCAGTTTTGTAGAAAATGAACAAGGTTTTGACTAAAATTGCCTAAAATTATTAATATTCATTCATTCATTCATTGTCTGTAAATGCTTATCCAGTTTAGGGTTGCTGTGGTTCTGGAGCCTTGTGTTAGGTCTGACACAAATCTGGGTGGGTTGTTTTATAGCTGTCTTTAAGCATTTGATGCCTCATCTCCAAAGCCTGGAGACTCTCTGGGTGGGTAGGATAGCCCTCCTTCTCCTCTCACCATGCACAAATACAAGGCAGTGTGGGTGTCTGTTAGTGGGCATACTAGATATAAACAGTTGGTGGTCTCCTCCAAGCATGTTGAGCTCCAGTGGCATTGTGTTAGCAGCAATTTGAAGAGAAGTCTTCACATGCCTCAGAGTACATATGTGTGATTGATGAGTCCTCATCTTCCAAGCTTGGTGCCACTGTGTTATTGGGGATGTCTGAGCTATAGGTTGTTGGTAATGAAAATAACGGGAAACATAAGAATTAATATAAATAAATAAGTAAAAGCTGCTGATTACAAAGTAAAATATATGTCAGACTTAGCTGTTGCGACTTCCAAATGAATATATGTTCATCTTTAGTGTTTCATTTGATAAATTTATCTTTGGGAAACCTTGAGAAATCATATGCTTCCTCTGCTTCTATTTAATGTTAAAACATAAGCCCAGGACTTAATGGCGACATTCACAAGCTCTGTTCTCTTGGCCTGAGCTCATCTCAGTTGGTCCAAGTGTCAGTGGATATCTGTGCTGTGATCAGATGAGTCCATGGTTTAGGTTTTTTTTTTCTTCAGAAAAAATAGATATTGGTTTCTCAAAGAAGAAATGGACTATCCAAATTATTATCAGCAAAAGTTGCTTAAGGTGAAATCTCTCATGGCATGGAGGTGCATTAATGCCCATACCATGTGTCTTGCATATGTGTGAATGTACCATGATGTGAAATCATATATTGGGATTTCAGAGAGACATGCGCTACCAAAGACTGCCAGGCCTCATTCTAATGTGCCACAATAGCATGGCTTCATAGACACAGAATCCATATGTGTATGTTGCCCTGTGAGGGTGTATTCCCGCCTTGCACCCAATGATTCCAGGTAGGCTCTGGACCCACCATGACCCTGAACTGGATTAGCGGTTACAGATAATGAATGAATGAAATATTTTATTTGTACCTTTGTTAGTTAAATATAGGTTCAAGTGGATTCACAAATCACAGATAGTTGTTTCTGAAATTGGGATGTGTACCTCATCGAAATTGCCACAGATATGAATTAATATGATTTAATTAATATGAATATGAATTAATATTCATTGCAGTCAAAATGAATTAGTGGTTATGAGTGATGTGTAACATCTATCTATCTATCTATCTATCTATATCTCTTTTTTTCTTTCTCCAGGTCGAACTTGTGTGAAGCTAAAAGGTCAACAGAAGTTTTTTGGCTTGAATGTGGAAGAAGAGGATACTATGAAGAGTATGAGTGAGTATGTTTGTTATTCTGTTTGTGTCTGTGCCATTTTCTCTTTCTCCTGCTTTTTTATCTAGGTGTCTTTCCTTGTCCTTTACTCTTTCTCTTTTTCTGTTTCTCTATTTCTGCTTTTTCTTCTTGTCACACCCATGTATTTTTTCTGCACTCAACCACATGAAACAGATTCAATTTGAAAACAAAATCAAACAAACATTAAAGCCTTATAGCATTAGCTCAGTTCTGTTTGAGTCTAAATCCTGGTTCAGCGCTGTGGTCAGCAGGCAGAATGGATGGGCCAGGATTAGTGGACCAGCCAGTGGTCCCTTTTTTATTTATTTGTGGAAAATGGAGGGATTGTCCTTGAAATAGAGACATGTCCCTCTATCAACCAACACAGGGGGAAGGAAGCACATTAATCCCTCTTTCCAAACACAAAAAGGCACATTGCCTGCATTTGAAAAAGAGAACTTCTGACCTTTTGACTTTGTCAGGAATGGATTTATGTTGTGTTTTGAATGGTGATGGGGGACTGACATATGCAGCTAAAGAGGGGATCTGGTTCCAACTGTCAAATAAGTTTTGAACAAATTATGTCTGATGATTTCAGACATTTCAGAGAAAATTTAATGCTGATTAGTTTTTCATCAGAACTGCTGACCATCCCAGAACATTATATATATTATGAGTCTTCAGGCAGATTCTTAAGGAATTGTAAATTAAGCAAATATATACCACAGAAGGCTTTAGATGTCAAAGCACACTCACTAAGTTACAACAGGTAAAGGGCTCTGGGAAACTTAATGCAAGGGTTAGAAGAATGAGGAAACTTTCAGGTTGAAATATAAACATGTTAACCAAATAGGCAAAGCTAAAGTATTGCCAAGCCTACTGGAAGGTTTAGCTGATACAGGAGTGGTGGTCCACCATTCTGCTTTGCAGTGTTGCTTGCACAAACAGGGGCTGCTCATGTAGTGCATGGGCTCTCTTTTGCAGATAGTGTGATTTCTGCTCTAGTCAGTGCCACGAATGTCCAGAGGAGTTTTTGGACTTGACGGAGAGGTCAAGACTGGTGGAAAAGAATTGCATTTTATGGACACATAATTTCTGTCATTTCTTCACATATGGCTGTCATTAATATTCAGAGTTATAAAAACAGATTTGTAAACCGAATATTTCTGTATATAATCGTCTATTTTGAGTTCTTGAAGAATTTCGCTTTCATTCCGCCTTTTCTCGGTTGCGCTTCTCTCAGTCTCGCTTTTGCCTCCAGAAGTTTCTCGCTTTTAGTAATGCATAGTTCGTCATAATGGCTTAGAGTCATTTTGCAATCAGGGTTAGGGTGGGCAGAATCTGCTGGGTGGGCAGGGCTTAACTTTAGCAGCCAATTACTGTCTAGATTCCAACACCGTCAAAAGCAAGAAACCTCTGGAGGCAATAGCGAGATTGAGAGAAGCGCAACCGAGAAAAGGCGTAATGAAAGCGAAAACGGATTCTTCAAGAATATTAAACTCAAAATAGACAATTATATACAGAAATATTCGGTTTACAAATCTGATTTTATAACTATGAATATTAATGAAAGCCATATGTGACGAAATGACAGATTTTAATCATTTTGATAATTTTGTGTCCGTAAAATGCCATTTTGTTTTATATAATTCTCAATATTAATGACAGTTTTCTCAAATATAAAATGACATTTATTGGTTATGGATTCTGTTTTTTGGTTCTTAGAACTTTAGAACCTATTTTGATGCCATAATGTACATTCAAGTTAATCTGTGAAAATCTAGCCAGCAATCTGCATTGTCACTCCTTTCAACCGCTTGCATAACTCAACCCGGACACAAAATAAATAAATTCTCTTTACCATTGTGTTAAGTTTGAACAAGATCTATGGTTCTGTCATGCGTATCTGAATTTCACTTTTGAATATTATTTTTTTTATTTGAATATTTGAATTATTTAAATATGTATTATGTATGTTTGAGTAACGTGTGTATGCCGTTTCATAAATAAAGGGCTGATGTGAGACAGCTCTGGAATTGGTGGCTGGGAGACAATGGCATTGTAATTGGTTAATACTATGTTCACTTACTCATTTAAAATTGTACTTTTCTTGGGGAGCCCAGCTGGTTCACCTCTGGCTTAGATTTGAATTTATGGATCTGTTTTTCTTAAATGTGAGAATAAAGTTTAAGTATAATGTGAGAAACACATAATATAAAAACAACATTGTTAAAATTCTTATTAATAAAATACTATATATATATATATATATATATATATATATATATATATATATATATATATATATATGGCAGCTACTTAGCTCCATGTGCTCCAGTTGTAACCTTATCACAGTGTCTCCTAGGGGCATTAACATTTGGCTTTTTATGCAGACAAGTTAGATATGAGTATTATTTAACAAAAAATGCATATATGAGAGAATATATGGAAATATATGGAAAAAGATCACACTGTAACACTAATGGTTAAAATTTTTCTTTGTGATGTTTTCCTTGGTATTAGCAGTCATTCTGTGTCCAGCTGTTTAGCCATTTATATACAGCTCTTTTTCCTTTTTAAATTAATAATTAACTTCTTATTAACCATAAATTACTGATAGAGTTAAATACTTCTAAATTAATGTTAATATAAGTTTTTAAATTATGGTGATTGTTAATTAAAATAATTTGTTTACCCTTCCTTTGCTTACCTTGTTTGTTTATATTAAGGGCTGCGTATCTGACCTTGAAAATCACCCTTCTACTCCCTCCCAAAGCCTTCTCTCTCTCTTTCTCCCTGTCTTTTATTGTTTCTCTCTTTGTTCGTCCTGGAGCACCAAATGGAGTAACCTAACGAGCTTTTGCTGCAGGATGTTATAAATGAGAATTTACACTTGGCTTTGGTAACTAGCACTTGGGATGTTGGTTTCTTTAAAAATGGACGTATTCTTGGACGCTGAGGTATTTGTGTTTTTTTTGTTGTTTTTTTTTTACTGTCCAATGTTCAAGCCTAATAAAAATGTTTTTATTGCCATTGCACAACATACAATGAAAACATTCCCTCACATATAACACATCTGAGGCAGTGTGCATGCACACGCGCACACACACACACACACACACACACACACACACACACACACACACACACAGTGCACTAGGAGCAGTGAGTACACACACACATACCTGAGAAGCGAGCAGCCATCCCCAGAACCCACAGCAGTTGGGGTTAGTTGCTTTGTTCAAGGGCACTTCAGCCATTGATGTTGAGGGAGAAAGCAATGCTGTTCCTATTACCCCAAATTTCTGGATAGCATGGGTTTGAATCTGGCAACCTTCCAGTCCCAATCTTGCTTCTGTAACTAATAAGCCATGGCTGCACCCATAAAGCATAGAATAAAAATGATCTGAAATTAAGATTTAAAACAAATATTTTTTAATGGAAAAAACTGTTAGGGGTCATGTGGTCAAGTTATTATATCAAACATCTACTTTAATATTGTGAAGCTGGCTTTACTTAGAGAAACTTCACCACTGAATTTGCATGAAGCAGATGTCTTGTGAAATTTGACAGTTAAGACAATGCATTAAAAATGTAAATATCATGCAGCCAGGCTTGAGTATAGTCTAAGATAACCATATGGCTTTATAGGTGATTTATAATAACCAAAAAACATTTTTCAGCCATCAGTTGTGTGTGTGTTGGGATATATCTGGTAATACTTTCTGGAATTGTTTTTAAAGAAACCCACATAATCTAGGCCTAGTTACAAAGGAGAGATAAACCTATCTCTAAATTTTGCATTTACAAGATCCTGCACCGAAGGCGTTGTAAGTTGCTCTCTCTGGGCATCACAGGTTCATGTGCCATCGATGTTAAAGAAAACCGCAATGTGGACAACCTCTCCTCCAAGGAGGGGCTTGGGGAGGGCCTGCAACTGGCCAATGGGAGCACGTCGGGCTCAGGCCGCAAGAGACCGCTGGAGGAGGGTAACGGTCATGCGCACTCCAAGTTCCGACCTAAGAAGCGCAAGAAAGCACCAGGGCCTGTGTTACCCAAAAATGCCTTGATGCAGCTCAATGAGATCAAACCTGGTCTGCAGTACAAGCTTTTGTCTCAGACTGGACCTGTCCATGCACCGGTTTTCGCTATGACTGTGGAGGTCAATGGTCAACTCTTCGAAGGCACTGGCCCAACCAAGAAGAAGGCCAAACTGAATGCAGCCGAAAAAGCTTTGCGATCCTTTGTTCAGTTTCCCAATGCTTCCGAGGCTCATCTGGCCATGGGGCGCACACTGACCATCAACACAGATTTCACTTCAGACCAAGATGACTTCCCCGACACTCTGTTTAACGGCTTTGAGACACCCATCCCTCCTGAAGATTCCTTCTGCCTGAATCCCAGCTCCAGCATGCCTTTGTCATACCAGGAAGAGTGTCCGCTGCCCATCCCACTGACCCACACTACACTGCTCCCCATGACCCCTGCCCTCACTGCACCACCTATTGGCCATGGCAAGAATGCAGTGATGATCCTCAATGAGCTGAAGCCAGGTCTCAAGTACGAGTTTGTGGCCGAGAGCGGTGAGAGCCACGCCAAGAACTTTGTGATGGCTGTGACCATTGATACCCACACTTTCCAGGGCTCCGGACGAAACAAGAAACTGGCGAAGGCCAGAGCAGCACAGGCAGCACTTTCTGGGCTTTTCAACATGCAGCTGGACCAGACTCCCTCCAGGCAGCCCATTCCTAGAGATGGACTACAGCTACACCTGCCACAGGTAAGAGCAATCATAACCAAGCCACACATACACGTACCATTTGCAACTTTTATACTTATGTATCACAGACCATGAACCCTATACTGTAGGGGTGCAATTTTACATACTCTTCAATTTCTTTTAATTCTATTGTGCTCTTGAGTAGGTCACAGTAATGAGTGTTTCTTTTGTTATGGATTATTAATGTAAAAATACTCTATATATTCACTGGTTTTACATTTTTTGCATCACTGGCTTTGTTTATCTAACACTTGTCCTTATAAAAGGATCTGCCAATCTTCATTAGTGCAGATATTAATTAAATCACAGTTTAATTGTGATTGAGGTGGCTTTCAAAAGGAGTCAGTCATTAAACCCTTAAGCTTTCTGTTTGCATTCATAGCATTTATTTACACATCAGATAATCCTGCCTCCCTAATCCCTCTATTTTCCTCAGTATAATGAGGCAGAGAAATAAACTAATCTTAATTAACATCAGAGACTTTCGAAGTGCTCAAACAGGGAAATGCATCACTGTCACTTTCCTGTCCACAATACACAGGATTTCCTTGTGTATGTTTGTGTGTGTCTGTGTGTGTTCTTTTTCATTTCCAAATTTACTCTCTTTTTTATTTCATTTGTTTAGTAGTGTGGGGGGGAAATGCAGAGGCATGTTTGCTTCTTAGGTTTTGCACTGGAGCTTCAAGATTAATGCAGATGTGAAATCTTATGTATACCAATTAGTATGATGAAAGTGGCCTTTCCTAAATTCACAAAAAGAGCTTTAATTGGAACAGAAATTTTGGCTTGAACCCACATAGACCCAAGCAGTTTCTATCTGAACCAAACATGTCACAAACAATCAAACATTTGAGTCTAAAACTGACAGAAGGCCAACTTTTTTTTATTGAACCTATCTGTAATCACCCAAACTGGCAAAACCTTTTATCTCAAAAATGGTAAGACAGTTACATCTTTTGACAATTGTTTAATGAAGATGATGCAAAGAAATTTCAGAAAATTAATGTCAATATCATGTAAGAATGTAAATGTAAAAAAAGTTTTTAAACTATTTTTGACTATACTATGTTAAAACCCTTTTCAGTATATTTGCACATTCATTTAGGAATTAGGAATGCTTTGTACCCCACAAATATGAAACAGCACGTGTGAATTAGCTGTATCTCCTGCACATGCTGCACAGGTACCGCCTCGTGTATAAAGCTCATGGAGCATTTTCCGCTGTGAGAACAGATTGGACACAGGACCACCCACTAAGGGACCTCCCCAGACCTGATACTTTGGAGCTTCGGAGCACACACACACAGGACAAATCGGGAGTCATTACCAATCTGATCTCTAACATTAAATAGCACACATACAGACAGTACTTGTCTTGCACACAGGCTTTAATATCAACATATAAACCTACCAATGGCATAACAGCTAGCTCAAATTCAAACAATGGACAGTGGTTGAGTGACAACCTGCAATGTTTGCTTGCTTGATTAAAAAAAAAAATCCTCAGATAGCTAGTGATCTGTGCCTCAGAGTAGCAGAAATGAGGACTGCTGCTAATAATTGTATTGTCTTGGTGTCAAGTGATTAAGTCTATAAATCCTCATCTGAACTACTTACTGGAGCCACCACACCCCAGACAGTTAAACTGTAACTGGTATTACATGTGTGAGTGAGAGACATGTAGGGATTGCTGTATTTTTATTGTTAAAATATGGTGTTCAGTCATTTACTTTGTACTGTTTTAACATTTTTTCACCGAGGACAAACTTCGATTTTTATATAATAACAACAAAAAATGACTTTTTAATCTTAATTTTTAGGGACGCTGGGACCCAATTTAGGGTTACTTGTGGAATGCATTTGAAGTCTTGATGCCTTTCTGTAAAACTGCTTTGCCACAATATAATTTTTAAAAAGCACTATATAAATACATTTTGATTTGATATAAATACATTATATTCTAGAAGCCTTTATATCACAGCAGAACATTGCTTTTTTGTGTTCTGATGAGGTATCAAGCTCTGGAATACTCATCCCATTTCACAGGGCAAGATTTTAACCACTACACATTGTAACTCAGTTCCAAGAGGCAAGATAACACTCAAATGCAAGGGGGTACAATTAAAAAAACAGGATTCACCCTTAAATTGCTTAAAACAGACTCAACAAGAACCCCGTTTCTCGCTGCTTCGTGTCCAGGTATGGGATGAGCAGTGGCTCATCATCATTTAAAGAATCAGTCACTGAAACCAGCCATTCTAAACAGGGTTGTTAGCAGTGCTGTGTTGTTTGATCCGTGTGGTACTTTGACCAAGGAATGACACAAACATTTCATTAAGACCCCAGATCTGTGTTAACTTGTGGAAATGGGTACAGTGTGTCACCTTTAATCATTCTTTTGGCTTTTAAGGAATGCAGTGTTGTATTATCAATGTGTGTCTTGCGAATGGTTGTAACTCTCTCTGTGTGTGTGTGTGTGTGTGTGTGTGTGTGTGTGTGCGTGTGTGTATCAGGTTCTGGCTGATGCTGTATCTCGGCTGGTTGTGGATAAGTTCAGTGAGTTGACGGACAACTTTACTTCACCTCACGCTCGACGGAAAGTTCTTGCAGGTGTTGTCATGACGACAGGTACATGCCTCTCTCAGCCTCCACATTAAAATAACTCTTACTGTAAAGCTACTGTAGATACTTAACACATACCCTTTGTGCTTTGTTCTTGTTCCTAAAATATTATGTAGTGTATCATATTCTAATTAATGTTTAAGTCCACATTGTATATATTTTATTACATATAAAATAAGCATTTAAGATACATGTAATGTATGTGTATATGTATGTGTATAAACATGTAGGACAATAGATCTAAATGTCCAAACTCTTTTTTGTACCTGTTGGATAGGTATAGATGTGAAGGATGCTCAGGTGATCTGTGTTTCTACGGGAACCAAGTGCATTAATGGGGAGTACATGAGCGACCGGGGATTGGCTCTAAACGACTGTCATGCAGAGATCATCGCACGCAGGTCACTCATCAGATACCTGTACAGTCAACTGGAGCACTTCCTCGGGTTTGTCAGCACACAGGATAATGCATAATAAATACACAAAATATTCAAATGTTTTTGGCTACCTGCTCATTCCATATATAGGGAGTTGTTCCTCTTTGCTTCATTAACAGCTTCCACTCTTCTGGGAAGTTTTTATACTAGATGTTGGAACATTACTTTTGAGTATTTGATGGCATTTAGTTACATAAACATTAGTAAAAAGTAACATTTTGTATCTCACAATATTGTCAATATTGTATCTCACAAAGTAGCCTTATTAACTTAAGAATGGCAGAAATTCAGTCATTGCTACTACTAGAATCCCGGCTGCAGAAACTTCACTATGTAAATTTGGGAGGAGGGTAGGAATCTACCCACCTTCCTCTCTCCCTCCCCTTGCCCCTCAGGACAGTGCTGTAAAATTGAATTACACTCTGCAACTGTAGGGGTGTCCAAAAGCAAAAATATAAATTCTTACCCAGTGTTCCTCTACACTTCAGAGCACCCCTACCATTTTGTATTTCTTTGAAAATTATGTCAAGTCTGTGTTCAGTACTGAATGTGTCAAAAATGTCTGCACTTTAATGGAGCTCAATTCAATCATAAGGGTATCTACAAATTTTAGGACATAACCTCTATCACTAATATTGCACCATTTGGTTTTAATTGGTTTTCACAGTTTTACAGCTTTAAAACTAAAGAAGCAAACTTCCCAGCAAAGACTCCAGAAATATCTTTGCTGATCAACTACATCAAGGTTGAGAGTGGAAAACTGTACATATGATTTTATGGCAAAGTATACATTTAATGTGTGTAAACTAGGTCCAAAACCCCAATGGCCACATTCCCAAGTGTGGAAACTTGACTTTAAAAGCCAGTCTCACCAAGCATTGAACTGGAACTGTGTTCTCTAGATTCTATTTGAGATGTGGATTATGGAAAGTTTATTCTCTCTCTCTCTCTCTCTCTCTCTCTCTCTCTTTCTGTGTGTGTGTAATTGGTGTCATGGCTTGTTTGAGTGGTCTGTGTGTTAAATAGTGATTGATTGATTGGTTTGATGGCTGACAGGGCATGGACCCTTCTGCTCATTTTCAGCTGCAGAGTTCATTTTCTGCCCATTTCAGCAGCTCTAACCAGATCAGTGTGTGCATGTGTGTGTGTTTGTGCGTTGCAAGGTAACAGCTGGGATTTTCACAAGCTACTTCATGCAATTCTTGAGTCTTTATCTCAGTCTTCAACAGATTGTAATTGAAATCATCCAGGTTCTGGTGAATGAAATATTGTAAATGCTGCGCTGAAGAGATATTATACATGAAAAAAAATGTTATACTTTTTAGGCAGAAATAGATTTATTTAATATAAATAAGAATTTAAAATGTAGTCACAGTGTGTTGAGTTATTTGTTTGTGTGTGTGTTTTGCAGTAACAGTGCTGAGGATCATGCAAAGTCTATATTCTGTCGCTGTGAGCCATTCGGTTACCAGTTGAAGGAGGGAGTTCAGTTCCACCTTTACATCAGCACATCACCCTGTGGAGATGCTCGCATCTTCTCTCCACACGAGGCTGCCGTAGATGGTGAGTATCAGAAATACTTTAATATCGTTCAGCTAAATTCAGTAAAGTTCCTTGAAATTCATCTCCTTTAGCAAATTTCCACCAACGAGCCTCGAACACAGTGATATTGAGCTGGACATTTACAATGTTTCATATGAGTAAATAAATAAATAGGAAATAAAACAGGAACATGCCCCATTTGTGTGTGTTTCTGGGGCTGAGTTTGGCTGTGTTTGGCATGTTGGTCAGAGCCACGGCTCTGCATTACGTTTCTCTGCTGTTCACAAGTTCAGCGGGATGGCTCGGAACTCAGCAACATTTACACATCTCACTCTAATTTAACAAAAATAAAACAATGACTCTGACAGTTTATCTGTGGCTTTGGCACTGTATGTAGCCACAGTGATGCCCCCTCACTGATGACATATCCTTGGTTCCCCTCTAAACGTGCAGAAACGCAGGCCAGTTCAATGGAAAGAACCAAGGTTCCAGGAATGGAACTTGTTAAAGAACAAGAGTTCTTTTGGTGGATAAGCACTACATTTCCATCCTGTTTTGTTCAAGTGACATTCATTTAGTTCAGTACTGATATATTCAGTTTAATTCTGTTAGTTCCTTTCAATATAATTCACTTAATTTAAAATGGCTTCATATTAAATCAGTTCAGTCCAGTTTAATTCAGTCCTCTTCAATTGAATTCAGTTTAATTAACTACAGTTCAATATTTTTAGCTTTAATTTCAGTAAGATCTTTGTGTTTAGAAGAACACTAGGTAAGATATTAGTTTTTTGCTACTGGGGCTCCCCCAGTATAATTAAATTTTATAACATTGTATTGAAATCAATTCAGAGAAGGAAGGAGGGAGCATGGTTTCCTACCATCCTCCAAAAGTTACATAAGTTTCTGCAGTGCTGATCCCAGAGTAACAGCAACAGAGGCTCTGTTTTCCCTACAGCTCAGTGGTGCAAAGTTTTTAAAGCTGCAATTTTAAACAAAAAATTTTACATAGTGTTCCTTTAATTTAGATCAATTTATTTTAACTTCTTTCAGCTGATCTATGTTTAAATGAGTTCTGTTTAATTCCATTTATTCTACTTCAGTTATTTATTTCACTTTCTGTTAATCATAAATTAGAAAATAACAATAATCTGAAGTAATGAAGCAATGAATTAAAAAGATTTTTTATTCAAGAATACGTTATGGGAATGTGGTTAATTTAGGTAAAAACCTTTAGCTCAAACTGAAATTATGAATTTGTAGTGGAAATATGTGCACACTTTTTCATTACATGTAGAAGAAGACAGTTGTTATTGTCTGTGTGCTCACACAGAAATCAATCTGGATTATAAGAAAACCTCTGAGGCCCCAGTGCTGAGAATGTGTGATTAGCTTTGTCGCGACATAATACCTGGCCTGACGGATACACTGAAAACGAGAAAAAGCTCTGGTCTGTATCTGGATGCTAATCTTCTGCTGATAGTGTGATATATCTGACGCAGATGTCTCCCTGTGTCGTAGTCGTCTCTGTTGAACAATAGGCACGTTAGCCAAGCTGCCACATCTGCTGAAACGAGAATAAAATAATAATCTGATTAATCTTATAATGTTTTAGCTGCTTTTATATGATAGGGATTGGACTTCTCATTTTGTTCTCATTTACTCACCATGGGAAAGATGTAAACAGATGTTGTATTTAGGGCTGTCCATGTTAATACGTTGAAACGTGATTCTTCTGGAAATGTTAATACATTTTTAATGCAAATTAATCATTTTAACAACATTTTACCATAATTAATTCATTTTACAGAGCCTAGTGATGTTATAGCAGGTTTGAAAATTTGAAAATTATAATAAAGTAAAAAGTAGGGTTACTTTTATGGTTTGTCATGCATATCTCTCTACACATTTATTTGTTGTATCTCCCTTTCATAAAAACAAGGAAATACTACCATTTTAACTCATGATTAATCTTCATTAATCACAGAATGTCACTGTGATTAATGCAATTACAATTCTTAATCAATTGACTCCACTAGATATATAATTTTAGTGAGTGAACCCATTTTCCATTTCCTCCGTTGAGAGGAGTAGCAATCCATAACTAATCATCCAGTTATAGTCTTGTGGCTGAATAGCATCAAATACTTAAAGCAATGTTTCAGAGTATAGTATAAAGACTTCCCAGAACAGGGGAAGCTGTTGCTGCAGGAATACAAATCTATGTATAATAGCCATCATTTTAGAAGGAACAGTGTATATAGGATCTGGTGTTTTAGAATAGGAGGAATGTTGCAGTGCTGTAGGTCTTCGGAAACTGAAAGTTGGGTGCATCTCTATTTTAAACCATCACTGATGTGGAATGTGTTTTCTTTTTCATTTCTCTGTCCAGATCAGGGTGACAGGCATCCGAACAGAAAAGCCAGAGGGCAGCTCCGGACCAAGATTGAATCTGGAGAGGGAACAATTCCAGTGCGAGCCAGCAACACCATCCAGACCTGGGATGGAGTCCTTCAAGGAGAGAGACTACTGACCATGTCCTGCAGTGACAAGATTGCCAGGTATGGTCATTTATTCTCCCCATGCAATTATACACAATATGCCCTTTTTAGAACCCCCTCCTCTGCAGCTCGATGTTGCTGATGTCCGTTTAGCTTATCAGCTCATGCCAGGCTCATAATTTTTGGCAAAGTATGTAATTGCAATATTTCTTATGATTTTGTTTTCATCTTCCCCATTTTCAGCAAAAGATGGTCTACAGTTTGTAACTGCATATCTATATAGTAGACATATATTTGGGCAAAAGTATGTGGACATTTCTAAATTCAACTATTTTTTTAATGAATGCTATTAAAAGCATTTGGCAGTTTCTACTCTTCTGGGATGGATATAGGCTACATGCAAGAACATTGCTGTGAGGATCCGATGGCACTGGTGAGGTCAGGTACTGAAAGTTCTGGATCTGAAACACCACTGCGACTTGTGGAGCATTAGCTCTCCCACAGTTCCACGCCAACCCAGCACTAATGGCAATTTTATTGGGCATAATGACCTTTGGCTCTTGTGTTCCATTTTATGCTAATTCGTAGAGATTATACAAATTGTGTGTTGCACAATTCAATACATGTGTAATCAAATTTAAAACTGCTAAACTCATTCGTAATAAGGGGTGTCCACAAACATTTGCATATATAGCAGACATAGCTATCATGTCCTATACTAGCAGGAGCATCCTAAGGAAGCAGAGTGGGTAATTTAAATACTTGCGTTAGAACTTTCTCCAGATTTATTTTTCACCATAAACAGCCACTGATTGGTGACTTTTTTCAGTGATATCAGGATGTTTTTAAAGCTGGCAGGTGGGCATGCTTTAGGCATCATGATCCTTCATCAGTACAGCCATACAGCTGTTTCATGTGCATACAAACACACATACACACACACACACTCACGGTGATTGGTATTCAGGAATTCACTGCTGACTTCAGGTGGTCTGCTATTTCCACCCTCCTCTTTGATTACACTTCTGGGGTGAAGTCAGACCCCTCAGTCTCTAAACACACACACACATTTGTTTTTGTACCTTATCAGTACATAGGGTTTTGTATATACATCTATGTAGCTAAATGTAACAATTGGTTGTATTGCGTATATATATATATATATATATATATATATATATATATATATGTATATATACATATATATATTAAATTTGAATGAGAGTTAACAAATAGTTTTCCACACAGTTAGTTACACACACTCCTATTGCATGAGAACTGTCTGCTCTTATCTGTAATAATTATAGGGTTCTTTAATAAAAATACAAGACTTTGACTGGGCTACTGTAAAATCTTAATTTCACTAATTTGGAGACATTCAGAGAACTTATTCTTGTGCTTATGATAATTGTCTTGCTGAAAAATTCTATCCTGAAAGTGTATGAAAACACAAACACAGCCCTGGTACTGCGTTATATTTTCTCCTTTTCCACAGATTTTATACTCTAGTACTTTCTGAAAGTAGCTGATTGGCCAAGCCAAAAGCTCTAATGGTCCAATCACTTACCATCTTCTCAGAGCATGCCCCCCCATGTCACCTCCATTAAAGGCTGATTACAGCTTTGATTACAGCTTTTACAGAAGCAGTGAACCTGCTGAGATTGTTCTCTGACTTACTCTCTCTCTCTCTCTCTCTCTCTCTCTCTCTCTCTCTCTCTCTCTCTTTCTCTCTCTCTCTCACTCTCTTTCTCTCTCACACTCACACACACACACAAACCCATATACTGCAATACACACACAGCAAATGTCCTGTTTAATCACTGAAAAAAAACATGATCTTTAAGTATATAGTCCCCTTAGTGAGTGGAAGCTTAACAGAGAATAGTTTAAGTAAATGTTAAAGTTTAAGATTAATTTGAATATAATTTCCCCTAAACTAATGTGGCAGAGGGGAGGGGAAATGAAAATAGGTAGAAAATGTTCTTGAGAAAATAGGAACTGGTGTCTCACCAAAACTGTTCCTATCAGAATCCCAAAGATGTGGAGCTGTAGAGAAGCAGGAAATAGTCACAAAAGGAGAGAATCCAAGAAAAAAAAAGTTACTGGAGCTCTCAAAAAATGGGCTGACACCAGGGCACAAACATCAATGTTATTTTTGTTTTTAGTTATTTGGCCATTACATTTAGAGAGTGACAAACAATTTAAACATCTCTGAAATGACATGATGCTAATGCATGGTATGTAAACTATCTTCCTGTCTCTTCATCTATCTCTATCTATTGCTTTCTGTCTCAGGTGGAATGTAGTAGGGGTGCAGGGTTCCCTGATGAGCTATTTTTCAGGACCCATCTATTTCTCCAGCATAATCCTGGGGAGTTTGTATCATGCAGACCACCTGTCTCGTGCCATGTACCAGCGCATAGCAGATATAGAGGAGTTACCTCAGCCCTTTAATCTCAACAGACCACTGCTCAGCGGTAGGACCACCCATAATGCAAAAAACACTTTTTCCTATTTGCATATCTCAGTGAGTCCTACACTTCCCAAAGCAACCTCCATGTACAACTGGTTACTAACTGTATAGAATAACAATGTAAATTTATCTCTTTTTTTTCTCTCTCGTTTCTAAATGTCTTTCTGTAGGTATCAGTAATGCTGAGGCCAGGCAGCCAGGTAAAGCTCCCAACTTCAGTGTGAACTGGACAGTTGGAGATCAGGGGTTAGAAGTAATTAATGCCACCACAGGGAAAGATGACCACGGACGGCCATCTCACGTCTGTAAACATGCATTGTACAGCCGCTGGGTTCAACTACACACAAAGGTGCACATTAAACCTTAATTCTAGTTCTATGAAAGATTTTATATTAACTTTATCCCATTCAACTATAAATCTCATTTCTAGAAAAGTTGGGATGTATTCTCATTTTTTAATTCACTTGAACTTGTATTTAACAGATAAAAACACAAAGAAAAAAATATTCAAATATGGAATGGCATATTTCAAGAATGGCAAATATTTCAAAATGTAATCAAATTTAGAAACTGAGACACAAGAACAACTGGAAAAAAAGACATGTTTTCCACTGTGTTACATCACCATTTGTAAACATGTAGATATTTTCCTCTCCCACAAATACGACTTAACAGTTACACCTTTACAAATTCCTCATTGCAGGTACACAAATCCATTTCTACAGGTTTGCAACTCCTGAAGAGATTTTTTCTGTGACAGATTTACAGATTCACATGTGTGACTATATATACCTACAAACTGTTGCCTGATTCTCCTCTCCATGATGTACCACAGGTGTGAGAGTGCAGGCAGGCCAGTCAAACAAACACATTCTGTTTCTATGGATCCACATTATCGTAGCACATGCAGAATTAGGCCTGGAAGAAGCTAGATCTTGCTGAAATAACCATTGACTTCCCAGGATCAGACATTGTCCTGATGATAGCATATGTCTTCTGTTGCAATGAAAATGCAATGTTCTTCTGTTGTTTTTGAACTGTTTGACAATCCTCTCACAAAGTGTAACACAAAGTGGAGAGCCAAAAATCAGGTTTGAGTGTGCCTTTCTTCGAAGCTCAGTAACTATACTTATACCAGTTACCAATTTACCTGCCTATTCAAATGTATCTTGAATATTCTATAAAACTTTTAGTCTTATCCTGCCTCTGTTCCAACCTTTGGAGTGTGTTGCAAGAAGCAACTACAAAAAAAAATTCAGGAAAACACCATGGAGAGGGCACCAGTCCTTCACATGGCGACACACACTCACACATTCATACCTATGGACAGTTCAGTGTCCCCAATCCACCTACCAACGCGTGTTTTTGAACCATGGGAGGAAACTGGAGAACCCGCAGGAAACCCACACGGACACAGGGAAAACACAAAAAAAAAAAATTTATATTCCCAAAATTATAATTTTTTCTTTGTGGTTTGCCAATAACAAAAGCTATGTGTGTATAATGCTCACTACCATTGGACTGTGGAGCAGTGGAATTGCTTTCTCCAACATGTAATCATCCAACATCAGTACCTGACCTCACTAATGATCTTGTGGCTGCCATAACAGCAATGTTAAAACATTTAATTTAAAAGAGGAGTAAAAGTTGTTTCTCTCTCTCTCTCTCTCTCTCTCTCTCACTCTCTCTCTTTACACACACGCACAACACACATGTTCTTCCTATATATTTCTTTTTCTCTCTCAGCTCTCCCAAACAATGAGGATCAGAGGGGAGAATCCAGCGTCATATCACGAGGCCAAACAAGGAGCAGTGGAGTATCACCATGCCAAACAGACTCTGATTAAAGCCTTCCAGAAATCAGGCCTTGGAGCCTGGGTCAAAAAACCCATCGAACAGGACCAGTTCTCTCTCAACCCTTGAGAAAGAGTATGAGAGAGAGAGAAGAAAAAGGAAACTGCATGGAAGGACTGTTTCAGCTCATCATTTCAGGTTGTTTTAAAGGAGCAAACATGTTTTCCCCACCAGAAAATTGCAAAAAACACCAACTTGAATTAACCAGCCAATACTCCATTAAGTGGATGCCCACATGGGGACAGCCATGTTTAAAACAGTGTTCAGTTCTGATTCATCCAGAATAAATCCAGAAGAAGAATCACTGGATAAAATGTCAGACTGCTCCTTTAACAACACATTCCCTGTTTATGACATGTATGTTTTGTGTTTGCTACTGCTACTGTTTGTTTATATATATATAATAACAATAATGAAAATTAAGTTTCTATAATGGTCGTTTAATAAAGAAAATGAAAATAACCCTGAACATTTGAAGAATCTTTTGCATGATTAAATGGTTCTATATGGCACCAAAATTGGTTCTTCTGTTGAAATTAGCTTGACATCATGAAAATAGAGAAACCACCTTTGGTGCCATATAGAACCCTTTTCTGAAACTATATAAAACCATCTAGCACATTCTCCATCAACCTGAAGAACCCCTTCACGATGCAAAGAAAACTTTAATCATGCAAATTGTCCTTCTTGTGTTCAGGGTTCTATTTGCTCTATCTCCAATTTTTCAATTTCATTTAAATACGGCTGTTGCTCTTTAACTTAACTTCTTTTTTTTTTTTTTGGAGAACGAAGATGTATTGCTTCCATTGTGTGCTTTTCTGTGTTATTTTATATATTTTGTACTAATGTGTTGTTAAAAAGCTACTTTCAGTTCATGTCCAGACACAAGGTGTTTTTTGCCAGAGTTTTGTTTGTAATAGAAATTATTTTGCAAAGTTAACAAAGTAAACAAAAGTATGTCAGAAAATTTAAGTGTTTTCAGTAAATATTGTGTAGCATCTTCCTTAATATTTGTTTATTTTGTTATTATTTTATGTTGTTATTTTACCAAATTACCTCATCATATTACATTACTTTTAACACCTGCATTTTTAACTGCTTATTCCTCTTCGGAGAACTGAATGTCTAAACAATTCCCTTTAATATATAGGATTTGTAAAGATTAGCATTTGAAAGAATGGGGGAAATTACAGTCCAGCCTAATACATGCTTACAATTTGCTTTATTTCCAAAAAGAACTATGAATTAAAATTCCCTAAATTACATGCCCTTATTATTTATTTTTAATTATTATTTCACCCAGTGGGTGTTAACATGGCTTTAAATTGATTTTGTTATTAAAGACTCTACTGCAATTCTAAACAGTCTTTTAATCATGTTTGTTATTTGTCTAATTATTTGTCTATATTAATGTAGTTGAATCATATATATAGTAATTATGTATTCATTTACCCATGTACTTATGGGTTTCTATACGTACATCCTCTGGGTGCTCCGGTTACGGGAGTGTACGGGTGTGGGTGTAGGCTCCAGACTAACCACCACACTTAACTGGATAAGTGGTTACAATATGAATTAATGCATTAGGTTAATTGATAATTATTTATTTCACATATATTTTGGCAATCTCCAACGGTCTATATAGGGCAGTCATTTTCTAAATCTAGAATTTATAATAAATAAATAAATAAAAATTAAGAAGAAACCTATTTTGTCCCATAGGGTATAGAGGACAACTCTCTGTACCCTATGGGACAAAATAGGTTTCTTCTTAATTTTTATTTATTTATTTTTTGCACTGGAGTTATCAGGCAAATGCCTAACAAGAAACAGAAGCTAATATGTGTAGTGTTAGCATAATGCTAAAGTTCTCACTTGTCTCATTTTGTGATGATTTGTTCAGTAATTTCTAATAGAGTATTACTATTATTACCTATGTTTTCTGGCATACTGTTAGCTATAAAAATGTATGTATTAAAAAATATTATATTATAAAAATATTGCTCAGTAGATCCAGATCTGTCCAGATAGAAGGGCAGCATTTCCCCTCTACACATGCAGAACTGCAAGATAAAAGCTACAAATAAACCCTTCAAACACCTAATTTAAACACCTCATGTATAGCCAGGAAAGTTAGCTAATCCTTTTTTCACCAAATAATGTCTTTGTGTTAGGTCTCCAGATTTATATGCATTTTCCTTGCCACTGTTCCCTTTGGCTTGCTTACCTTGGTCTTTCTGATTCACATTTTCTGTTGGTCTGGTACTACTTCTGTAATGCTGCTTTGCAAAAACATTCCTATAACATTTGATTTGACAATTTATGTAGCTGTTCTAAAGCCTTTTAGTTAAAATGAATTGCATAATGTTTATACATAAATATTTTACACTGTAGTGGGTTTTTTGATTTGACCCAAACAGTAGGAGAGCTAATGCACCATGATTTGACATCCTGCAATCAAATGTTGGAGATTTAACACTTAACACCTTGTACTTTCACTCAACGTAAGTGGTTTTAAAGAAAGACACCTAGTTGCAGGAATTAAACTCAAAGGTGAGGAGAATGTATTTCCTTTTCCTTGAAAGGCAATTTGCAGATAAAGGCCTTAATCCTACCTCACCTTGAGTCAAATCGACTTCTCAGCACATTTTTAATAATTGCACATTATATTTCATCACAAATCTTTACTGCTTTCCCCAAAACCACAAAAAAAACCTTCCTGCTTCTCTTCAGAGGGTTGGAAAAAAGATATGAACTTTGGGCTTTTTTAAGAATATATTTTCCTCCTGCTCTCCTGAGAGTGGTGGAGTCAGAGGAGATGAGGAGAGAGGGGGGTGGTGGGGATTGGGGTTGTGATGGACGATAAGGCTTGTTTGCGTTTAACTGAAGCAGAAAGGACAGGTAAAAATATCAGACCAGAGATTATTGGCCACTCTTGTGTGTCGCACAGGTGTGAGACGCTGATATGGAGGGTGAGAAGGGGGCGGGGGGAGAGAGAGTGGCAGCTCCACAAATATCATCAGCACTCTCTGTTTCAAACGGGAATGTGGGGCTTATCTAAATTACCTTTATTTTAAAGACCAAGTCAACAACAACTAGAAAATATTTAGACAATTTAGATCCAATTTGCCTAATGACCAGAATACATTTCTTGTTTTATTATGGCTAATTCCTGTTGTTATTTGTTAAGTTTGACAAAATACCTAGGTTTTAAACTGTAAAATTCAATATTTGTTTTCTCACTTAATTAACAAAGTTAATGAAAACACTTTTTTTAATTAATAAAATTCAGAAAATGTTTCAAAATTTGCTAGATAGTTTGGGTGCTCGAAACCGGTCTAATGTGTTTATGAAGCCCCAGCATCTGTAAATGAGTAAATAAACCAAATAGTAACACAGCTGCAGACCAGTGTTGAATTAATTAGTAATACAGTTAGCATAATTTTGAACTTTGAGCTACAGGTTATATTAAGTACATTAAGAAAATAGCACTGATATTAAATTAAATCAGGAATTCAGACACCAGACATTCCCAAGCTGATCAAAAATATTTTGGCATTATGTAGATTTTGGATGAAATTATTCAAATTTCTGCTGCTTATTATTGTTTTCTACTTGCTGCTTTGTCAGCGATTGGCAGAGGGTTTTATGTTCTGTGATCACAATAATGCTATTTAGTGTTCAATTTCGGTTCACTAAATAGCAGTATCTGCTGCAAAATGTCAGCCTTGGCATGCCTCATATTCAATGGCATTTTGTGATTGGACAGCTTCACTTACAGGCTTTCCGTGGCATTTAGCTCCTACACATTTGAAAGCTTTGGTTAATTGGACTTCTGAAAAACACATTATTGCACCTGCCGAAACTCAACGAATAACATGACGTTATTATTTACAGGAAGAAAATACACAAATAGCTGTGGGACGTTCAGACCTGTCTGTTATTCTAAGAATTAATAAGAATTTAAAAGTTTCCTTCCTTTTTGAAATAAGAATTACTGTTATACATACAACTGATGTATAGCTTATGCCTTGAAACACTGCGTTTCACATTGTATTTCTTGATGCAGCAACAGACTTTGTTAGGTGACGTTTCTCATGCAAAGCCATTTGAGGCTGCACTTTAAACAGTGGTATCTGGCTTTGCCAGTAGACCGATATTTATCCATATTCCTAAATCTTTTCAAAATATAATGTTTTAAAGGTGGTCATTCACCTGAATTATTTGCTAAATTATGTCCAACCACTTCCTGTAATGGTGGTTGCATTACAGAGCTCCACATTGTGTTCATGTCAAATTACATGACCATAGTTCTTGTCTGAATTTATTGACTGATGTACCATTCAACCTAGCAAGGTCCCTGATGTTTGTAAACAAAATATGACCACTCACCCATCCAACACACACACACACACACACACACACACACACTAGCACACTCACAATTTCAGTTTCACTGCTGTGCTGAGAAGAGAATCATGTCTGGACACCAGTGATTACTAAGTATTTTCAACCGTTTATTGACTATCTGCAGTCCAGATCTCTCTCTCTTTCTTTCTCAAACCACGACCTGACCAAACCAGAACTGACCACTAGTACAAAAAGAAATGTTAGAATTTCTGTAAGATTCAGGGAGAATGTGTATTAGATCAGACTTTCGTTAATATATAAAAGATACATAATTTAATTCGTAATATTAATCTTTATGAATTAATATTAATGACCCTTCAGGATTTAAATACCGTTTGATATGCTCCCTCTGTTGTCTCTTTTCTGCCATCTTGTGGTACTTGTTGGTACTACCCTGCCAGACGTTTGTGGACACACATCCAGCATTTTCTCTGAAATGAAGGGCCTTATTCAGGAGTTTATTCCTTTTCGCTGGAGCAGGCGTTTCTTCTGTTCTGGGAGGGCTTGTTATATTGTGAGAACTTGATGGAATTTAAGCACATAAAAAACCATGTTCTCCCTGTCACTCGTTTGTATATAGACTGTCTGGCCAAATAACAGTCGCAAACGCTGATAAGCTACATTCACTGTACTTTGTATCATGAATGTAGAATCAGGAATATTGTTTATTGTTGGTGCCGATCGGACGATGGTCTATAAATTAAGAATATGAATCAAACAATCCTACGCTATTTATCAAATACTTTGCAGTTTGTAGACTTGTGTGTGAGATTTGGAACATAGATCCTATGAATATGGGCGGGAACTGTCGTCATGCTGGTCTGCAATTGGTCCGTTTTGCGGAAGTAGGTTTTGACTTCACTTTCAGCAGTTATTTTGAAAAGCAAAACAAAGAAACAAAGGCGCCGTTGTTGTAAATAACATAAATATGAATGATCACTAACTGAGGAGATTCCAGGTAGGCTCTGGACCCACCGCGACCCTAAAATTGGATAAGCGGTTACAGATAATGGATGGATGGATGGACTAACTGAGGAGTACTTGGATTTTAAGATCTAAAGGTAGGATTAGAGTGTGTATTAGAACCAGCGTTCATTAAATTACCTCTGTTTAGTTTGTTTATGTGTGTGTACTGACTGTAAAGTTGAGAGATGTAGCTATATTAGAGTTAAGATCAAAATCAGTACCGTTGATGCCTCGGTTTGTTTGATATTAGTGGGTTGTCTTTTAGATTAAATAATTATTTCAGATATAAAACGTTAATAAAGGAGCTGAGGTATTAGTGTACGTATATTTGATATACTTATATTTTAACACCCAGAACTGTGAAACTGGCAGTTCAGGTCTCGGCACCACTGACCCGACTTTAAATCAGTAAACTCTCCATTGTAAATCAGTTTTTTTTTCATTGCATGCACAAAATAAGAACTGTACACAATTCTAAAAACTTGAAGTTCATGTATCAACATCATGACTCTAAACTGCTAAAGTCCAAGCACAATTCCATTTGTTTTCAATGAAATATCATACTAAATCACAGTTTTACAAATTTCTAAACACACACTGCATCATTTAGGAAACTTTGGTCACCTGGAAACACTGGGCTTCAAAATTCAACTTCTCAATTTCCAATTCATCTCACTCATGTACAAATACAATTGGGAGAAAACTTTGATAATTTATAAGGCAGGATATAGAGTAACCTGTTTTATGCATTTTGCAGTGAATACATTTATTTTGTGACCCTTTTCTTCCTTTTAGTGTTTGTTTTGCTACATGCTATGTAAAATGAGTCACATTTGTGTTACAGACACATGAGGTGTTGTAAATGCAGTTTTGGGACAAAAAACCCTGTACTTCACCAAAATTAGGGAAAAAAAACGATTTTCCACACACATGCATTTGAACATGTAACATGGCCTCATTAAGCAAATCATACATATACACGTTTGATGGTAGTGTTATGAATGTCATATCACTGTATATTTGATGCATTGTAAGAGATAAGCATGTAGCAGCTGTGTGTAGTGTTTCAGTGAAGGGAATCAGTTCTGAGGAGAGAGAACATGGTTTTGAGTGCTGTGTTTCATTTTGCCAGAGATTTGTGTCTTTTTGACTAAGTAATAAACTATTTTGTGTGTAGAGTTTCTGGAAATGTGTTTAAACATTTGGGAAAAACTGTAATGAACTCGTTATTAATGTTATCAATAATGTCTCCAATTTAATGAGCTGTACTAGCTTAGTTAACATCTCATTAACTGTATTTACCATCTAAGAAAATGAATCCCATAGTCTTTCAGAATGTTGATATTTGTTGTATTTAATTTTTTTGATAATGTATTTACCCAGCCAGAATGCTGTAATGGAATCCACATAAGTTGAACATGTTCTAGCTAGGTTCAGCATGATCATGGGCTGTTGATGGGTTAATAACTGCCATTAGTGGGACCCAGTTGAGCTGCGTATATTAGATAAATGTGGGCAGCCATGCAACTATACGTAGGGGCCACAAGGACCCCTAGAATATTTTCTTAATTTAGAGAGGTTGTGTTGCCCTTGGTTCTGTGTTTAACACATCCTTGTCGCATCACAGACCTGGAGGGCATCCAGATGTGGGGCTAAAATTTAACCCTTGGCAAAACTTTTGTTTGTAAATATAGTCATGCACAGGATATAAATATCGTATGCCAATCCATTAGAGCTTCACATAGAGCCCACCCCACTCTCTTCCTACCTGCAGCTAAAATATTTCTGTTGTTTAAATCCTACACCTAAATTAAATAATAATTCTACAATCATTAACTTAATATGAACTTCAATAAATTGAAAACATTTTCTAAATTTATTAATATTTATAATTTAATCTAAATCTTTGGCTTCATTGAGTTCTTTCTCCTTTTTTATAAAGTGTAACACTTTTTAAAATTAAGGTATATTACTGCTTTTTTCTCTGAATATAAATTCCTACCAGGATATCTTCTACTCCCCAAAAAAGACAAGAAGAGCGACCAACTCACTTTAATATTTAGTAATGCTTAACTTCAGCGCTGCCATTAATCATTGTACACTTATTGTGAAGTATTACCACTTTAAGTATTGATGATGTTACATTAGGTTTAGCATTAGAGCATATTGTTTTGAAGTTGATTATTTTAGCAATATATATCGTCCCACAGCATTGATGTTAGGCATTTTCCTGTGTATTTGCACATTTCTAATCTTAACATATGTTCTACTGTGCTTTTAGAATTGTGCATACTCCTGACACTGCAGCTGATGTTATGATATTAATGATATTTTGGCTGCCACCAAAAATAAGAAAGCTTCCACAGAGTAGAGGAGTATAAAGATGGAAAAGGTGAGTTTTAACCCCTCTCTGACCAGTCAGGTGAGAAGGGTGTGGTAATTTGATATTTGTACCCCTCCTACTCCCTTCATGGGGGTATTAAATGATGAATTGAGTCCACATAACACGACCAAACATTCTGCTGTTCTTTTCTTCTCTCTGTAGAAGGTATAAGTAGTATTTAGGTCAGATAAAAATGGACAGTACAGCAGTGGCCACTCGATTTCAATCTAGGGACAAAACTTATGTTTTTCTTTGGACCTACAGTCAGTTTCAGGTAGTTATATGTGTGTAATATCACGTATTTGTGTATCATACAATTCAAACAAATGTGACCATTTGTTTATACAGAGAAACAGTGATTAACTAAACTGTTTAATTAATTTGGTGTTTATTTTTGCTTTACAGCAGGAGCAGATGGAGTGGGACAATGTTAATCGTCTGCTACAGCATCATGGCTTCAAACCTGTTCGCTTTGCAGATCCAACAGAAAACAAGAACCTGGCAGGTATTTATATGAACACTGAAGTGTTTTTTGGATGCTTGTCAAACTGCAGTGTAGGTGGCTTCTGGTAATATTATTTTGCTGTCCCCTAGCTTTAACTTTACTACTTTATTTGTATTTGTACATACACACTGACTACACAAACGGAATACTTTCCTAAAGAATTATAATCAGACTATGGCATGAAATCTGAACTGTTTCGGGCTAATTTACTATTCTATTGAATTTTCTACTCTATTAGTTCTACTCAGTATTAATATTTGTGGTTGTTGTTTATTGCCTGGTATTTTTTTAGACTTGGTTCTGTTGGAGAGGAACTCTGCAGCAGAAATGAGGAGTATGCTAAAGACCATGACATCTGATTCTGAGAGGAGGCAGGCCCTCATTCAGGAGCTCATTCAATCCAATACTCGGCTCAAGTAAGAGGAGGGTACTTTATTTAAGGAAAAAGTCCACCTTAAAGGAGCTTTTAGTAATTTTTATTATTAATATGTGGCTCACAGTATTTAGGATAGTGATTATTTATAATTGGCATTTTTTCTATAAAGTTCAGCACATTTAATTCAGAAATAAAATTGCTTTGCAGTACCCGAATGATCCAGTTTTTGCTCCATGGAGCAGGTTTCCCAACTAGGGACTGCTGTTTTAAAGACACATCCAAGTCACTAGGTGTCAGTGTAACGGTGGTTTCATAAAGTGAAGTAGAATCACTAGAGAAAATAAACAATTCCTTGTTTATTGATTAATTTAAACAAATGTCCAAAAAATGTTAAAAAAAATTTGGGAACACTAAAACATTTTTTCTTACTTTTAAATATATCCTTGTCTGCTTACAAAAAATATCCATGCAATTTCAATGCTTTCCATTTACATGAGCTATGGATGATATATTTTTAATACAAAATAGCATGCTTTTGTTTTAATTTGTGATAACAAGTAAACAAATACTTGTTGCACACCATTGTTTGAACATATTTCATTATAAATATTCAAGGGGTTTATTTTATTGAACTGAATTATTGAAGAGTGGTGATCTTCCTCTGGGGATGGGATGCTCCTGTAGAAAAAGTACTCTCATGCTCTTATTTAATTATGTAGAGACCCACATATCACCTTGCTGACCACCTGCTGTCATTCAGGCTCTTTTCCTGCCTCATGGAGGGATTCTGATGCACCACTGCAAGCTTCTGTTTACTGCAGTATAACTTCAGTTCATGCTGGCCATTAAAATATGATCTATACTCATGCAGACTCAGTTAATACAGTGAACTGACTGAACCTAACAGTGGCCATTTAATTATAATAACAGTTTATTACAATTACAATTATTATAATTTGTGGAATGTATTGTCAATTGTAACAACCTGAGATAAAGTATGCATATGTTTTTGAAAAATAAATGTTATAAACACAAAAATTTATATAAATGAAAGTCATATTTAATAATATATATTAATAACATTATTAGCCCCCTCCAGGGTGTATTCCCGCCTTGCGCCCAATGATTCCAGGTAGGCTCTGGATCCACCGCGACCCTGAACTGGATAAGCGGTTACAGATAATGAATGAATGTATGAATAACTTTATTAGCTAAGCATTAAATATTTTTTTACGAATAGAGTATATATGTTTTAAATGTTGCTGGAGTGTTTTGTTTAAATTTGTTTTGTGTAAATATTATTGAATAAATAAACTGGGGTCAACTAATCAAATGAAAATGACTATGCACTTCAACATATTTTAATGCACACTTACTGTTTATTTGCACTGCTGCAGACTTAATAATATTCCCAGTCCTTATTTGGACTTTTGTTTTATAGGAGACTGTAGAAACATAGTACAAAACATACTTGGTATGGATTAGTTTAATTTACAGTACGTTGTAATGTCAGCCATTTTCAAAAATCCCATTCATTTTTTTTGCATAGACCTGGAATTCCTTATATATGCAAGATAGAACTTTAGAGATGCTAATGTCCAGACTCCCTTTTCCAGGCAGGAAGTGGAGCAACAGCAGGTTCGGGCTGCGCGGCAGTCTCAGAGAGCCGAGGAGCTGGAGAAAATATTGTCTGGCGTTAAGGTCAAAGTTCAAGGCCTGGAGGACTCCTTCATCAAAAAAACTGCTCAACAACACAGCAACATCCAACAGCTGCAGAATGATAAGAGAGAATCAGAGGTAAATATCTAGTATTAGTATGGTAAGTAACATATTTAATCACCTCTTGGGCTTTGAATGGGCAACATATGGTGCTGCACTATGTCAAAACACAACTCTCAAAACAAATCAAATTTGTCAAAACAAATCTCTCTCTCTCTCTCTCTCTCTCTCTCTCTCTCTCTCTCTCTTTCTGTGTGTCTGGGTGAGTAGGATAGTCCACACTATCTCCATCACAGGCAATAGCTAGGCCAATTTTGGTGGAATTTCACATTTTTGCAAATATCTATTCCTAGCACTCTTAGCTTCAGGACTGCTTATTCAGTACGGCTTATTTTTCACTACTGTGAGGGACTATGCACCCATGTTTTTCACTCACCTTAAATTATGTATTGTGACAAAATATGTATTGTGACAATAAGCCTGATTTCATTTGATTTGTGTGTGATGGTGCAGGAGGCCAAAATAATGTGAGGTTGTAAATTACTAATTTGGGAAACCATCAAGAAGTGAATCTCTAATATAAAAATATATGTATATGTGTGTGGGTGTGTGTGTATTTACATGTTTCCAGAAGCACTGTCAGGCTCTCCAGCAACAACTTAGTGAGCAGAAGCAGCTGGTGTCTGACCTACAGAAGAAACTATCCTATGCTGTGAAAGAGGAGGAAAGACGGGTAGCCAGGCAGAATCAGGCTTTTCAGCAGATTCAAAACCGCACTGTTCACACACACTCTCCCAGTGACCAGCTGTGAGTCTACACACTCATTCTGATACACAAGGGTCCTACTGAACATCTAAAATCTAGATTTGTTCTCTGTATTTGTTCTATATATTTAGAGGAATATGCTGCTATTTTGGTAACACCATTGATTTGTCTGCTGGTGTTCACTTATAACATTATAGGGCTTTATGAATGAAAACAGTTCTAATTGATTTAACATTAACATACTCCTTCCTATATTTATCCTGTTTTTTTAAAGTGCCTTTAGGATATCTACCTGAATGATCTTGTTGGCTGTCCTGTATTGTGCCTCATTTAAGCAGAGAGAGCTGAGACAACCCTTAGTGACATCACAAAAGCAATAATTTCATATTCAAGACTGGCTTTTTATCACAGATTAATTTTGGGAGTGAACAGTGTTTATTTTGACATTGTTTACATAATACAACATTTTTGTAGTTATTCTGGTAAATAAAATATATTTACATTATGAGAGATAAATTAAGGAAGAAGGATGTAAAATATGTTATGTTTACACCAATGTTTCTGTTGTAGGATCTTAGCTTATATTTTCTAGTTTTTCCTGCAGGATCCTGGATGTCATTGACATTTATGAATCCCAAATGCAGCAGTTGCGTGACAAACTGAAGTGAGTACCTCTTAAAGCTCAGTTTTCTTGTAATAGATTGATAAAATCATAGATGAGGAAATGACTATACACAGAGGAAAGCCATAAACCAACAGTCTGTATTCAAAGTTAAGAGATGAAATAATGATATTTTCTATAAGAATTATCACATATTTTTATGTGGCTAACAATGTAGCAATCACATCTAAAGCCTTGTGCTCAAATTGTCCCTTCAGTCTTCTTTACCTTCTCCTGCAGGACTCGGAAGGATAGTTCATGTGAGAAAGATTCTTCAGACTCGGACTTATCAGCTTTAGCCTCATCTAACTACAAAGCTTTGCTAAAGGTTGCTCTCATTTCTCTGTAATCTCTCTGTCTGTATATCTATGTACAAATCTGTATTTAAAAAATATATTTTAATGAAGGAGTCTCCATCTCCAGCAGTGCTTAAGGCACAGTCCTGAAGGGAGTCTAGCATAGTATGGTGATTTTCCTCCTTAAAACACTTATGAAAAGCTAATATCCAGGATTAAATTGGTGTGCTCAGAGTAGAGAAGTCGAAGAAATGTGGTGGACACCAGCTCCCCAGGGTGAAAGAATGAGGGTATACATTTCTTACCGTAGTTGCTTGAGCCCCTTTCAGATATGCATGGTAACCCAGAATTTTTCCAGATATTTCCAAAAGTAACTGTATGTTTGAAAGGGCAACTCAGGAAAAAATGTATGGGCCTGATTCTCCAGAAATTGTTTGGAGTTCATATATGAAAATAGCTCTAGTTTATAAAAATGTAGCTTTCTGAAATGTTATATGTTAATGGGAATAAATGCTGCAAGAATCTTCAAATTCAATTCATGTTTCATTGATTAGTCTGATGCCCCTTAAGTTGTTTCAGGATATAAATTCTAGAACATTTGAAGTGCAAGTGTATTGTTTTTTTTGTTTGTTTTAGTCATACCAAGAGCAGCTGAGGAAAACTAAAGCTCAGCGTGAAGATCTAAAGAATGAAATCCAGAGGCTCAAACAGGACTTGGAATCCAGGTTTAAATTAATTCATTCATAGATTTATTCTTTTAGTTAGTTACAGGGGTGTCCAAAATCTGCCCCCAGACCCCCTGTAAGATTTGAATTGGCCCACAGCTTCATTTAAAAAATACATCATTAGTGACCCGCTGGCACTTTGCAGTTTTTCTTTCACCTGACGATGAGAACCGGCGATTTCAAGAGGGAAGTATGTGCAGAAAAATGTTGGATTTTACACTCTTTTGATATCCTGCAGCAGTTAATGCTCTAAAATTAAATTTAGCAGTTAATAAATATAAACTGTTTAGTCAATTTGTGTTTTTCATATTTTGAATACAGTGTTATAAATAATTTATGAAAAATATACTTGGAAAGAGAGACTGGCTTTTAAGAATTTTTATATGATCCAGTCCGTCCCCTTTGGACATCCCTGATCTATCCACTTATATAAATTATCTATTGCGATTGGAAAGAATCACAATACATCCAACTATAAAGGGAGCATGGAGCCTATGTTGTTGTTTATGCTATGACAGGAAACACAGCAGTTATAATTCCATATGTTGATCCTTGCTCTACTGTTTCCCTACAGGCAGATTTTAACCAGTAACAGAAGACAAACCCCAAGACTCTGAATGGATCACTAATGGGACATTATGTTTGATTGGATTAAAATGTAACCTTGTGATTATGTTTATTTTAGACCTACTATGAAGGAGCTTAAGTCCTGTAAACAGCAGTTGAGACGAATGGACCGGATTATCCAGCAGAACAACAGCATGTACGTTGTTACTTTATATTACAGCAACATAACAACTCCCACATTTACATTAATTAAAGAGGAATTTTCTGACATTTGAGCACTTTGTAAGTAAATGTTATCTAATGTTAATCTTTCACCAGTGGAAACAAACATTCTGACAGAAGTAACAAAAAAAAACCTTAAGCTGTCAATAAATGGTCATTCAAAACACCAATAAGCCCTTAAAGAACGTAAAAGATTTTTGTTGAATCAATTCATAATGATCAGCTTTCAAATGAACCATGAAATGGAAAAAAAAGCCCCTAACAAATATAGCAGTTACTCTTCTCCTCCAAGCATGTTGACTTTGTTGTTCGGTGATACAAAACATCTGTTATAAAATATAGTGATATAAGGAGTTATAAATGTTATTGTGCCTCTATTAAACAGATTTTGTTGTTTTTCAGGCCACAGAGAACAGACGAATCTGCTCGGATCTCCAGTACTGAGAACCAGAAGAACACACTCTACCTGAAATATCTCAAGGTATGTGTGTGTGAGGGCAAAATCTGGCAATGGCTGTTCAATGTTTGGAGCCCCTTATCAAACAAAATATTTTTTAAATAAATGAGCATTTTCTCCATCATTTTGCAGTCCAGATTATTTATGGATATTATTAAATTGTACCACAGGAGAATCAAATAATTTTTTATCATTCAGTACCAAATTTCAGTTTATCAAGTAGTTTCATGAGTTAATATTTGTCAATATATTAGCCATTTCTTCCAGCTTTTCTGACACTTTGTTTTATACATCTTTTGAAAATCGTTTGATCTTTACACTGAATGGAAGCATATTGTTACATTTTCCTGTAAAGTTCCCATTTGATGATAAAAGTTTTTATTTTTCTGTGGAATAAAAAAAACATTTGCTGTAATTAAAGGATTGTAACTCATATTGTGTTGTGTTCTAGGAGATTTGTTCCGAGCTAAAGCTGCAGGATGTCAGTAACATTGTGTCTGCTGTTAAAACTCGCTGCAGAGAAGCAGATGCAGCCATTAAATTGGAGAAGGTGCCTCTCTCTCTCTCTCTCTCTCTCTCTTTCTCTCTCTCAAAACATGGGCAACCGTTTTAACTTTAAAATTTATACTGCTATTTTTAACTATGCAAAATACTCTTCTTGTCTATGTTGAAAGATAAGAGTATGTCATGCTGAGTGATGACTAGTTATATTTAAGTACCTAGGTTCAAGTAAAGTACTGATGGATTTTCATATACTTTAAATTCTACTCAAGTATGTTAGTGTAAATCTACTTTTAGCTCATCTTAGACATACATATTTGGTCATTTGGTTTAGGTCGTATTATAATGACTTGTTTTTAACAGATTATTAATGAGATCATGGCACTCCTGACCAATCCAAGGGCACCTTTGGGGTTGCTTAGGCAACCTGCTGACGTGCAGAGTGTCAGAGATCCAAGTCAACAGCTGGAGCTGATTGTCCCCACTCTGGAGTTCTGGAGCCAGCAGCTCGGTTCTCTGCCGGTCAGCTTCAGTAAAAACTAAAACTGTCCCCTCATTATTTAAACACATCTGATAATATAAACTGAGTTCATGCCTAAACCTGCTGTGTGAAACTGTACATTCTATTATAATTAATTCATTATTTTGTATCATGCAGATTTCCATTTTTTCTATGTACCTTTTACAAACCCTTCTATAATAACTTTATTTTCTTGATGTCATCAGGATCTCAATCACTCGCTGGGCCAACTTGTCAAGAGACTGTTGCCGTGGCAGCCAGAGAGGAGTGTGTTCTCCGGATCAGACCCTGTGAAAGTTGAAGATGTGATGCTGATGGTGGATCTGCTGCTGGATGAAACTTCTCCAGATGACAAGGTATTTTTTCCAGATTTATAAACCACAGATAAACATCCTGACTTATTCATGGTTGATGCCAAAGTTCCTAACTCAAAAACTACCTAACTCAATTTTCACAATGTTTACGTTTTTCCTTTCTACAGATCCTACGAAGCCCCACCAAACACACTTTGGAGGCAATGGTGTCTCACTTTCAGAAGCTTTTTGATGCTCCCAGCCTCAGTGGAGTTTATCCCCGAATGAATGAGGTGTACACTCGGCTTGGTGAGATGACCAACGCCATGAGGAACCTTCGAGACATTCTAGATATGGGTTTGTTTCACTGAAGAAGGAAAAAAAATCAGTGCATGGAAAACAAACATATTTAATCTGGGATTAAGGGCTGAAATGTGTGAATTCTCATATGTGTTTAATGTGGTGCAAAATGTGGCACAGTATGTTTTTTACAGTGGACTAAGTTATAGAACCACATTTTTGAAACATATTTAAACAGTACATGCTCACAGCCAACCAAAAACAGCCCAGGTTTTTTCAGTTTTCAAATACCAGTCTGTCTGTTGAAATCCATCAATTCTGCCTCCTTCAGTTCCTCTCAATTTGTCACAATTATTCATTTATTCACTGAAATATATATGTCAAATTTTAGTAGTTATCTATGTTGGCTATTTATCTTAAACTCCTTTCACACGTATGGTAAACCAGAAGTTTTACTCTGGGTGAAGTTAGAGTGTGTGCATGTGTAAATAGAGCCACAAGTGGAATATTCCGGAATATTGTGCTGTGACTCCTGTGCACACCGTGCAGCTACTGGCCCATGCCTAAAAATAAAAGTTATTGTTTTATTAACTAACTCTAGAAAATTATAAAGCAACTTGCTGTTGTTTAAAAAATGTTGTCAAACATTATTAGCGAGGGTACCATTTTCAGGGTTGGTATGGCCTGGGGCGATGGGATGGTGTGCCCCAGTGTAATATATTTTCATGGGCTTTAAAATCTCTGGCAGCATGCCTGTTTTGAGTCCAATTAAGATTGAGGTATTTGAATTTGAGAACACTACAGTCTTCCACTCGTAATCTCTAATGAACATCTCAGATCACTGATCAGAAGTTAGAGCAATGAGACCACCTTCTTAATATGACACTAACATGAACATGAACATTAACATTGAAATTGATCCTAACATTGGGAGAGATTCTATTCCAGATTTTCTCGATTGTTCTGCAGCAAAGTTATATAAGACATAAACACCCCTACACTTCCTGTTGTGCACTGCAGGATATCGCCCTGCCCATATTAACCTTACAGAGCAGGACCATAGAAGAGTACCTTAAAATTTAAAGCCTACTTTTTTATCTCTATATTGTGTTTTGTCCCACAAACATCGTAGGGCTCTGTTATACAACCCTTTACTAATGAAATTTCATCAGTAAATATCCACTTAAACCGTGTTTCATAATGTTTTATACACTGACAGTTTTAAGGTGGCATTGAATTAAAGCTTTGCTTTATAGTAAGTTATATGTCTGATTCCTGCTGTGAGTTGTAATCTGAGTATCTGTACTTTTGTTGTTTGTTAGATGATAGAGCGCCTCCTAGTGAAGTGGTCAACACAGTGGCCAGAATAGTGTCATCTACTGGAGCCTTTTTTGGCCAAGACCTAAATGAACTGCTGGCAACCAGTGACATTGACAGGTACAACACTCTAGAGCATTCTTTCAGAGGCCATGTATCACTTTCAAAGCCATGTTTTTTTTTAAGTGAAGCCTAATGTTATGCAGGTATTATCTTACAACAATTGCATAGGTGAAAATATCCTCTAGAGGACATTGAATTTTCACATTTTGTTGAATAGTTATGTTTATTTACTTAAAATACAAACATGAAATATGGCATATTTGATGGGTTTTTTCCAATATGTTAATTAAAATAAAGGGTTGCACGGTGGCGCAGCAGGTAGTGTCGCAGTCACACAGCTCCAGGGACCTGGAGGTTGTGGGTTCGAGTCCCGCTCCGGGTGACTGTCTGTGAGGAATTTGGTGTGTTCTTCCCATGTCTGAGTGGTATAGTGTATAGTGTAAGTGTGTGTGTTGCCCTGTGAAGGACTGGCGCCCCCTCCAGGGTGTATTCCTGCCTTGTGCCCAATCATACCGGGTAGGCTCCAGACCCACCGCACCCCTGAACTGGATGTTCTTACAGACAATGAATGAATAATTAAAATAAAATATTTTCTTTCTGAAGCTTATGAAGGACATTACTTTGCTTGTTAAGTACTTAATTTGGTTAATAGTCTGTTTATATTAACCATTGTTAATAATACCTCTCTTTGTTTTTCTTTAGCATTATTGTGAAACTGAAAGAACATGAAGAATTTTTTCCTGCATTTCACTCCTTTGTTCTGCAGCTTCTGCAGATTTTAGGTAGGAGTCAATCATTATGTGTCACCCAGTCCTGTTTGGACAAATTGCAGTTTATTGAGATGTCCTTAACCAGGGTCATGAGGCTTGAGTAATGACTAAATGTAAGAACTTGCAGATACAAGGAGCCATAATTTCTCAGGTGGATTTCTGGCTTCATTCTTTGTGATCAAGTGAGGTAGCTTTGTGGAGGAGCTTGGTGTAGAACCAGTGCACCTTTACCGATACCTTTTATTTGACAAGGATGCTCAGACTGGAGGTATACCAGGCACAGCATGCCTCAAGGTAGACCCAGGGCTCACTGGAGGGAGTATATCTCCACACTGATCTGGGAACACCTGGTGATCCCTCAGTAGGGGCTAGTGGAATTTGCTGGGGATAGAGATGCCAGGGCTTCTTTGTTTGCCCTGTGACCCCTGCCGCCCTGAAATGAGCTGAGTGGAAAAATTGATGACGTACACTGCTCTTTCATATATAAACGCCCCTCGTAACTCAGTGAACTCAGCTACTTTATACTTCATCTATTGTGGACACTCAATAGATGATCTCAGAATGAAATGTAATGCTCTGGAACAACTGCACATGATTGCAAGATCACCAAGGTCAATTTCCAAGTCTTGTCTAGAGGGGTATAAACCTCCAGTACTGGGCTGGAACAGAGGAGCTACTCTGGAGTGAGGGAGCTGCTTTGTAAATTTTATGTAGATTTTGCATCTGAAACTGTCAATTATACATGAGCACCTGATCCTACTAATGTTCTTCTGGCTACCATGAAATCCTTAAAGTATTAAAGCCTTCCCGGAAATAGACTATTACTACAGAAAAGAGGAGCAAAATCCTGATTAATGCCTTAATTTTAGAAGAAATGTCCTGTTGCATTATTTTTTTTCAGATGCTGAGAGCCTGGATGATGTTTTACCAATAGTGAGATCATTGAAATCAACAGCAAAATGAAGTTTGAAGACTTTTATCATCGTGTTTTTATCTGGTTTTGATTTATCATGTTTCTAAGGTCTTTAATAAATTAGGTTGAATAAAATATGAAATGTAAATAAAGGTATCTTTACATATATTTGTGTACTTTTTCGCCCTCTTTACTAATATTAACTAATATGAAACATCAGTTCATTCAGCACAATGAACCACATCGCTGGATCTAAGACTTGGCAGAATTTTATTACGTTATGTTAGAACATTAGAACACTATCCAGTTGGATTTTAATACTTAGAAATGTCCTAATTCTAAAAAAAAAAAAAAAAATCCACTTTCCGCTTAAATATTTACCTCAAATAAATTTTAAGCAGCTCATTTAGAGACAAATGTTTACGATTGTGGGGAATGCTGTTCTTTGGTTTACGTTCAGAACTCAGGAAATGACTGAATTACTACAGAAACTCACTTGTAGCTTGAGTTGTTTAATTTTGTTGCACTTTCAGTAATGCAGTTGGCCAGCTCCTGAATTTGGAGACATTTCCCACCTATGGAGCAGGAATTGTGCAATATCCTCATCTTGATTTGTGCTTTTCAATGTTTGGAATTTTCGCCATTATCTAAAAAAAATCCAGATGTTTTTGCCCTGCCATGAGCAGAGAGACAGAAAGACTAGCATACTGGACCGAGACACTTTTTTTTTTTTTAACCATTTACTGACAATGGGGCATAGTAAAGACATTAGCTCAGTTTTGAGCATGCAATCCTGAGAATTTTATAAAAAGTCTAAAAAAAAATAATAAATATCACTCAAAATTTTTAACCCATAATAAATATCACATACACCAGTTTTGTCAATAAATAGTTTAATCCAGGGTTTTATTCAAAACATTCCCTAAAAATCAAGTAATAAACAATCAACCAGCAGTTGTGTTAATGAATGTGTGTGTATATACATATCAGCCACGACATTATGACCACCTCTTTTTCTTCACACACTGTCCGTTCTCTCAACTCCACTGTACATACAGGAGGACTTTGTTGTTCTATGATTACAGAGTAGAATCCATCTGCTGCTCATCATACTCCTGTGAGTAGAGCTGAGAGAATGGAGAGTTAGTGCAGAAACAAAGAGGTGGTCATATTCACATGATTGATTAGTGCATTTATTGTGAGTGTGTTTCCTCCAACTCGACCAAACATCCAGTGAGCCGCTCCATGACCGGGCTATCATATGGAGCATTGGTGATAAGTGTCCCTACAAAGGTGTGCGTGTCCTTCAGGATGTGTTTGATGACTTTGCAGGATGCTAGATCTTCGATGTGGAACCCAGAGTGGTGACGCTGCTCCAGCTCCAGAACTGAGTCCAGAGACTGAGCTCCAAAAAACTAGTGGACAAAACATGCATAGAAACATGAATGAGAGAAAGCTCAAATGAAGCGGAATGAACTGCAAAGATGTATTATAAAGGCAATCAATTATTTAGTGTTAATGCAATGACAGGAGATCGCCACTTAAAATGCTGGGTATCATTAAGCATGTGTCTTAGTGCCTGTATACAAATAGTGGAATAACTATTTTAATACTTGGATGAAATACAGGCTCACAATTAATCAAAATGTTGACTTCAGTCTAGGCGTTGTCTCTGTCTATTCGAGATCGACAGTTCAATCCTCAGTAATGCCTCAATACTCACAGCGTTTCCTGATAAAGGGTCTATGAAGTCAGCCCAGTATCCTTCCCTCCAGAGCATGAAGCAGATCTCTTTAGCACCAGTAACAAACTGGAAGACCACACACACACACACACACACAATATATATTTAATCATTTAAAAAAAAAAACACATGCTTCCAAGGTATTTTTCCATATGTCTAGTACAGGCTTAAACGTTCTGCTCTTTATTATAATTAATATATAAAAAATTAACCTCATAGGTTTTCAAACCACAAAAAAAATCTCCTGTGTTACAAAAAATTAACGAAACCTTGGCCGTATTGTGTTTTAGCACTGTAAATTTGAAAAAGTCATCATGGTGGCAGGTCACTCACTTTATCTAGCAGCTGGCCTCTGTCCAGTTCCTCTGTTTCACTGGCTGTTTTTTTCTGCTTTACAGTGATGACAGTGATGCCACTAACAGGGAGCTCTGGGAAAAATGACTCTAATTCTAAAATAAAAAGAAAGAATGAATATACCTAGAAATGTAAGGTATATCTTATATTTTTAATCATTTATATTAAATAATACTAAATTGTTTTTTTTTTTAAACAAAAGCTATGTACATGGCATGTTATCACAAACAATCATAGTGTTGTGTCTCATCTCGTTTTTTTGTCACTCCACAGGGTGACATTTCAATCATTAAATAGTTTTAATTTTAAATATAACTCTCTTAAGCAGAATTTCACCTTGCTTAAGCAGCTCAGGGCAGGAATGCATAGAGCACTCCACTTCAGAGAGATGGAAGTAGGTCTCTGCTTTACTCACTCTCTGAATCCATAAAGAGACTTCTTTACTCTGAAAAAAAAAACAAACAAACAGAACAAGACTGAAACAAATAAGTTTAAACATATTTATTAAGTTCCATCTGTTTTCTGTTCATTTTGGTGTCAAAAGAAATGCAAAAAACATGGCACAAATTGTCCTCTAAACAAGACTGCACTTATAACTACATGTGTAACTTCACATAATAGAATATTTCCTCTCACCTTTTATATTAACAAATATTACTGTATTTAATTTATTAATAACTGATGCTGCCCAGATTTAAATATTATTAAACATAGTGAGGTATTTAAAGAAAGTTTTAAACAATGTAATGCTTCATGTTTTTTGGTGAATGAGTTATTAATTAACAAATACTATTCTCAAGGTAGTATTGTTCATTAGAACATTCATAAGGAACTGAAATATCCAAATGAAATGAACCATTGAAATTAGAGTTATAACTCAAGAACTATCTGCAACAATCTTCAAAGAAATGCTTAGAAATTATTTAAAAAATCGTTTGAAACTTGTAAATGGCAGTGGATTTTAAATAAGAATTTATGCAAAACAAATGTAAAACAAAACTACAGAAATGACACTAACAGAAATATTACTGCTGAAATATTACCTGATACTCATTAATAAACTGAGCAAGTATAAACTCGTGTCTGTCGCTGCTGGATGGAGCTGAGAGGACGTCTGGAACAAAGCGGTGTCTCAGGACCTTTGTCTGATCGCCAAGACCTTCGAGTATGCCAAGACCACTGAGGTGACAGTCAAATCCCACATTGCCTGGTAACTGAAACCGTGTGTCCTGAGGTCCAAATGGGCCCATTGCCTCATCAGGCCACACTGTTCTAGGACCTGACACACACACATGCACAAAACAACATCACTAGCATTATTATTACTCTATCCAAAATCTGGGAATACCCTGGTTACTTCATCAGACACCACACATTGCCCCTCATTTAAGAGACTGTAGATAGTGCTTTTCCATTCTGCAGATTTTAAAAAGGGCCAGTATATAACCACAGATGCAATCTTGTTTAATCTTCTTAATATTTTTGGCTGTTGTTCCTTACTAGGATGCTGAAAATAGTACACCACACTAATAATATCTGGACATCAGAAGCTGAACAATAAAGTGGGTGTTTCTAATAAAGTTGCCTAGGAGAAGTTTCTGATCAAGCACAATCTCTATAGCTGTGTTTTATAAAATGTAATAGATTTTTAGCCCATAATAAATCCAATTGAAATATCTGACCTGTAGCTTGAGATGAAAAAGCTATATAAGGCTCATCTGATCCTGAGGATCCAGCCGTGGAGAATGCTCTGAGAGACAAAATCCTTTCAGCTACAGCTCGAAAAGCTGGCAAATGCCTGGCTTTTCTACACAACACCTGCAGAATACAAACAAATCACACACACATTCAACACTGACACAAAATATGTATGTATTGTAAAACAGTGGGTGTAATATATGCCCTCACTGCAGAATATCAGAGTAAAATTAATAGGGATTTTGCATGGCATTGCACTGTTTTGCAGGGGGTGATGAACACTAACTGCTAATACTGTTACATGAGCTCTGCATGCTTAGAGAAGAACAATAAATGCCTCTATTCTGCTATATATTAGATGCTATAATATCTAACACAATTTGGCATTTGCTTGACTCCTAGCTGACTGATGGAAGAGAGGAGGGGCCATCCTATAGTTTTAATACCTCTGCCTCCTGGACACAGATGGCTGTGGCATCACTGGGAATGAAACACAAAATCTCTTGATAATGAGCTGCATAGATGGTGGTCTATTTTTACATTTTGGTCTATTTTAGGGGGCAGATATGTTGGAAAAAGTAGCTATATCAGCTACTTCAGCTAACCCTATCTTTGGCTAAACTTAAAAAAAAAATGCACTGTAGTGGGAAGGGCTGTTTCCGGGAGCACTGTTGGGGAAGGCTGGGCTCTGCTGCAGTGTCTGTTTCATTTATATAATGACAGACAAACCCAAGAAAAATATTTTCACACCAAACAATATACTTTAACTGATCATGAAAATTGTATTAGGCTGTATTTATACTTTAAATAAAGATCTACTGGATCTTTTTTCCTCCTGGGCAAAACCAATCTGACAGGAAAACAAATACAGCTACAGTCAATATACTGCAAATCTAGAACAAGGAGCTTGAAAAATAGTTTCAAACCTTGAAATAGGAAAATTATTACAGCCCTAATGAGTAAATGAGTAACAGTAAGAAAGATAAATACTCACATTTGCCATGTCCAAGGCGACAGCTCTCTTCTAGTAGATCCTGCAGACACACAATGTCTTTTAAAAATTTATTGAGAATGTTTAAATTATGTAAAACTACTGGGACAATGGCAAACAGCTATATAAACTAGTTACTGCTACAGTGTTTCTTTTGCCAGATATTCAGTGTGTATTCCATAACAAGAAGTAATTTAAAACTAGTTATTATTGCACATTGCTTAAATCAAAACCCCAAATCACATTTTCAAGAACAGATAAAAAGATGTTAATGAGTAATTTTAATAGTAGTGTAATTTTAAAAGTTCTTTTAATTGCATAATGTACCTTTACTGTCTCTCTCCTTACACAAGTCAAATGTATCCTATTTGTATCTGTTCATAAAGAAATATGACATGGCGGTGTCTGGATGATGTTAATGACCAGTGAGAACTTTAAAATATTTCCTGCAAAATTATTACACATACAACTGAAATTACACTACCTGGCCAACATAAAGTCACTTACCCTACAGATGCAATAAAAAGTTCTAAACAGACTCACTGATCCATCTGTTGCTCTACATACTTTGTTAACCCCAACTCACACTGTTCCTCTCATGGTTGTGGTGAGTTAGCATGTGATGCACTGGTCAGGGTAGTTCTTAACTGCTGTCTGATCCACTCATACCATCTCATCTCACATTAACTCCACCACCATATGAGTGCTGAGAATGACCCACAACCCAAATTATATCTACTCTGTGGTGGTCCTGACTGCTGACGTACAGGGTGTACTTGAAGTTCTACAGGGTAGAACTACATAGATAATCTATATGTTAAGTGGAGCTGATAACATTTACAATAAATGTAGAATATAGTGCTCACCGTTTTTGACCAGGCAGTGCATATTTTTGATTGGTATATGTATTTTTAATTCCAAATAAAACAATTAACATGGTTGCACACAAAGTTAATAATTTGAATATATGCAGATGACCTGTCATATTGATATTGATATTTATACTAACAATTAAATGCAGTTTTTTAGCAAGCTCAAACCATCTATCGGATTAAAATCATTAAATATAACAGGTACAGTGTCATTTTTAAATAATTTAAGGATGCAAGAGATTATGAAAACTCAATTTAATGACACTACCCCATAAACCCAAGGGTGTTTGTTTTGATAAGTCTCTTTCGTTCATATTCTGAAAAGGGCTAAAATAAATATAGTAAAGTATTACCTCAGCTATTCACTTTAAGGATTTTTAAGGATATAAAAATAAATTTAAAACATATTAAACGAAAGTACAATATGTTCCTTAATTCTTGTTTTCTTCACTCAGCCTCCATTACTCAACATTACAGCACGTCCGCACTGCCTGTCAAAATAAAAGTCTCGGCTTGTATCCTTATAATGAAAATGTACGTTTACATATATTGTCCTTTTCCCCATGGGAAAATTTGTAAATATATATTTTGTCACACAAATATAAGTAATTATAATAATAGACAAGATAAGATGTAAAATATCCTATGCCAATCCATTAGAGCTTCACATAGGGCACACCACACTTTCTTTATCTTGTCCCCTTTGCTTTTTCTGCAACCTACCAAACCTTGCCATTCTATATTCATAAATAACGTTACCTAATGTATTCAATTTCTTCTCTGTTGATCCCTTCAAACCAGAAAATATACCTTTCCAGATCATCATTTATACATTTCCACTCTATCTTCTCTACTGCAGCTTGCAATTTTACTTTTATTCTCTACTCTTGTATGAATTCAAAGCTTTTAGTTAACATCAAATACAGTCGAATTATTCTAAACAAAGTTTAATTTTGTAACGTACATATGTGTCAAGTAAAAAAAAAACAATCACATTTGTATTTATTTAAATAGACTGGATCATTTAAACATAATTGTGCTTGTACAAGAAACACTGAATTAGATCACATCCTCAGGTACAGTGGCTTACAAAAGTATTCATACCCCCTGAACTTTTACAAACACAAATTTAGGTGTATTTTATTGAGATATTAAGTAATAGACGAAAACAAAGTAGCACATACCCAGCTGGCCACCAACGTCAAAAGACGTTGATATGTGGTTGAATGTTGGTCGTGACGTCGGATGACCAAAATTTTACGTCAGGGTAACGTCTAATACCGATGTTAAACTGACGTAAGAAACTGACGACATATGACACTGATATTTTGTTAGTTTTAAGTCATGATATTATGTAACCACAATCCAACGTCTAATAAACGTCATATCCTGATGTCAAATAGACGTAAAATACCAACATTTAGTTGTAAGGTTAGTGACCAAATCCCAACGTCTGATTAACATCTGAATTTTAACGTCAGTTCAACCTGCCATTCTAACATCAATAGACGTTGATAATTTGTTGGTTTTAAGTAGTGATGTTATGTAACCAAAATCCAACATCTTCCAAACGTCACATCCTGATGTCAAATTGACGTACATTACCAACATTAAGCTGTAAGGTATGGTGACCAAATCCCAACGTCTGATTAACGTCTGAATTTTAACGCCAGTTCAACCTGCCATTCTAGCATCAATAGACGTTGATAATTTGTTGGTTTTAAGTAGTGATGTTATGCAACCAAAATCCAACATCTTCCAAACATCACATCCTGATGTCAAATTGACGTAAATTACCAACATTAAGCTGTAAGGTATGGTGACCAAATCCCAACGTCTGATAAACGTCTGAATTTTACCGTCAGTTCAACCTGCCATTCTAACATCAATAGACGTTGATAATTTGTTGGTTTTAAGTAGTGATGTTATGTAACCAAAATCCAACATATTCCAAACGTCACATCCTGATGTCAAATTGACGTAAATTACCAACATTAAGCTGTAAGGTATGGTGACCAAATCCCAACGTCTGATTAACGTCTGAATTTTAACGACAGTTCAACCTGCCATTCTAACATCAATAGACGTTGATAATTTGTTGGTTTTAAGTAGTGATGTTATGCAACCAAAATCCAACATCTTCCAAACATCACATCCTGATGTCAAATTGACGTAAATTACCAACATTAAGCTGTAAGGTATGGTGACCAAATCCCAACGTCTGATAAACGTCTGAATTTTAACGTCAGTTCAACCTGCCATTCTAACATCAATAGACGTTGATAATTTGTTGGTTTTAAGTAGTGATGTTATGTAACCAAAATCCAACATCTTCCAAACGTCACATCCTGATGTCAAATTGACATAAATTACCAACATTAAGCTGTAAGGTATGGTGACCAAATCCCAATGTCTGATTAACGTCTGAATTTTAATGCCAGTTCAACCTGCCATTCTAACATCAATAGACGTTGATAATTTGTTGGTTTTAAGTAGTGATGTTATGTAACCAAAATCCAACATATTCCAAACGTCACATCCTGATGTCAAATTGACGTAAATTACCAACATTAAGCTGTAAGGTATGGTGACCAAATCCCAACGTCTGATAAACGTCTGAATTTTAACGTCAGTTCAACTTGCCATTCTAACATCAATAGACGTTGATAATTTGTTGGTTTTAAGTAGTGATGTTATGTAACCAAAATCCAACATCTTCCAAACGTCACATCCTGATGTCAAATTGACATAAAATACCAACATTAAGCTGTAAGGTAAGGTGACCAAATCCCAACGTCTGATTAACGTCTGAATTTTAACGCCAGTTCAACCTGCCATTCTAACATCAATAGACGTTGATAATTTGTTGGTTTTAAGTAGTGATGTTATGCAACCAAAATCCAACATCTTCCAAACATCACATCCTGATGTCAAATTGACGTAAATTACCAACATTAAGCTGTAAGGTATGGTGACCAAATCCCAACGTCTGATAAACGTCTGAATTTTACCGTCAGTTCAACCTGCCATTCTAACATCAATAGACGTTGATAATTTGTTGGTTTTAAGTAGTGATGTTATGTAACCAAAATCCAACATCTTCCAAACGTCACATCCTGATGTCAAATTGACATAAATTACCAACATTAAGCTGTAAGGTATGGTGACCAAATCCCAACGTCTGATTAACGTCTGATTAACGTCTGAATTTTAACGTCAGTTCAACCTGCCATTCTAACATCAATAGACGTTGATAATTTGTTGGTTTTAAGTAGTGATGTTATGTAACCAAAATCCAACATATTCCAAACGTCACATCCTGATGTCAAATTGACGTAAATTACCAACATTAAGCTGTAAGGTATGGTGACCAAATCCCAACGTCTGATAAACGTCTGAATTTTAACGTCAGTTCAACCTGCCATTCTAACATCAATAGACGTTGAAAATTTGTTGGTTTTAATTTGTGATGTTATGTAACCAAAATCCAACATCTTCCAAACGTCACATCCTGATGTCAAATTGACGTAAATTACCAACATTAAGCTGTAAGTTATGGAGACCAAATCCCAACGTTTGATAAACGTCTGAATTTTAACGTCAGTTCAACCTGCCATTCTAACATCAATAGACGTTGATAATTTGTTGGTTTTAAGTAGTGATGTTATGCAACCAAAATCCAACATCTTCCAAACGTCACATCCTGATGTCAAATTGATGTAAATTACCAACATTAAGCTGTAAGGTATGGTGACCAAATCCCAACGTCTGATAAACGTCTGGATTTTAAAGTCAGTTCAACCTGCCATTCTAACATCAATAGACGTTGATAATTTGTTGGTTTTAAGTAGTGATGTTATGTAACCAAAATCCAACATCTTCCAAACGTCACATCCTGATGTCAAATTGACGTAAATTACCAACATTAAGCTGTAAGGTATGGTGACCAAATCCCAACGTCTGATTAACGTCTGAATTTTAACATCAGTTCAACGTGTCATTCTAACATCAATAGACGTTGATAATTTGTTGGTTTTAAGTAGTGATGTTATGTAACCAAAATCCAACATCTTCCAAACGTCACATCCTGATGTCAAATTGACGTAAATTACCAACATTAAGCTGTAAGGTATGGTGACCAAATCCCAACGTCTGATTAACGTCTGAATTTTAACATCAGTTCAACCTGCCATTCTAACATCAATAGACGTTGATAATTTGTTGGTTTTAAGTAGTGATGTTATGCAACCAAAATCCAACATCTTCCAAACGTCACATCCTGATGTCAAATTGATGTAAATTACCAACATTAAGTTGTAAGGTATGGTGACCAAATTCCAACGTCTGATAAACGTCTGAATTTTAACGTCAGTTCAACCTGCCATTCTAACATCAATAGACGTTGAAAATTTGTTTGATTTTAAGTTGTGATGTTATGTAACCAAAATCCAACATTTTCCAAACGTCACATCCTGATGTCAAGTTGATATAAAAAAATGCCAACTTTAAGTTATAATATAGGGTGACCAAAACCCAACGCCTGGTAAACATTAGACTAACATCAATAGACGTTGATATTTTGTTGGCTTTAGGTCGTGGGGTTTAGTACTTCCAATTTAACGTCATCTTGATGTAAAATACCTACATTTATTTGTTAGGTATTGGTAATCAAAACCCAGTGTATGATAAACATCATAATCTAAATGTCAACGCAATGTGACATTCTAACAATATTGGATATACTTAGTTGGTTTAAGATGCAACATTCATTCATTCATTCATTCATTTATTAAATGTAACTGCTTATCCACTTTAGGGTTGCAGTGGGTCCGGAGCCTACCTGCAATCAGTGGGGCACTTTTCCTTCACAGTGCGACACACACTCACACACTCATTCACACACTTATACCTATGGACAGTTTTGAGTAGCCAACTGAGCTACCAACATGTGTTTTTGGACCATGGGAGTAAATTGGAACACCCGGAGAAAACCCACATGAACACAGGGAAAACACACCCAACTAATCACAGACAGTCATGCGGAAAAGGGTTCGAACCTACAGCTGCAGCACCCTAGATTTGTGTGACAGCGACACTACCTGTTGCAGTCCCAAGTTGAATTTTATAAAAAGTTCCAAACATCATTCTGATACTCTACCATACTGAAATTAATTAATTAATTAATTAATTGTCTGTAACCGCTAATCCAGTTCAGGGTCGCAGTG